>NC_059075.1:70163513-70466544 GCF_020497125.1 Mauremys mutica | reverse complement strand
GCCTCTCGGGGAAGTGGATTACCTATGCCAACAGAAGAATCCCTCCCATCAACATAGGTAGTGTCTACACTGAAGCACCGTTGTCGCATTTTAAGTCTAGTATAGACAAGCCCTAATACTAAAAGCTGTGAGGTAGGGAACTATTTTTATTCACAGGAGGGAATGAAGGCAGGGAAGTTAACAGAGGAAGTTAATATCAGAGCCAAGAAAGTGCTGTGTACAGAATACAAGACCTGGCCTTTCACTAATGACTAAATAAGACTTTACCATTGCTAATTTCTATCATTCTATATACTTAGTTGAATGATATTCTGGCTTTCAGGCTTGATATTATAAAAAGCTTTCCAATGATCAAATTGTGGGTGAGCATGTGTCATTTGTTGCTTGAGGTCTGGCTCAAACACATTCCAAATGTTAGACACAGTACAGATCCTGTTCAGATCATGGAAATGTTTTGTAGATCCAAACCTTTGTTGTTGGACTGTTTATCAGTTCACCCTTGGTCTACAAGGTGTCATGATCTAAGAAGAGTTTACAGTTGGTACATAACAGGAAACAGATTCAGCCAGGTGAGAAACAGAATCTCCAGTTTGAATCAGTCTCTATCAGCAAGCAATGACGAGTATTTGGATGAATTTCTACTGAAACTAGAGGGTAAGAAATAAAAATAATTACAGTCCCAACATAAAACCATGCAATACACCCAAGTTATGCCCATAGACTGAAATCTCTGGGGAAAAGTATGGTGAAAAACTAAGATAAAGATCCCTTCAGATATTAACGCACAAGTCAAATATGGTTCCAGTGTCCACGGTGCAACCTCTATCCTCTTGGTCATGTTAGGAATCACCAACTTCAGGACTAAGAATTGACCTAATCTCCACACTCAGTAAGTCTCGGGCATTCCAATCATGAAAATTGATTCATACAACATGAGTATCTATCTGAGACATAGATGCACTGC
The DNA here is from genome assembly GCF_020497125.1 of Mauremys mutica. Classification (NCBI taxonomy): domain Eukaryota; kingdom Metazoa; phylum Chordata; order Testudines; family Geoemydidae; genus Mauremys; species Mauremys mutica. The sequence continues at coordinate 70,465,580 of NC_059075.1, read as the reverse complement.
ACACTAGCAACTAAGGTGATATCCTCAGATTTATTAGTCTCTTAGGGTACGTCTACACTACAAGACTATTTCGAATCTACTTAATTCGAATTTGTGGAATCGACCTTATGAAGTCGAATTTGTGTATCCACACTAAATACACTAATTCGACTGTCTGAGTCCACAGTAACGGGGCCAGCGTCGACTTTGGAAGCGGTGCACTGTGGGAAGCTATCCCACAGTTCCCGCACTCCCCGCTGCCCATTGGAATGCTGGGTAGAGCCCCCAATGCCTGCTGGGGGAAAAAATGTGTCGAGGGTGGTTTTGGGTAACTGTCATCATTGAACCGTCAATCACGCCCTCCCTCCCTGAAAGCGCCTGTGGGCAATCTGTTCGTGCACTTTTCTGCTCAGTGACAGCGCGGGCACCACAGCACTTTGAGCATGGATCCCGCTGCAGTTATGGCCGTTGTCAACTCCTCGCACCTTATCGTCCACCTCTTCCACAGTCAGCTGCTGAGAAATAGGGCTACTTTTCAATGGTGCTGGGAGCACTGGTGGACCATGGGGGACGTTTTACCAACATCCAGGGGCGGCTCTAGGCACCAGCAAAACAAGCTGGTGCCTAGGGCGGCAAAATGTAGGGGGCGTTCCCTGCCGCCGGGGGGGGGCGGCAGGCTGGGCCGGCGGACCTGCCGCAGTCATGCCTGCGGGAGGTCCACCGGAGCCCCGGGAGGACCGGACCTGCCGCAGGCATGACTGCGGAGGGGGCGCTCGTCCCGCGGCTCGGCTGGACCTCCCGCAGGCATGCCTGCGGCAGCTCAACCAGAGCCGCCGGACCAGCAAACCGCCCGCAGCTGCGGGAGGTCCAGCCGAGCCGCGCGACCAGCGGACCCTCCGCAGTCATGCCCGCGGGAGGTCCGCTGCTCCCGCGGCTCCGGGGCGCCTCCCGCGCATGACTGCTTGGGGCAGCCAAAAACGTAGAGCCGCCCCTGCCAACATCAACGTCGGGTGGCCAGGCAAAGTTCATGACGTGCTTGTTTTCAGGAACTCTGGTCTATTTAGACGCCTGCAGGAAGGTAGTTTCTTCCCGGACCACAAAATAAGTCTTGGGGATGTTCAGATGCCTATAGTGATCGTCAGGGACCCAGCCTACCCGCTAATGCCCTGGCTTGTGAAGCTCTGTGCAGGCGCCTTGCACAGCGACAAGGAACTCTTCAAGTAGCAGTGAGCAGCGTGACCTGTGACTGTTCAGTTTCTTTACAGAGAAGCTGAACCTGCCCCTGTTTCTTTACCAAGTTACTGTTGACTAGCATCTGCAGTTACATACCCCGCCCACCCCGCTTCCCCAACTTCCAACACACGTATAAAAATAAAATACATGTTCCACTGTAACTTTACAAAGGTTTCTTTATTGATGACTTTGCGTTACAGGGTTGAAACTGGGACACGGACTGTGCTGGGTAGGGTGTGCGGTGATGTAAAGACCGCCTGTAAACTCGAGGAATGACAGGCTCCTGCTCCCAGTGCGGTCTGCAGTGCCGGACTGGATGTTTCAACGGAGCCTGCCATCCCTCCTTTTTGGGACTCTGTGTGCGTGGGCTATGTGGCCTTTTGGCGGGGGAGGACGGATACAGATTCCTCTGCTGCGTGGCTCTGTGGTCCAGGACAGGGACTGTTGCATGAGATCTGTAACCCCCCGCCCCCGCTACAAAGTCACGTACCCCCCCACCCACACAGAACCTGCAAACCACCTCCCATACCGACCAGGGTGCGTACTGACTGCAGTGTGTGTGTGACCTGCTGCTGATCCTGCCCCCATGTCTGTACCCTGGTAAAGGTGATTGTCCTGTCAAATTACCAACCCCCTTCCTCCCCTTCAAACACAGTCTCCTCTAAAAGAACATGACGGAAAAAGTAATTAACAGAAAAGTATTTTTTATTATCAACTAGACAGTTAGGGGATGAAACTGGGATGGAGGCTTGGGTGAGGCGGGAAGGAAAGGACTTCTCAAAAATTAGGCTATGAGAGCTTTTCGGTACTTGAGCACTCTGCTGGGGTGCAGTGACAGTTTACACGGCCTCTGGCGCCCCTCCTTCTGGTTATTTTGGGTGAGGGGGGTATGGGACTTTGTGGCGGGGGAGGGCAGTTGCAGATACACTGCAGGGGGGCTCTGTCCTCCTGCCTGAGGTCCTGCAGAACATGCACAAGGCGCAGGAGCATGTCCGTTTGCTCCCTCATTAGTCCAAGCAGCGTTTGAGTCGACTGCTTGTCTTCCTCACGCCACCTCTCCTCCCGTTCGCTGTGTGAGCGGTGGTACAGAGAGAGGGTCTCCCTCCACTGGCTCTGCTGGTCCGCCTCGTCTCGGGAGCATCCCCTAACTTCAGCAAACATCTCGTCCCCTGTCTTTTTTTCTTTCGCCGCCTAATCTTTGCCAGCCTCTGTGAGGGGGATGCTGTGGCAGGTCTGGAGACAGTCGAAGCTGTGTGATGGGGAAAAAGGGAGTGAATTCCTTGCAAAGATAAATTTTGGCGAACAATGAACACAGTGTAGTCTGTCTCTGTGAATTCTGGGTTGAGATCCCAGTGCCTGATGGGGCAAAAACCATTTTCGCGGGTGGTTCTGGGTAAATGTCGTCAGTCATCCCTTCCTCCGGGAAAGCTACAGCAGACAATCATTTCAAGACCGTTTTCCCTGGATCGCCCTGGCAGACGCCACAGCGTGGAAACCATGGAGCCTATTTTGCCTTTTGTGCCTGTCACCGTATGTGTACTAGATGCCGCTGACAGAGGCGGTCCAGCAGCGCTACACAGCAGCATGCTTTTGCTTTTGCATGATAGCAGAGATGGTTACCAGCCATACTGTACCATCTACCATACCATAAATTGGTAATAAGATGGGCATAGTTACCAGTCCTTTTGCACTGCGCCATTTGCTGCTGTCATAAGTGCCCCTGGCCGAGCAGCCAGGGGCGCAAAAGCCAAAATTGGGAATGACTCCCTGAGTCAATCCCTCCTTTTTGGTATGTAAAAATAGAATCAGTCCTGCCTAGAATATGGGCAAGTGTACTAGAGAAACACTGTATCAGAGAACCAGAGAGCACAGCTGCTCTGTGTCAGATCCTGAATAGATTATGAGCTGAATGCTATTCACAGGGGGTGCTCCTGCAACAACCCCACCTGTTCATTCCATTCTTCCCCAGCCTTCCTGGGCTACCATACCATTGTCCCCCCACTTGTGTGATGAAGTAATAAACAATGCAGGAATAAGACACAGTGCCTTGTTAGTGAGAAATGAGTGGAAGGCAGCCTCCAGTTGCTATGATAGTCCAGATAGGACATTAAGGAGTGTGGAGGAGAGGAACCCAGCATCCTGCTGCTAGTCCAGGGGCAATTGAATCTTTTCTTTACACATGAAGGGTGGGGGCTGATGAAGCTCAGCCCCCTGTTGCTATGATGAGGACGGTTACCAGCCATACTGCACCATCTACCAGGAAAAATTAGGGCCAGGCGCCCTTGATTGACCTCACAGATGCTAGTACGCATGGTTACCAGTCCTTTTGCACTGCCCCATGTGCCAATAGGCTGATGATGACGATGGATATCAGTCTTACTGTACCATCAGCCATCCATAGCGTGGGGGGAGCAAGGATGTTGGTGTTGAGTGCTGCACCATCGCGTCTATCTTCAGCATTCAGTAAAGATAGGGTGACGTGTAAAAGAGTCAACAGAGGATTGTTTTCCCTTTCACTTCTGCGTAAATTGCCGAGCTATGCCCTGACCCACCGCGGACACTGTGTTTGACCCTAGAAGCATTTGGAGCTCAGCCAAGAATGCAAATGCTTTTCGGAGACAGCAGGAACTGTGGGATACCTTGCGTCCTCAGTCCCCCCTCCCTCCATGGGTGTCCATTTGATTCTTTGGCTTTCCGTTACGCTCGTCACGCAGCAGCGTGCTGAGTCTGTGCTATGCCGTCTGTCCAGAGTTTTTTGAAAAATACTCTGGACCAGGCGTAACATTACAGTAATTCCCCTAATTAGATGCAGGAGTCTCCGAGCGAGATCACCCTGAGGACGGTCACTGAAGGAGATAGAGAGCGCATGCTGCGTGAAAGCCAGCACAAACCAGGGCCCTATGCAGCCGTGCTCAGGGAGGCAATGCTCCCTGAGTACCTCATGAAAGCCTGGCGCGGAAAAGTGTGCTGCCACGGAGCACCCAATAAGGCAGCTCTCCCCAGGAACCTCCTGCGGAGGCTTTTTGATTACCTCCAGGAGAGCTTCGTGGAGATCTCCCAGGAGGATTTCTGTTCTATCCCCATATATAGAGAGACCTCCTTTTCACATACTTCAGATTCCTGTTATATTAAGAATAAAAGTTTACATGGTTAAAGCACTTACCGACTGCTCCTTCCCCTGATTCAGGGTCCGGGTTAATGGTAGGGGATCTCCGTGACGGTGATGAAGAGATCCTGGCTGTCGGGGAAACCAGCGTTGTAAGCGCTGTCGCCTGCCTCGTCCTCCACAAACCCTTCCTCATCTTCCCCGTCCGCGAACATCGCCGAGGAACTGGCCGTTGACACTGTCCCATCGTCAGAGTCCATGGTCGCTGGTGGGGCAGTGGTGGCAGGCTCCGTAGTGTCCGTTTGCCGGTTTGATTTTTTGGTAGCCTTGTCTGAGGTCCTTGATTTTCACGCGGCGCTGCGTTGCATCCCGGCTGTATCCTCTGTCTCTCATGGCTTTGGAGACCTTCTCGTAGGTCTTTCCATTCCGTTTTTTGGAGCGCAGCTCCGAAAGCACAGACTCCTCGCCCCACACACCGATCAGATCCAAGAGTTCCCGGTCAGTCTATGCTGGGTCCCTCTTTCTATTCAGAGATTACATGAACTCCTCTGCTGGAGAGCCCTGCATCACTGCCGGTGCTGCTGAGCTCGCCCCAATGTCCAACCACGAAATGAGATTCTAACTGTCTAGACAGGAAAAGGAATTCAAATTTTCCCGGGACTTTTCCTGTGTGGCTGGTCAGAGCATCCAAGATCGGACTGCTGTCCAGAGCGTCAACAGAGTGGTGCAGTGTGGAATAGCTCCCGGAGCTAGTAAGTTCGATTTGCATCCACACCTAGCCTAATTCGAGATAGCCATGTCGAATTTAGCGCTACTCCCCTCGTCGGGGTGGAGTACCGAATTCGAACTAAAGAGCCCTCTAGGTCGAATTAAACGGCTTCCTAGTGTGGACGGTTGAGCGGTTAATTTGAATTAACGCTGCTAAATTCGATTTAAAGTCCTAGTGTAGACCAGGCCTTAGATGTCAGGAGTTCCTCATAAACCTTTACACCAATTTCCATGTGGATCTTACAAAGAGCATTGAGACCTAGACCAGCGGATTCTGGACAACATGTGAGGAGGAGTTGTGAATGGAAAACTAGAATCATAAAAGGATACAGGTTGAGAACCTCAATGCTTAAACTTCACCTGTAAGGAACTCTGCAAAATAATTATGCATTTGCTACGAAGTAAAAACTAGCCCCTTGAATAGCTTCTCTTAAAGGATTATGGATGCCCTTCCAATAAGCAGGCAGAAGAGTTCTTTTGGTACTAACATAATAGTTACATAGGCAAATTAGGTAGGGAGCCATCGTCTGAAAGCTATAGAAGTCCATCACTGTAGTATCTAAGCATTTCCCAGATAAGGTTACTCTGATAAGGTCTATGGTAGATTTTGAGAATCTTCTGCTATGCCCTCTGCCCTGGCAGAACAGGTGGTGCTTAGGATATACATGTATGAACAAGCAAGGAGGTTGTTTGTTTTTTTCCACCTCTCCACCATTAAATATAGCTGTGTTGGGGAAAAAGTTGTCAAAGAGGAGGGTTTTGTAATACGGCCTGGAGGTAATCAGACTCTGGATCACCATGGGCAGATCTTTACTTGGGGGAGAAGTTTTCTGGAGCAACTTGAAGGGGGAAGAAGACATAATTCATAAACTCATGCTACCTGGTCTCACAGGATAATTGCAAAGGTCCAAGTTGAACAGGACCCCTCCTCACCTTTGCATCATTTTGACAAATGGGAGATAAGTACCTTTGAGGTGAGGTGAGGTTAATGATTAGGATCTTTTCTGTCTTGTGTAAGTTGTGTTTGAGCCAGAGGGCTTTCATCCTGGTGTTGACCTCCTGCAGGCATTGTGGCATCCTGCTGATGTTGGTTGTGTCTCTGGAAAAAGAAGTATACAGCTGGGTGTCATCAGCAAATTGCTGGCAATCGAGGCCAAGAGGAGTATGTATACCTACTGTGTAGGCAGAATGAATTAGGAGAGAGAAATCACTGCTGAAGTTAAAAAAATAAATACTAAGCCAACTCAAAGGGGTGAAATCACACATTCATGTAGAAAAAAGTTTGGTCAAATATCCTGTTCTCCAGTAGATGTGAGATGCAGATTGATTCATAAAGGGATATTTCATCAAAATTCTATAACCTTCCAAAACAAGAAGAGGCAGTAAATACATAAAATAGAGATGGCAGATGAAGAAGAGAACTTGATCAGGGATGCAAAACATTTACTCTCTAGTCTCAAAAGTGATGCTGGCAATATACACTCCAGTGTTTTTACTGACAACATTTCAAATAAGGTAATCAATAAATCCAGATATTATTTAATTATAGTTCCTTAGCCCTTTCTCTCCCCACTAGGGTACTTCAGGCTTTCCCTTAATTCCAGAAGTCATCTTCTCCCCTCAAAACAATGTTCCAGACTACCATCCGCTTCCCTAGTACTTTCACAGCATTCCTCCCTTTAAAATATGACAACCCAGACTTTTTTTCTTTTCTTTTTTTTTCCCCCCATGAATTTCTTCCTTTCTCTGACTATCCACCCATTGCTGCTCACTTGTCTTGTACTACCGACTTTGGCTTATATTGGTTCCCTCTCCACTTGCAGGAGACATGCATCAAGCACACCTTGCCCAAAGACTTGGGTTTCCTAGTTGCAGGAAAACATGTTAAATCAGAGATCAGTGAAGGTTTCAGGTAGTTGGGATGCAGGATGGTTCATCACTAGAGTCCTATCTTGTCCCACCACTGCTGTGATGGAGAACATCCCTGACCTCTTGCTACCTACCGCTCATCCTGCCTTTCCTCCCTATACTCCTAGGAATTCCCTGTTACCACATGCTATCTATCTTTCCAGGAATCCAGCTAGGTCACTAAGGCTTTTTAAAACAGCTCATTGTGGAAAACTATTTCAAAGTAATTAATCATAGAATATCAGGGTTGAAAGGGACCTCAGGAGGTCATCTAGTCCAACCCCCAGCTCAAAGCAGGACCCAATTCCCAACTAAATCATCCCAGCCAGGGCTTCATCAAGCCTGACCTTAAAAACTTCTGAAGAAGGAGATTCCACCACCTCCCTAGGTAACCCATTCCAGTGCTTCACCACCCTTCTAGTGAAAGTTTTTCCTAATATCCAACCTAAACCTCCCCCACTGCAACTTGAGACCATTACTCCTTGTTCTGACATCAGGTACCACTGAGAACAGTCTAGATCCATCCTCTTTGGAACCTCCTTTCAGGTAGTTGAAAGCAGCTATCAAATCCCCCCTCATTCTTCTCTTCTGCAGACTAAACAATCCCAGTTCCCTCAGCCTCTCCTCATAAGTCATGTGTTCCAGCCCCCTAATCATTTTTGTTGCCCTCTGCTGGACTCTTTCCAATTTTTCCACATCCTTCTTGTAATGTGGGGCCCAAAACTGGACACAGTACTCCAGATGAGGCCTCACCAATGTCAAATACAGGGGAATGATCATATCCCTTGATCTGCTGGCAATGCCCCTACATATACAGCCCAAAATGCCATTAGCCTTCTTGGCAACAAGGGCAGTGTCGACTCATATCCAGCTTCTTGTCCACTGTAACCCCTAGGTCCTTTTCTGCAGAACTGCTGCCTAGGCATTCGGTCCCTAGTCGGTAGCAGTGCATGGGATTCTTCCGTCCTAAGTGCAGGACTCTGCACTTGTTGAACCTCATCAGGTTTCTTTTGGCCCAATCCTCTAATTTGTCTAGGTCCCTCTGTATCCTATCCCTACCCTCCAGTGTATCTACCACTCCTCCCAGTTTAGTGTCATCCGCAAACTTGCTCAGAGTGCAGTCCACACCATCCTCCAGATCATTAATGAAGATATTGAACAAAACCGGCCCCAGGACTGACCCTTGGGGCACTCCGCTTGAAACCGGCTGCCAACTAGACATGGAGCCATTGATCACTACCCATTGAGCCCAACGAACTAGCCAGCTTTCTATCCACCTTATGGTCTATTCATCCAGCCCATACTTCTTTAACTTGCCAGCAAGAATGCTATGGGAGACCATATCAAAAGCTTTGCTAAAGTCAAGGAATAACACATCCACTGCATTCCCCTCATCCACAGACGCAGTTATCTCCTCATAGAAGGCAATTAGGTTAGTCAGGCATGACTTGCCCTTGGTGAATCCATGCTGACTGTTCCTGATCACTTTCCTCTCCTCTAAGTGCTTCAGAATTGATTCCCTGAGGACTGCTCCATTATTTTTTCCAGGCACTGAGGTGAGGGTGACTGGACTGTAGTTCCCCAGATCCTCCTCCTTCCCTTTTTTAAAGATGGGCACTACATTAGCCTTTTTCCAGTCATCCGGGACCTCCCCTGATCACCATGAGTTTTCAAAGATAATGGACAATGGCTCCGCAGTCACATCCGCCAACTCCTTTAGCACCCTCGGATGCAGCGCATCCAGCCCCATGGATTTGTGCTCATCCAACTTTTCTAGATATTCCCAAACCACTTCTTTCTCCACAGAGGGCTGGTCTCCTCCTCCCCAGGCTGTGCTGCCCAGTGCAGCAGTCTGGGAGCTGACCTTGTTTGTGAAGACAGAGGCAAAAAATAGCATTGAGTACATGAGCTTTTTCCACATCCTCTGTCACTAGGTTGCCTCCCTCACTAAGGGGCCCACACTTTCCTTGACTTTCTTCTTGTTGCTAACATACCTGAAGAAACCCTTCTTGTTACTCTTAACAATCTCTTGCTAGCTGCAACTCCAAGTGTGATTTCGCCTTCCTGATTTCACTCCTGCATGCCTGAGCAATATTTTTATACTCCTCCCTGGTCATTTGTCCAGTCTTCCACTTCTTGTAAGCTTCTTTTGTGCATTTAAGATCAGCAAGGATTTCACTGTTAAGCCAAGCTAGTCGCCTGCCATATTTACTATTCTTTCTATACATCGGGATGGTTTGTTCCTGCAACCTCAATAAGGATTCTTTAAAATACAGCCAGCTCTCCTGGACTCCTTTGCCCCTCATGTCATTCTCCCAGGGGATCCTGCCCATCAGTTCCCTGTGGGAGTCAAAGTCTGCTTTTCTGGACTAATATGTCTGCTCAAAGTCATACATATCAGTGTTTACAGAAATCATGCTAAACTATATTGCCTTTGTAAATGCCTTTCATCTGAGTATCTGAGGACCTTATAAACCACTATTAAACCTCACAAAATCCCATAAGGAAGATGATGCAGACTTTACAGATTTAAAAAAAAAAAAAAACTTGGGCACCGAGAAGCCAGGGCCAAATTGCCAAATGGGTGCCTAAAGTTAGGAATCTGAATACATATTTAGGCACCTAAATAAGTGGCCTGATTTTAAAATGTGCTGAAATTTCACTAACTTCAATGGGAGTTAGCAGAGTCTCTGTATTTTTGAAGAATCAAATCACTATGTTTTGGTACATGACTATAAACATAGATGCCTAACTTTAAACCCTGAATGTTGACAGTTTGGGCTTAATAGTGATTGACTTTTGTTTAGCATTAAAAAGAATATGAAAATCTTACATTTCAGCAGCACCTTTCATCAAAGGTCCCAAAGTGATTGATTTATAAGCTGTACAATCACTTCACCCGCTACTGAAATGTAGCCATCTCTGGGGTGGATTGTGACAGCTGTTTCACAGCTCACAACAACACTACAAAACAGTTTAGAAAATGAAGTGAAGAATATTGTATTCAACTGAAACTGCAGGGAGAATCTAGGTCAGCAGAATGTAATTACTAGAGCTGAGTGAGCAGTGGAAAAATTTTCCACTGATATTAATTCAAAGTCAAAAACAGTCAAGCTTTACTGATACTTGCAAAAAGTGAGTTTAAATATGAAAACTTAAATGGTCACCAAATATATTTGAAATTGTATATTCACATGTAATATTTGAAACTTGCAGTGTGTTGGTTAGTTACGTAAGTCACCCAGTCATGATACAGAAAATTTACCGCTTATGTAATTAACACAGAATAAATTTAAAAATATGAATAATGAATATTCACAACAAACTGTTGATGAGCTACATATAGTGAAAACATTTTTCCAAAGAAATTCACAAATTTCATATCAAAATGAGAATTATTCTGGACATTTTGTGAACAGAAAAAGGGAAGGAATGTATTGAAGCCATTACCTATTAGGAATAGTTAGTTCATTTTTATCTTCTGATTATACAACCTTGAAACTAGCTAGAATACAAGGGATAACAACCTTTTTCTTCTAGAAAACATCATGGGATCCTTAACCACAAATATTAGCATCTCACTTCTGCAATTGTTTTGAACTGAAATATCAGTTAATCTAAAAATCAGCACAGTACTGCACCCCAGCCTCATTTAATTAATTGAATACCATCCCTACCACTGCACTGTGACAGTATTCACCTAAACAAATGTTACCCTTCACACTGGGACAGTACTGACATAAAATGTTTGACCAGCTTAGATTGTATGTTCTTCAGGGCAGGGGATGTCTTCTGCTGTGTTTGGACAGTTCCTGGCATATTCTGGGTGATAACACATGCTTGCTACCATTGAAATATTGATCACCCTCCTTCCTTTAATGTATGAGGTCAAGCTAAAATAGAGTGATGGAAATGGAAGCCAATGTCAAGCTTTATAACTAATCAAAATGTTTGGTTATGTAAAACTGCTTTTGGAATAATATTGTAATATTTAGAGTACACAATAAAATTGAGCATCAAACTGTAGTAGAGAGAGCCTAGATCATTAGGCCTGGTGCAAGGTCTGAGGCCTGAACCAGAGACTGTGAACCAAAGTCAGGCCATGCATTAAAGCAAATGCCTATAAGTTCAATGTCTGGTACATGAATTTGGCATAGGTACCTCTAGCATTGCTAAAATACACTGAATATGTAAACACATTCCAGCAGGCTAATACAAGTACATCCCAACCTAGCACAAGATACGATGAATATTTTTGTCTGTAATATCAGGGGAAAGGTATAAGAGGAGGTAACAAATGTCATGAGGTGTGTAAGTTGTTTGTTTCTCAGTCTATAAATGTTGGGATACCTTGCTGTGATGTTATTGACATAATCTGTAACGTATAGATCACTGTTGCAACCACTGTTATATTTGCAGCAAATATTGTACATGGGTTGTCGTGTGAAGTGTCTATGGGAAGGTTATGTTTTTCTGGGTATGATTATACTATCTGTCTGTGTGTATCATTTTTGTAGTTAAAGTTATGAATATTGGCTATGTACTTGTATATCCATGTGTTTTTGATTCTGAAATAGCTTTAATAAAGCATTTGGTCAGCTTCTTAAGAAAGGAATGTGCAAATTATGTGCCAATCAAGAAACACTTAACTGACAATGGATCTTGGAAGACTCCAATACACATAAGAAGTCTTCCTGGGAACGTGCAAGATAGCATGTGAGCTGCCACCTGTAGAGAACTGAGTCATGCATGGACATGTGACTTGCCCAGGTGATTCCAAACTCCATTTTGCTGTAATTTTCCACAGTAAGAACAAAGAGGTGTTGTTACACCTGGAAGAGACTATAAAAGGCAGCTGCCTCACCTCTATCTTGTCTTCAATCCTGCTTCATACCTCTAGGGGGACTTTGCTACACTGAAGCTTTAAACAAAGAACTGAATGACCCATCCCAGCTGCGGATGTATTCCAGAGACTTGATTTGAACCTGCAGCTTATTCCATCATGGCTACGAGCCTGAATCAAGAACTTTGCCATTACTGTATGTAATTGATTCCATTTAACCAAGTCGAGCTCTCATTTATATCTTTTTTTCCTTTTATGAAGAAACCTTTTAGATTTTAGATTCTAAAGGATTGGCAACAGCGTGATTTGTGGGTAAGATCTGATTTGTATATTGACCTGGGTCTGGGGCTTGGTCCTTTGGGATCTAGAGAACCTTTTTTCTTTTACTGGGGTATTGGTTTTCATAACCATTTGTCCCCATAACGAGTGGCACTGGTGGTGATACTGGGAAACTGGAGTGTCTAAGGGACTTGCTTGTGTGACTTGTGGTTAGCCAGTGGGGTAAAACCCAAGTCGTCTCTGGCTGGTTTGGTTTGCCCTAATAATAAAGGAACTCCAGCCTTGGGCTGCAACTGCCCTGCTTTAAGCAATTTGTTCTGAATTGGCATTCACAGCTGTGCTAGTACTATGCTTTGTCGGCAATAAGTCAAGCACCTTTGGCACTGAAACAAGTCTGTGGTCTTTCTGGGCAATTCTATCAAGGTTTGCTGAACCAGCTACCTGTGCAGAGCTGGGACAGCACACAGATCGGAGACACACACACATGCCACCTCTGACAACCAGTGTTAGTAGGGTGCTTTATTTTACTTTAATTCAAAAACATTTCAATATTGTTTAATTCTGATAATATATTATAAATAAATCCCATTAATATAATACAAGTAAAGTGTTATATATGAATTTCTGTGGGGTATGTAGGGTACTTCTTATCTGTAAGTATTTTACTTCCCGTGGATTTCTATAACAAACTTTACAAGCAGTAACAGCCTTAGGAATGCTTTTGACTAGAGTGCCTGCCCATCTGTTGAGATCTATTTATTGCTTTCTTTAAAAAAGGGAGGGGGGAATTAGGAATTCAGGATTAATGATAATTGTGAATTTTTTGCTCAAAAAACACCACAACAAAAAATCTCTTGCATATGTCCTTTTTTGCAAGCAAGTCAAAAAGGAGCCCTGCATATTATCAAATTAGATATGGTTAGTGTAAAAAATCTGCCAAAATATCTTGCCAGTTTTTTTATTGTTAAAGGAGGGCATATTTTAAAATAGATTTAACTTAACAAGTGGCTTATTTTGTTTTAAAAATAAAATGTTACGGCTGATTTTACTGTTGATGAAAGCCAATACTGAGATAAGGCAGATATAGTACAGAAAGGAACTGTGTAAGCTTTATCAATAGAACTACATTCTGACCTATAGATGTTCTAATTTAGGGCCCCTCATGAAGTTCTACCTAGGGCCTTCAGCTAAAATCTTCAGACCTAGGTACCTAAAGTCAGGTTTTCTAAATCCATTTTTGGCAACTAAATGGAAAGGGACTGATTTGCAGAAGTTCTGAGCAACTCCCGTTCCCATTCAACTCAATGGGAGCTGCAACTGTTTAACAATTTTGAAAATCAGGCCACCTCTTAGTAGGTGTCTAAATATGGTTTTAAGAGCCTAAGTTTGAAAATCTGGGTCTAGCCTGTTGCATCCATGATTTTTCACTTTTGGGCTTTCTACATGGCTTTACCAATGGGTCTCACTCAGAACTTGAAGCAACCCCCAATATGCCAATCCTAGGCTCTGAAAGCACCTCAGTCCGGTTGTTCCAGTACCAGCAACCCAGGTATTCCAGTACTACTTCTTGTACTGCTCTGACAAAGCACTTCTGTCCTCAGGTGCACCCTCCCCCCTTGCTATTCTAATTTTCATCATTCCATACCTCAGTGCCCATGCTCTTCCATCCTTATCTGTGGTACGCCTACTCTTTACAGTCCTGGACTTCCACTCAGTCTTGCCAATGTATCTCAGCCCTGACTTGCAGTACCCTGACTTGGACTCCCACAGAGCTATGCCTCTGCATCTAAATCTCCTTTGTCTTGCAGCATCTCTTTTTATTATAGTCCTGCACCACAATCCTGACCTTGTAATAAAAGTTTAGGTTTTGCAATCACATTTCTAAAAGTAAAAGTCCACCAACTACCTGGCCTCCCCTAAGCTCTATAATCATAAACTTACAATTCTGTATGCCTGATTCTCCACTGCCTTGACCTTGTTTGTGTAAAGTGCTAGCAAATCTGAATAGCAGCATTCACATGCACATTGCACAGATGTAAATAACCATACAAGGCCATGGAGAATCCTGGTGTCTGTGTGTATGTGTGTGATTTAGAAGTGCAGGAGTTTAAAGATCAATGTGAAACTCATTTCAATCAAAGACATTAGCTATTCTGAGTGTCCAAAGTATCATGTTTTTATGGGCCCTTGTTGCTAATCCCAAGACTCAGGCTTCTGGGGAACTGCCAAATCCAAAGCAGGACAGTTGCGTAGAATGGAAATGAAAGCTTAACGTGCAGAAATCAGAAAAATAACTTTTTGTAAAAATGTCACAGTGGGGCCCATTTTTATTCTTTCACAGATTCCAGTTCAAAATGACAGTTTACATGTCAAAAGATTATTTTTTTTAATTGCCCATTGCACAAATTCTACCTGGCACTCGAGACTCTAGCTATGTCCTTTCTGACTTTTATATCACCAACAATAAAGAACCTGATCCTGCAGCCCTTACTTACATAAGTAGTCTAATTTATGACAATAGATTCTTTATGATTTGTCAGTGTAACATGAGTGAGAATTGGGTGATCAGTCTCAAATATTCTGTATTCAGAATTTAGATGAAGGGCTAAATTCTGCTCTCAATTGCACACAAAGCAGAATAGAGCCCTACTCATTCTCTTGGAGCAACCTCATGGAACTTGGAGAGAGGAGCACAGGCTGTAGGAGAAGAAAGTGTTTGGAAGGCACCTAGAAGTCAGTCTGTGTGCATATGGCTTGAATGCTAGCTCCCGTGGCAGTATCTGTGTAAATAATTCTCTTAATAAAAAGTGTGTTTAATTCTATAGGCATGGAGTCCTCTCATATTATTATCCAGCACACAGCACATGAAACATAGTGGCAGCAGACAACCTAGTGAGACCCACAACAAGGAAGAGGGTGTGATTAACAGGCAAACAAAGCAGCGCCTAGAAACAGAGCAAAGCAGGCAGCATGGAGAGACTGTGGTAATCAGGAATTCTAGACTTCCAGACAAAGCCTTGCACAAGCATGGAAGGAAGAACTGAGTCTGTATACAGGGCTGATCAAGGGATAAAGATGAGACAATGAAGGCAATGTTTTTTTACTATCTGAGGCGAAAGGATGAGAAGTCAGAGAAGCACTGTTGCCTGATAATGCCTGAAATACTGGAACAGCTGATAAGTGTTCAAGTGTTGCGACTTCAAGACAGAATGAGACAGTTTATTTACCTGAAACCAAGAAGTAGAAGAGGGAATAGATTCTTACATTACAGAAATGAGAACTCTGACATCCACATCTAACTTTTGAGAGATTAAAAATTCCCTAATTAATTGTTGGTGGAAACATGATTCCAGCTTATGGGAGAGATTGTTGACAAACAGATCTAACCCTAGAGAAATGCCTCCAAATAGCAAGGACAGCTGACTTCTTCAGGCAAAGGATCAAAACAATATCAGTTACAGCCTCAAGTGAAAGGAATCCAGGAAACAGGATGGAGACAGATGGACTGAGAATGCAGACATCATTGTCCAGAGTATGTACCTTGGAAAGCAACACAAAAGGCAGAAAGAAAAATGTCCAGCCTATAAGCACTGGTGCAAGGAGCATAGGAAACAGAACCACTTTATGTCCCAATCCTGCAACTACCCTAGGAAGAAAAAGTGCAGCTGTGCATGCAGTGTTTGGAGGACATATAGAGACTTTTAATGAAAAGAAGCATATCTGCAGTGTTATTTTTAGCAGATTCAGACACCTTCAATGTACACACACTGCATATGAAAGCTGCCAGCCTTTCAACTGCCATATTTGCAACTATGCTATTAGATCATTGACTAATTCTATTCCAATTGGACTGTGGAGCCAGCTGCATGGTAATCCCAGCAACACTGATAAGCAACAATATTGGACTGGATAAATGTGACCAAGTGCTGGTGATGTACAATAGATCCATTCTGAGGCCAGTGGGCAAATGCAGGCTGTCAATAAGAAACCCATGAAATGAGATGTTGTCACTTGGAGTTCCTAGTAGTTGACATACTGGAGTACCACCCATTGCTGGTCAAGAGGGCAGTGCAAGCCATGGATTTGGTTGTCGTACATGACCAGAACATCTTCTGCATGAAAGAGGAAGGTGAATAGTCACCATTGGCTCTGTCCAGCAATCTAACAATGAAAGGATATACCGTATTGTTCCGAGTATAGGCCGCTCCTGATTATAAGCTGCACCCTTAAAGTTTGGTGCTATTTAAAAAAAAATAAATTTTTAACTTTTTTTAACTTAAAGAAAATATACACATTAGTAGAACAGTAAAACAGTATTTTATTTAATGAATAGGAAGACATGTACCAGTATTTTTAACACTTTTGGTAGTCCTGCTTTTGACGGCATATGTTATATACTCAGAAATATTGAAAACTATTTTGTAGTTATACTGTAAATAAAGAAGGGAAAAGGAATGGACAACAAGGAGACTGATGGGAACAGTTCTCACCCTCTCCCCTGCACAACAATCAACAACATTAGCAAATGTTCTTAGGGTTAGGGTTCATGCCCTCCCCCCCCCCCGAACTCCTGCCCCATCCAACCCCCCGCGTTCCTTGACACCTCCCCCCACCCCAGGGACCCCTGCCTCATCCAACCACCCCTTCTCTCTGTCTCCTGACAGCCCCTGGAACCCTTGCCCCTGACTGCCTCCCACCGCCCCATCCATCCCCTGATCCTTTCTAACTGCCCCACCAGGACCTTTGCCCCTATTCAATCCCCCTGTTCCCTGCCCTCTGACCCCCCCCAACTCCTATCCACCCCCCACCCCAAACTCCCCTGCCCTCTCTCCAACACCCCCTCCCTGCCCCCTTACTGCGCTGCCTGGATGTGGCTGGCGGCACTACAGTCCGGCCGCGGCTGGAGCCAGGAGCCCCGGGATGCTGGGCCGGGGCAGGAGTCACGCGGCCGGAGCCCGGAGCTGGAGGATGTGGCGGGAGCCGGACGGCCAAAGCCAGGTAGCTGGCCAGCCAGAGTAGGGCGGCCGGGAAGGGATGCGGGGCCGGGGCCGGGCGGCGGGGGACGCGCGGCCGGCGCCGGCGCCGGGCGACGCGAGGCCAGGCAGGGCCGGCCAGAGAATTCCGGGGGCCCGGGGTCTTCGGCGGGGGGGGGGGGGCCTTCCATTCTGGGACCTGCCGCCGAAGTGTCCCGAAGACCCGCCGCGGGGCGCCCCCGCCGCCGAATTACCGCCGAAGCGGGACCCGCCGCTGAAGTGCAGCCCAGTCTTCGGCGGTAATTTAGCGGCGAGAGGCCCCGCCGCGGGTCTTCGGGGCACTTCGGCGGCGGGTCCTGGAACGGAAGTGCCCCCCGCCGCCGAATTACCGCCGAAGACCGGGCTGTACTTCGGCAGCGGGTCCCGCTTGGGCAGTAACTCGTCAGTGGAGGGTCCTTCCGCCCTGGAGCGGAAGGACCCCCCCCCGCAGGCGAAGACCAGGAGCAGAAGAAGCTCCTGCGCCCGGCCCCGCAAGAGTTTTCCGGGCCCCCCGGAGCGAGTGAAGGACACCGCTCCGGGGGCCCTGAAAAACTCTCGTGGGGGCCCCTGCTGGGCCTGGGGGCAAATTGCTCCCTTTGCCCCCCCCCTCTGGGCGGCCCTGAGGCTGGGGCTGGCGGAGGCGGGTAGACGGGGCTGGAGCCGGGCGGCGGGGGAGGCGGGGACGCGGCCGGGGTGGAGCCGGGCGGCAGAGGAGGCGGGGACGTAGCCGGCGGAGGCAGGTACGCGTGCCTGGGGCCGGAGCCGGGCGGCGGGGACGTGGCCGGGGCTGGAGCCGGGCGGCGTGAGGCCAGGGCCGGTGGAGGCAGGTACGCGGGGCCGGGGCCGGGCAGCGGGGGAGGCGGGGACACAGCTGGGGCAGCCCAGAGCCCTCTGAGTCCCGGCCGCGGCTGGGATTTAAAGGGCTCTGGGCTCCCCGCCGTGGCGGGCAGCTCAGAGCCTTCTGATTCCCTGCCGCGGCTGGGATTTAAAGGGCTCTGGCCTCCCCGC
The DNA here is from genome assembly GCF_020497125.1 of Mauremys mutica. NCBI lineage: Eukaryota > Metazoa > Chordata > Testudines > Geoemydidae > Mauremys > Mauremys mutica. The sequence goes on along the minus strand of NC_059075.1, from coordinate 70,447,444 downwards.
CACGGCGGGCAGCCCAGAGCGCTCTGATTCCCGGCCGCGGCTGGGATTGAAAGCGCTCTGGCCTCCCCGCCGTGGCGGGCAGCCCAGAGCGCTCTGATTCCCGGCCGCGGCTGGGATTGAAAGCGCTCTGGCCTCCCCGCCGTGGCGGGCAGCCCAGAGCGCTCCGATTCCCGGCTGCGGCTGGGATTGAAAGCGCTCTGGGCTCCCTGCCGTGGCGGGCAGCCCAGAGCGCTCTGATTCCCGGCCGCGGCTGGGATTTGAAGTATTTTTATTGGTTTTTTTTTCAAGTTCCTGATTATAGGCCGCACCCCTAATTTAAAGACTTAAATTAGGGGGAAAAAGTGCGGCCTATACTCGGACAATACGGTATTTCAAAGAGATTGACATCCAGAAGGCAAGTTAAGTTAAAAATAGACTCCCATGTGCAGCACATGAGATTACCAAAATGCATCACCCAGACCCCAGAGGGACTAAGGGGACTCCAGGACAACAAGACTGAGACTGATGACATTCCTATTGTAGGAAGAGAGGATAAGGAAGAAGTGATACAGAACCATGATATCAAGCAACAACAGCTCCTGGTTGCTGGGAGTGGACTATTAGGCTGAATACAAACAAAGTGAAGCTGAGAACTGTGGTCCCCTATGCTGGACATCTGACTTCTGAGGCACTCTAGCCAGACCCTAGGAAACTGAGAGCCATTAAGGAAATGCCTAGACCAAAGGATGTGAAGGGAGTCCAGAGATTTATGGAGATGGCCAACTATCTTTCCAGATTCTATGCATGCCTGTCAGAAGATTCTGAATAATGCAGCATGGAAGCAGTCAGAGACCCAAGAACAGGCAGTTGAAAAACCTTGCACACGCATGGATATCACCAATCCTAAAGTATAACAACCCTGTGGAGCAGCTAGGGCTACAGCATGAGGTTTTAGAAGGAGGCCTATGACCAACAGTCCATAGAACTTGCTAGTAGAGCCCTGACAGAAGAGAGATGGGACATGCTCAGATAAAAGGAGCTCCTGGCTGTGTTCTTTGGAATGAACGATTCCATCTATTAACCATTGGCCACAAGGTGGACTTGCAGTCCGATCACAAGCTACTAGAGAGCAGCATGAAGAAGACACTGCTGAATGCACACATGTGACTACAACGTTACTGAGACTCCAGCACAATGATATGAGGATAAGGTACTGCCCAAGAAAGTCACTATTGATGGCATACGCTTGGCAAGCCATACCTTCCTGAGGAACAGAAGATAGTCTATCAGCATGTTACAATGCCTTCATATCTCTGATAGGAGACTCCAGGCAATCCAACAAAGCACTGAATAGGATGGAGTGTTACAAGCAGTAAAATTATTCTTACTCCAGGGTTGGCCAAACTGCCAGGAGCAAGTGCCACATGAGGTTATACCCTACTGCCAGCTGAGGGATGAGCTGTGTGTGCAAGATGGGATTTTGTTTAAAGGGGACCAAGCAATAATTCCAGTAGACTTAAAAGCTGAAATCAAGAAACAGCCAAGCATGAATGCCCAACTGTGAGCGGGTAAATGGAACTGTGTGAGGTAAGCAAAATCTATGTTCAGGGAATTGAAGGTGCATTTTGCAAGGTATGGTATACCTGAAATGCTATGCTCAGACAATTGACTACAGCACAGCACAATTCAAATGATTCAGTTCCAAATGAGCACAAGACATCTTCCCATAGGTACCCACAAAGCAATAGGAAGGCAGAGTCAGCAGTTAAGACAGCCAAGAGACTGATGGCAACAACAAAACAGACAGGAAGCAATCACTACTGGCAATGTTGGACCATAGCAATACGCCATCCCAGGGATGAGGTAGAAACCCAGCACAGAGACTGATCAGCCAGCGAATTAAGACTACTTCCCATGAGGGGCAGTCTGCTACTGCCCAGCAGAGGAACAGTGGACTGGACACAGAAGCAATTAAGAGAACACCAAGCTAGGCAGCTCACTACCACAATAGAACCAAGAATCTAAGGCAGTGGTTCTCAAACTTTTATACTGGTGACCTCTTTCATATAGCAAGCCTCTGAGTGTGACCCCATTGTAAATTAAAAACACCTTTTTATATATTTGCCTCCAGTATTTATTATGGTGTTAAAGCTGGTTTTGGGGTGGAGGCTGACAGCTCGTCACCCCCCATGTAATAACCCCGCGACCCCCTGAGGGATCTCAACCACAAGTTTGAGAACCCCTGATCTAAGATCACTGCTCATGGATGACCAGGTCTGGGTTCAACTCACAAATAGGTAAACAAAACAATGGCATAAGGCAACATTCCAAGCTGCAGTGGAACACAGGTCATGTGAGATAATTACAGACTCAGGACAGCAGTGGAGATGCAACTGAGAACCAGCACACATGGATAGACAGGACCAAAGCCAAGACCAGGAAAGCTTAGGAAGAGCCTCAGTTATTAGATGGCTTCACATAGAAGATCTGTAAGAAACAAGTGTATAAGCAATACAGAGGGTGAACAGGATATCACCCAACAGACAGAAAGCAGCAACAGGTGGAAGCCAGTCCTACCTCACCAGTGAAAACACAAACATTAAATGGGAGACTGATTCAAAGACTAGCATTCAATTGAAACACTATGAGGCCTAACAGGCTGTAATGGGCCAGTGGTAAATGCCATGTCCCTCGGGTGAGCTGCGTACCAGTAACCTCCAGCCATTACAAGCCAGCAAACACTTTCACAAAAGAGACAACAACAGACACTGTTAAAAAGAAAGCTTTAGCAACATGCATGGAACTTAGAGGGAGGAACACAGGTTGCAAAAGGGAATAGTTTGGAGGAGGTGTCAGGAAGTCTATCTGTGTGCACATGACTTGAATGCTAGCTGCAGTTGCAGCATCTTTGTAAATAGAGTTCTCTTAATAAAAGAGCCATTGGAGTCCTTGTTGTCCAGTGCAGGACACCTGAAACACTGTAACTATATTGGCTCTGCAGAGCTAACAAGAAAAATTATTTGTATCAGCAAAGTTGGAATTTGTAACTTTACTTGACATACAGAGAACTTGAATAAGAAGGAACTATTTATAGTGCATCCACAATTAATGAATATAGAGCACTCTTTCGAAGGTAACCTGGAAACTGATAGCAAGGAAACTAAAAAGAATCAAAGCAAGAGTTGGGGAAAATCTGAGATTTTGAAAGGCATTTTTTTGATTAATGAATACAATGCTGAGGAAGGAAAAGAGGATCCAAAGTATGGAAAAGAAGTTGGGATAGCAACCATGAAACATGCATAATTAACTACAGCATATGATTATCATTTCCATTGTCTAACCCTGCTGTTGTCTGTCATTATTATCTAAGCACTGACAAATCCTAACAAGCAGTTTCCTCGGGGCAGGGACTGTTACTTATGTTAGTTCTGTGGGAGAGAAGCAGTGGGGAAGACATGGATTTCTTTCTTGAATCCTGTGTGTCTCATCACATATGCAGAGGGCACCTACTTAGAAAGGCCCACAGAAATCTAAAAGGGGTGGGGGTGGTAAGTTACTGGATATATGCCCAGTAGCTCTCACTGAAGCTAAGCACAGGGTTCTAATTAAGGGCAAAACAGCCTAGTGGGTTCTGCACATTCATCATCTGAGAGCTGAATCAATCAGAGCTCAGTGGGGGAAAGTTTATAAATAAGGAGTTGGAGACAACCCTGTTGACTCAGCAGGTAAACAATGCAGGGCTAAGATTTGTCTGCAATTAAATACATGGGCAGGGGTAAGGGGGGTTGAACATCGCGGGGGGAAGAGCTATTTAAGCTAAAGAACAATATTGGCACAAGAGCAAATGGTTATAAACTGGTCATGAACAAATTTAAGATGGAAATTAGAAGGTTTCTAACCATCAGAGGAAATGGGTTCTGGAACAGCCTCCCAATAGAACTGTGAGGGGAAACAACTTAATTAATTTTAAGAGAGAGATGGACAAATTTGAGTGGGATTGTTTGATGAGGTTGCTTCCAATGGAGGAGAGGCGGGCTTGGCAGCCCTGGAGATCCCTTCTGGCTTGTGTTTTATGTTCCTAAAGTTCATGCTTCAGGGCTTCAGCTGGTTACTTTCATGGGTCAGGAAGGGATTTCCCCTCCATCATATTCTGGGTGTTTTGTTTTGTTTTGTCTCTTTCCTCTGAAGCTTCAGAGATGGCCACAGGTGGAGATGGGACAGTGGATGGGGTGGGCCAGTGCTCTATGGTAGCAACTGAACATTCTCTCTCTCTCTCTCTCTCTCTCTCTCTCTCATCTGCTTAGCTGGCCGATTCTTACTCACATGCTAAGGGTCTGATCTCCATATGTGGGGTCAGGAAGCAGTTTCCTGGTAGAGACCTAGGAGTGGGTTTTACTTTCCTGTGTAGCATGTGGGTGCAGATCACTTGCCAGGATTACCTGGGTATATCTCATTTAATCATTTCCCTGCCACTACAGGGCCCTGAGGCATGGGTGCACTTCCATCCCTCCTATTCTCTATGTGTGGCACATAATAATGTAGTCTCCTGTGGGCTGTAGTACTTCAGTGTAATGTTGGTTATTGGATTTAGTGTCCAGGTGCTCTGTGCTTTCGGTGGCCTCTGATACACAAAAAGTCAGACAAGGTGATCTGGTGGTTCTTTCTGTCCTTAAACTCTTATTCTCACAAGCAAGTAGTACTTCTCCATCAGGACAGAGGATCTAAGTTTGTGTCAATCTCCTCCTGTCAATTATAATGAACTGCACACTTGTTTACAAACAATATTGATACACAAAGAAACTTTCTAATGCTTTATCAAATGTCTCTATCTCAGTGGATTCTGATGACAAAATCAAATGTGTTTTACTGTCAAACTAGTTTTGTCTGAGAAGCTTTACAAATGGATAAACGATGGGCCAAATTGTGAAAGATAATGACTACCTACAATTCCTGTTGACATCTGGAAATTGAGGATAATCATTTTCTTATACCTTTTATGCTCTATGGCCAAAATTTGAAAAAAGACACCAGAGGAACAAATGGCATTTCCAGAAAGGGATAAGGCAGATCCCCTAAACATGCTGGGTAATGAGTGGGTTGGATGGGTGGTGGAGGGCAGAGTGTTCACACTGATGGGTGCAAAGGCTGCCCACATGCCTAGCAGTATTACTGCCCTGATTGTGTCAGGGAGATGACTACCTTATCAGGTGGAAATGAGCTCACTCACCTGCCACCAAGTCATTGGATGAACCAGGTAAGGCACACCTGATGAACATTAAACACCACTTTGCCCTCTGACACTATTGCTGTGATTTGATAAAGTTTGTCTTTAAACTTAAAGCGCCCTATTGATTTGTTCCCTTAAAAGTGTGTCAGACCCAATGCCACAGGTCTCCTCTTTAGTTTCACAAGGTAAATTTTTATGTTTACATCTCTCAGAAGATAAGTTCACCTGACTACTCAGGCTGCTGAGCCCCCATATCAAGAGTATGTCATTCAGTCTTATTTTTCTACTCTGTAAAGCATGCATTCTGTGGTGATTCATGTGATATTAAAGCCTAGATAGATTATAGTGATAAGGGTGTCTGGGTGACTGTTTTTATCTGAGAGGAGAAAACTCATTCAAGCCGTGTCCTTCTCAGGACACCAACTGTTATCCAGTTCATGGAGCGATATTTCCATGGTTACTTCTGACCTATTAGCTACAATTGCACCACTACAAGATTAGAACGTGCAAGGTGAAAAAGGTGATTCCAGATGGTCAGGAAGACAGTTGCTTAAGCTTTGAGCATGTGGAAGTGGTAATTTGTACAGGAAGACTGAGATTCCTATAGGACACAGCAAGTCACGCTCTACAAATCAAAGCTGTATTGTACGTCATAGTCTGTAGATTGTACGGATATGTCTAGCCCCTCTGCAGGTGGCACTCTGATACTGCTAAAAGAAAGCAGCACATCTTCCCAGTTGTCTCTGTGGACTCCTGCTCTAGCTAGCCAGGGGTCCATTAGCAGAGGAAATGGTGGGCAACATCTTGGCTTTCCAGACCTGTGCTGCCCAGGTCACAATTTGGCTTTAGCTGTTTTAATTAAAAATAGGGCTGTCAAGCGATTTAAAAAAATTATTTACACTGTTAAATAATAAAATATCATTTATTTAAATATTTTGGATGCTTTCTCCATTTTTCAAATATATTGATTTCAATTACAATAGAATACAAAGTGTACAGTACACACTTGATTATTTTCTATTAAAAATATTTGCACAGTAAAAAAATTTTTTTCAATTCACCTAATACAAGTACTGTAGTGCAATCTCTTTATCATGAAAGTTGAACTTACAAATGTAGAATTATGTACCAAAAAACCTGCATTCAAAGATAAAACAATGTAAACTTTAGAGCCTACAAGCCTACTCAGTCCTACTTCTTGTTCAGCCAATCACTTAGGGCTTGTCTACATTACCCACTGGAGCAATGGGCAGCGATTGATCCAGCAGGGGTCGATTATCACATCTAGTCTAGACGCGATAAATCAACCGCTGAGTGCTCTCCTGCCAACTCCAGTACTCCACCGGAGTGAGAGGCACAGACAGAGTCGAAGGGGGAGCATTAGCTGTCGACTTATCACAGTGAAGACACCGCGGTAAGTAGATCCAAGTATGTCTACTTCAGCTACGTTATTCACGTAGCTGAAGTTGTGAAACTTAGATCGATTTCCTCCCCCCAAGTGTAGACCAGGCCTTAGACAAACAAAGTTTGTTTACATTTGCAGGAGATAATGCTGCCTGCTTCTTGTCACCTGAAAGTGAGAACAGGCATTTGCATGCAACTGTTGTAGCCAGCATCACGAAATATTTAAGTGCCAGATGCATTAAAGATTCATATGTCCCTACATGCTTTAACCACTATTCTAGAGGATGTGTATCCATGCTGATGACGGATTCTGCTCCATAACAATCCAAAGCAGTGTGGACTGATGCATGTTCATTTTCATCATCTGAGTCAGATGCCACCAGCAGAAAGTTGCTTTTCTTTTTTGGTGGTTCAGGTTCTGTAGTTTCCGCATCTGAGTGCTGCTCTTTTAAGACTTCTGAAAGCATGCTCCACACCTTATCCCTCTCAGATTTTGGAAGGCACTTCATATTCTTAAACCCTGGGTCGAGTGCTATAGCTATCTTTAGAAATCTTACATTGGTACCTTCTTTGTCTTTTGCCAAATCTGCAGAGAAAGTGCTCTTAAAATGAACAATGTGCTGGGTCATCATCCGAGACTGCTATAACATGAAATATATGTCAGAATGCGGGTAAAATAGAGCAGGAGATGTACAATTCTCCCCCAAGGAGTTCAGTCACAAATTTAATTAATACATCTTTTTTTAATGAATATCAGCAGCATGGAAGCGAGTCCTCTGGAATGGTGGCCAAAGCATGAAGGGGCATACAAATGTTTAGCATACCTGGCATGTAAATACCTTGCAATGCCAGCTACAAAAGTGCCATGCAAACGCCTATTCTCACTTTCAGGTGACATTGTAAATAAGTGGGCAGCATTATCTCCTGTAAATGTAAATGTAAACTTGTTTGTCTTAGCAATTGGCTGAACAAGAAGTAGGACTGAGTGGACTTGTTTCCAAAGTTTTACATTGTTTTGTTTTTGAGTGCAGTTATGTAACCAAAAAAAATCTACATTTGTAAGTTGCACTTCTGTGATAAAAAGATTGCACTACAGTACTTGCATGAGGTGAACTGAAAAATACAATTTCTTTTATCATTTTACAGTGCAAATATTTCTAATAAAATAATATAAAGTAAGCACTGTAGAATTTGTATTCTGTTGTAACTGAAATTAATGTATTTGAAAATGTAGAAAAACATCCAAAATATTTAATAAATTTCAATCGGTATTCTATTGTTTAACTGTGCAATTAAAACTGCAATTAAGCATGATTAATTTTTTTAATTGAGATTAAGTTTTGAGTTAATTGCATGAGTTAACTGATTAATCAACAGCCCTAATTAAAAACAACACTGCCCTTTCCTGCTTTGACAAAAAATGCCACAAACAGATTAATATCTAAACTAAGTATAATGCTCTCAAAGTGCAAGTTATTAAGGGTCCAGTTCTGTGCTGTGGAATCTGCTGCTAATCAGAGGGATTTTTAAACTAATCATGGATGGTGTTGATGTTCTTAGTTAATTATGCAAAGGGCTAATCTTTTTTTCCCCCCCTAAATGGTTGTTCAAGTGATTAAAAGAAATCATGATAATCATCACATATGAAAATGTGCAATTTTCAGGTGACTCAGGAGATAAAGAATTTACTTGCCATCTCAGAGGAAAAATTCTACCCATCAAAATTCGCTGTGCAGTTTCAGTTGGATAAATTAAAGTAGTTTTTAGTTTCCCTTCACTTCTCTTTCCTTTATATTGGCTGTCCTGTGCCACCCCAAAAGTAGTTGAATTTCAGTGGTGGGTGAAGTGACCCTATACCTAACATAAAACTGTGGCTTGCAAATTATTATAGCCCATGTATAAATTACTAATGCTCAGCAGAGATATGATGGGTCACAGAGTGATAGCATCTGCTCATTTCCAGTTGCTTCCAGGCACTCCAGGTGTCCAGGCACTTCTTTGAAAAGACAAGCCTGGATGCCTGTAAAAGCAACTGGAAATGAGGAGGAGGAGCCAGGCTAATTACCTCCACTAAGTGATTGTTATTAAAGGAACAGAGAGAAAAAGAGAGAGTAGCCACACTTGAAGACCAGAGCCAACAGCAAGACCAGAGCTACCAAACACCAGCATGACTGCAACTGCCAGTTACTATGAGGAAATTCAAATGGGAGAGAAGTGTGAAGGGGAGAAGAAAAAAGAAGGACCTGGTTGGAGGAAAATATGTGCTAGGGAGTGTGGGAAAGGAACAGACGAGATGGTAGGAAGAAATAAAATGAGGAGCAAGATGAGATGACTAATTTTTACCTAGAAAGCCTGACAAACCCCATGGATGCAGTGGTTTACCGCTGATTGTGACCACAGTTCTTTAATCCTTGCCTAGCTTGGTGTTGGGGGAGGAGTCATCTTGGGACAAAAATTGGGTTCCTGGTACGTAGCCTGGCTGAGATCATCCCTTTTCCCTGGGATTCAAATGTCATTCTCCGTGTGGTGTCCTTATTTTATTCCTAGGAAAAAGATCCCCAAAGGAGATGTAAGGATCCGGAACTCTAATGTCTGCCAGAAGCTTCAGCCACCTTCACAGGTAGAAGTCACTGGCTTTCCTAGTATGCCACTAGTGCTCTTTCTGCTCTCCAGGTCTGCTCCCTTCCGCAGGACAGAGACACCCCTTAACTCCCCGAGTCCTGATTTCCTGCCATTCAAGGGGCTGAGGGTTTGCATTGCCCCTACCCCCACCATCAGAGACTTTTCCTATGGGAATCTCCCCAGAGCAGGGGAGAAATCTGTTCTTCCGTTAGAACCAGTCTGCTCAGTAAATCCACCCACACTGACCTCATCTCAGATGCTTTGTTTATCTGAGATTAGTGGTATCTTTGGAAAACCCTTAGCATGTCGAGGTGTGAGGTGGAGCAGGGAATACAGGAGCACCAGCAGATTCCCCTGAAGAACACCACCCTGTCTTTCTCTGGTCAGGCTAGGGCTCACCGTCCATTGTGGAGGTGAAGACCAGATGAGAGCTGCTGGATTGACCTTGATGTGCCATGTCCTTGTGTGGATGAAGGACCTCCATCTCAGGGATGGCCAGCAGCAGATGTAACACATGTGTCCAGGAATGGGCTAAATAACCTACATTGAGAGGTAAGTAAAATCGTGGCCACATGTAGACATCACAGGAATTGGTGGGGATTGACCCAGGGTCCTTCAGCACAAGCCCCTCTCACTCACTGTCAACAAATCCAGCTCCACTCACTAGACCACACCTCATTCCAGAGCCCCAGATCCTAGGATCCCTGATTCTCAGACCCAGGCCTCACATCACAAGGCCAAACCTCCTCCCATTCTGTGCCCTGTAGAAGGGACCATTTGCAAAAACCTCCTCTACATTCCCCCTGTCAGAGACTGCGGCCACGGGTGACAAGTGAATGAGCTGAGATCTCCCCTGTGGGAATCCGAGGGGCTGCACATTGGGGGTTTCACAGGGACAGCGTCTGGCAGCCATTGACAGAGTGTTCCTGGGAGGAGATTTTCCATCTCTAACAAAGGGTTTCTGTTCCCCCAGATCTCAGCCGCTCAGCAGAATGCGGGAGAGCCGAGTGCTGATGGGCTAGAGGGTCCCAGGAGTTGCTGTGCAGCAGGGGCAGTGTCTGCAGTCACCGTGGGCCACACCCTGCGCTCCAGACAACCCAGGCTGGTTCCCTGGATTGCAAAGGGGACTTTAGCTTGTGGAATTGGTGCTGGTGCCTGTGTCCACAACTGGGATGTTTTCATGAGGCTACTCCATGGTCCATGAAGTGCCATGCAAGCAAGGGGAGAATGGACATTAGAGAGCGAGGCCGGTGCCTTTGCAGGGCTGCTGCAGTCGAACATCCACAGCCAGAAGAGAGACGATGGGAAACTCGCTTCATTGGCTGGCCACAGCCACAGCAGCTGTCTCATAAAGCTCTGCTCATGCTCCAGCCAACAGAGGCAGGACGAAGAGCCACACTGGGAGAGCCTGATTTGCAATTAGCAAGACGCGGTTTTTTCAGTGGATTATGCTGCCCTGACCGTCTATTTCCTGCAATGTGCACATCCAGCCTCCCTGGCTGACCTCAGTGGGAGCTAGGTTCTCCTTCCCCATAGGACAGGGCTGGCCTTACCATGAGGCGAACTGAGGCGGCTGCCACAGGTGCCAGACTGTGGGCGGGCGCCACTAGGATCCAGAGTGTAGAAAAATTGTCTGGTGCTGGTGCATATGTTTTCTCGCTGCTCGAGATGCACAGAGATGGTGGAGTGCTGTGCTGGAGGAAGGGGGCCCAAGAGACATAACAGGCAGGCAGGAGAAAAGGTGAGAGGGAATAACAGAAAGCAACAGGAGCTTCAGGGAGAGATAGGAGGAGGAGCCTCTTATGTACCTCTTGAGCACCCCCAGGAGCCTGGACTGATTAACACCAGCTTCTCAGGGAGCTTCCTATTTCCTGAAGTAGTAGGAGCCGGTTAGGCCCTTAAGAGGCTGATATCTTCCCTCACTCAGGCCCTGCTACCAGCCTGCTTCTTTGTCCCCTTCAACTGAGTGTTGAGAGCCACCCTAGCTGGCACAGAACAGCAGTCATGAGTGAAAGAAGAAAACGCCCCTCTGGGGCAGCATTCAGAAAAAGAAAGCAATCAAAAGAAGCTTTTCTGTCTAAGCAGGAAGGAGCTCTCCTGAGATACAGAGACACAAATGTTCACGGTGAGCCTTCCATCCCCAATGAGGATGTGAGTGGTGAAGAGACGCCTGATCTTCCAGTTAGTCAGAGTGCAGGCGACCTGGCAGCTACTGCAGCATCCATATCTCCATCCCAAATGGATGTAAACCATGCACATGCCTGAAGAAAAGTGTAGATCAGAGAAGAGTGTGGTGGAGGCACAAGAAACAGCTGCTGATGAGTTTAGTTCCTTAAGTCTAGATGATCCAGGACTGTGGACCCACCTGAGCAGTAGCCTGAGGGACTTCCTTGTACTGCATGGGCCACAGCAAGTGAAAAACTTCATGTTCCCCAAAAACAATGAAAATAGAAGCTTCCATCCAACACATTCCTGGTGTGAAATCCCCAATGGTGACAAAGTGGAGAGGTCATGGCTTAGGTACTCAAAAACCCAGAATACTGCATACTGTTTTTGTTGCAAACTCCTCCAGTCTAACGTTCCAGCCACATTGCGTTCTACAGGAACAAAGGACTGGAAAAATCTGGCTAGAAATGTGGCATGCCATGAGAAGGCAGCAAATCACCAGAGAGCATCTCATAGGCGGAAAGAGCTTGAGATGAGCCTAAGGGTAAAGTCCACCATAGATGATCAGCATCAAGAGAAGATTGCATCAGTCTCTTTACTGGCAAAATGTTCTGAAAAGGCTCATTGCCATTGTGAGAATGCTGCTACCCAAAACCCAGCACTGTGTGGCACTTCAGATCAGCTACATATGCCAAACAATGGAAACTTCCTTAAAATTGTGGGGCTGATGGCTGAGTTTGATGCCATAGTTGTCATTATGGAGGATAATGCTATGACAGGAACTGTTCTTGGGAGAACAGTAGCAGAGGGAAATGGAATCACCAGAAACATACATAACTTCAAATTTCTGTGTGGCTTAGTGTTGTGGCATGACATACTGTTTGAAATAAATGTTGTAAGCAAGAGACTCCAAGGTGTTGACCTTGATATATCTGGCGCAATGGAACAACTGGACAAAGCAAAGTCAGACCTACAGTCTGACCGGTCAGATGAGGGATTTCAAACCATTCTGAAGAGTGCACAGAAGTTGGCAGAGGAACTTCACACTGAAGCTATTTTCCCACCCATTCAAGAATACAAGAGTCACCGAAGAAGAAGACATTTTGATTACGAGGCAGGGGATAATCCCATAAGAGACCCCAAACTGAAAGCCCTTTCAAGTTACATTTCAGCGGGATCTACTCCAAAGGCTGTTCTGGAATATATGTGCACAAATAAGATGACCAGCCTCTTTCCAAATGCTTTTGTTGCTCTGCACATACTTCTATCACTTCCTGTAACAGTTGCCACTGGAGAACACAGCTTCTCCAAGCTGAAGTTAATAAAAACACGTCTACACTCCACAATGACACAGGTCAGCCTTGCATCCATCTCAATAGAGCGTGAGCTGGCCCAGATGGTGGACATGCAGGAAGCAGAAGCAGTTCAAATCTTTGCAACCAAGAAGGCACGGAAAACACCACTTTGATTATTCAAACAGATAAAAATGCCAGTGTTTACCATGCAGACAAGAAAAGTTACGTTTGCTGTTCAGGCATTTGAAAGTTGTGTTACTTAAAATTTTGGAACAAGGCATTTTAAGTTATTAGTTTCTCCTTTATTGGGGGAGGTAGCAGAGCAGTACCATGAGAGGAGTAGAACAGGAAGAAGGCAGAATTGAGACCTTTCAAAGTTTTGGCCCGAGCGAGGGGGTATGGGGTGTCATTTGAGCTCCCTGCCTCAGGTGCCAAAATGTTGTGGGCCGGCCCAGCCACGGGATCAGTGCTCAGAGTGTTCTCGCAGCAGCTTAGCCTGCAAAAGTGGAATATGAGAGATGCAATGGTCCAAATAGTTAAAAACTCGTCCTCCCTGTTTGTCTCTGCGGTTTTTGTGTTTGCAATTAAAGGAAGCCAGATATCTAGCTACTTGAGAGCCCCCTTGTTCCAGTCAGAGTGAAAATCAGCTCTCACGTGCGCACAAAACATTATAAGGAAAAGATGGATTTTTAACCTAAAGCCACACTCAGTTCAGAAGATACCAAGAGGAACTGCCCTCTTTCAAAACAGCTTGTGTCTTCTATTCTCAAGGATGGCTCTCTGGGCTGACATGGACCACCAGCTTCTGTGAGGGCAGCTTGACTTTACTGCTTTGGAAATAATGGCAGATGGTGGTGTTCCTATTGAAAGAGGACCTCTTTGCTTAAAGGCAGCTTTAGCCTCATTCCTGTCAACAATGATGAGAGCTGGTGGCCATTTTGAAAGGTTGCAATTCTTTGAAGAAGAACAATTCACCATTAAAACTTTCGGAAAATGTGCCCCTTGCCTATGGACTTTTTACACACATACACATAAATTCTTATGCATCAACCGTTTTAGCAGAAAATTTCAGCTTTTTGTCAACAAAAAATAAAACTTGAACTCTGGACATTTTTATTTCTCTTCTCTGGACTTTTTCAATTCTAATCTATCTTTTTTTTTTTTTTAGATAGGGCAACCAGAACTGCACAAAGTATTCAGGGACTGAGGATACAATATATTTATATATAGGCAATATGATATTTTCTTTCTTATTATTTATCCCTTCCCTAATGGTTCCTAACATGAAGTTAGCTTTTTGAACCACCACTTCACATAGTTTTCAGAGAACCATCCACAATGACTCCCAAGATCTTTCTTGAGTGGTAACAGCTAATTTAGATCCATCATTTTGTATGTATAGTTAGGATTATGTTTTCTAATGTGCGTTACTTTGCATTATCAACACTGAATTTCATCTGTCATTCCCTTGGCTGATCGCCCAGTTTCGTGAGATCCCTCTGTAACTCTTTGCAGTCAGGTTTGGACTTAACTATCTTGAGTAGTTTTGTATCATCCGCAAGCTTTGAACCCTCACTGTTTACCCCTTTTCCCAGATAGTTTATGAATAGTTTAATGCAGTTCTTTATGGAACCCCGTTGTTTACCTCTTTCCATTGTGAAAGCTGACCATTTATTCCTACCCTTTGTTTCCTGTCTTTTAACCAGTTAGTGCTCCATGACAGAACCTTCTCTCTTACCCCATGACTGCTTAATTCGCTTAAGAGCCTTAGGTGATGGGCTTGGTCAAAGGTTTTCAGAAAGTCCGGGTACACTATATCCATTGGATCACCCTAGCCTACATGTTTGTTGACCCCCTCCAAGAATCCTAATAGACTGATGAGGCATTATTGCCCGTTCAAAAACCATGTTGACTCTTCCCTAACAAATCATGGTCATCTGTGTATCTGATAATTCTGTTCTTTACTATAGTTTCAACCAATTTGCCTGGTAATGAAATTAAGCTTACTGTTGTAATTGCCAGGATCATCTCTATGTCGTTTTTTGAAATCAGGGTTATATTAATTTTCCTGCAGTCATCTGATACAGAGGCTCATTTCGATGATAGGTTACATACCACAGTTAGTAGTTGCGCAAATTTCATATTTGAGTTCCTTCAGAACTCGTTCTTGAATAACATCTGGTCCTGCAGTAAAGATTGATGCAAAAAAATCCATTGAGATTCTTCCCAATGGCCTTATCTTCCTTGAGTGCTCCTTTAGCACCTCAATTGTCCAGTGGCCCCACTGGTTGTTTAACAGGCTTCCTGCTGCTGAGGTACTTAAAAACAACTTTCTGTTTGTGTCTTTTTTGCTAATTGCTCTTCAAATGCTTTTATGGCCTGCCTGATTCTATTTTTACACTTGGACTTTCGCTTAAGCTTGGTTTTCCTCTGCTAGCCTCAGGACTTGCTCATGCAATACTCCAGGTGCCTATGAAATGCTACCTCACTTTGAAAAGGCTGGCCCGGGTCACTGTAAACAATTCCTGGGTTGCATCACTCCGTAGGAAGGTAAAATCTCCACGGAGTCTGAACTAAGGTGGAGTTGCTATAGGAGCTCACAAGGGGGCACAGGGGGTGCTGGAGCTCCACCACCCAGTCCCAGAGCAACTGAGGCTCCATGTCCTGCCCTTGGGAAAAGTGGTGACCCTTTAGACAGAGTACTAACGAAAACAAGCTTGCAGGTACAGTGATTTAGAAATAAATTACTATGTGAATTGTTTCAAAGACTATGACACTATCAATAGTGTTTTGTTAATACATCTTGCTCTGAAGGGGACATTTTCAGTTCAGTAAAATAGCAGGGAAAAAGACCTAAAAAGTTCTTTAAAAAAACTACCCACTGCCCCAGATCCACCCAAGACTTAGTTCTTTGGTCATTTCCATTGAGATAGGGAGGACCTGGGTTGGGTTATTTAGGGAGAAATAAATGGTTTGACACTGTTAAATTTTTAAAGGACATATTTTTAAAATTAATTTTAACTCAGAAATTAATTAACAGATTCACTAGCAAATTCTCAGAAAATTCATTCTTTAGTTAGGGTGTAGTGCTGTAAATACGAGGAGGACGTGGCTTAAATATCTCCAGAGTCAACAACTGGACACAGACAGATTAATAGGGGAGTACAAGGAAACAAGGAGTTAATATGGTCAGCATGAAAGGCAGTGACCTCAGCACACCACAGTGAATCTCTGCTTAAGTGGAAGCAAACTCAGCCTTATCTGTGGCACTACCTCCATGCTATCCAGTACATACATTGCACTTTGAGCCACATGGAAATTTTTTTCAGTGTTGCAGAAAAGTTAGTTTGTCATTTAGTTCTGCTTTACTGGTTAGAAATATATTGATAATTTTCATCTCAGTTGCATATATGTCTATATTTTGCACTAAATCCTGATCTTATTAAAGACAAGTGGCAAAACTTCAATTGACTTCAAACTACCTGAACTCTAATAATGCATATGCAGAAGGGGAAAGAGTTAAGATTTCACCTGTATGTTTAACTTTGCTGTTTCCTAACTCTTGTGTAACACTGGTAAAACTGTTTGTCATCTATGTAGCCCCTTCTTTGTTTAGGACCAGAATGTGGTATATTGCTACCCAGGTCGAGTCCAACTTCCTCTGATGTTTCATGGGGAAAACAAAGGAAACCAAACCCCAAATATTTGGGCGGGACATTTTCAGTGTGTGGTGAAATTTGGAACTAAAACCCTACAGATTTTAATAACATTTTTTCCAAACCCAAAATATTTACGTAGAGAGGAGAGATGCTGTTGTTTTGTTTTTCTGAAAACTGTGATGTTCCTGGGGGGGAACCTCCATGATGTTTCCCACAAAATTAAAATTTAATTATTAAAATTAAATTAATTATAATTTAAAATTTCTAACCAGCTCTAATGCTGCTCCATGACTCATCGATGTATATGAATGGTGCAATCTGAGGATTAAGTTACTTCCCAACAAGAGAGACTGTCTCAGAATCTTGTCCATCATGAATAATTTCTGCACTGTTTGCTTCCTATTATTTTAGCTTTCCGTCCTGCTAGCTACATTTCACTTTATTGGTTAGTCAAATAAGATAAAATAGGGTTACATTAAAAAGAAAATGTTTCTATCTCAGGAAAATAAAGTGGTTTACTCCCTTATTTATCTCAGCTTGGTTCAAATATAACCCTACCCGCTGATAAAAGCTGGCATTTACCGAAAGGCTTCAAAGGGTTTACATTAGTAAAAGGATGGATTTTTAAGTCGAAGTGTTTATTGCTAGTTTATAAAGCCAATACAGATTCCCTGGAGTTTTCAGATCTCTTGATGACAGAATCGCACAATTAAGTAACTAAGACTCATGTTGCAGACAGCCATTTTGGGTACAGAATAACTGCCCTCAGATATATTGTTCTGTTGGGAGTGGGGGTGCGAGAAGAGATTTTTACTCATGCCCACTATTTCTATTCCTGTTTTCTTGCACAGGGATAATGGATCTTCCACATTTGGGTGGAGAAGGTCCAAAATAAAACTCCAATTTCTGATTCTATTCTATATAGACTTACATCACCATAATATCTGAGCATCTTCCTGCTGTGTATTAAGTGACATGATTATTTGTTCTCACTTCTTCTCCCCATTATTCCTGGGGGAATTCTGCACCATTGCACAATGCGCAATTCACGTCGCATTAATATTCTGTGCAGAATTTCCTTCACCTCCCCCAGATTTGGTAATGCAGAGCTGCTGGCTGCCGCTAGGGGCCGCTGGACCCAGAAGAGCCCAGCTCCCAGCTTGCCCATAGAAGATGCTGCCAGGATAGAGAGATGGAGATGAAGGATTCCCGGCACACTCTGAAAGGAGGAGGTGACATGCAGGAAACGCCATACAAGCACAGGGCCCAGCATCGGGTTGTTTCTCCCTCTGGATCCCTGGGCTTTGGAAAGGGAGTAGTGCGAGTGTCTGGGCTTGGAAGGCTGCAGCTGGGCTCGGGGGGACAGTAGGGGTACAGGTGTCTGTGCCAGCTGTCTTAGGAAAATCATGGTGCCTATCTTCATTGCAGCGTGATCTGCTTAGCATAGACCCAGAACGTTAAGCTGCAGTTCACCACCAGGCCAAGGTAAAAACCATTTTAACTATAGTTGTGCTTAATACTGTTTTAAAAATCTTTAAGTATTGCACAGTTTGTATAGGGATTTGGTGGTAATAGTAACTAACATTTTTGCTTGTTCTTTAACCTGAAGGCCCAAACACACATGGGGGGAACGGGACAAGCATGTGCCTGCAACACTTGATCCCTTAGTGAAAGGGAACTTTTTTGCAACTGACTTTTAAATGCATGGGGGGGTGGGGGTTATTGAAAAGTATATGGAGGCAAACTTGGTTTAGTGTGTTTCTAAAGCTGCTAATTTGTGTGTGAGAGGGGTCTGGGCAAGGCATAGGTGTAGGGTTTTAAAAGTACTTGGTTTGTTTCAAACCAACAGGGTTTTTTCCTGTGCAAAATGTGGTTTAAAATGGATTTTAAAAGCAGTTTGGTTTTTATTCTGCAAAATGAGATGTATTTTAAAAAAATGTTTTTGAGGTTTTTATTGTTGTTTGTTTGTTTGTTGTTTTTTGGTTTATGTTTTAAGTGGTAGAAATAAACTCAAAACCGGTGTTTCTCGTACAGCCTGAACTGGATGATTTGTTTTAAAGCTGTGACTTTTTAAACAGAAAAACATCCTAATGAATATTTAGTTTTTAAGTTTACAAGACGGTTTCATGTGTTTTATAATAATGCTGTTTGCTCCACAGTACGGTGAAAACATGAGAGATCCTTAGAGCAGAGGGAAAACAAACTCAGAAGAAAAGGGAACGAGACAGCTGAAAGGGAAAATTCACCAGCATCAGTGACTGATGGATGGAAGAAGCCCAGTAAATATATTTTGCTTATTGGTTGGGTTGTTCTGTGAGGTTTTGTATTTGAAGTGAATACATAGATGTGGGTGAGAAAGATGGTAAAGTTCAGTTTTGTAAAATGGTTCCCCCCACCCCCCATAGGCATGGGCAACTTTTCTGACAACGCTTAGTCCGCGCTACAAGGACACCTCCTCCAGAATCGCCAAAGAGCCAGGAATCTGCTTTGAGACTTTTAACAACGCAAGTTTCAGAGTTGAAGCCAGCCAGCCCTACCTCTGTCTGCCATCCAGCAGCCTTCCAAGAAAGTTTCTGTTGAAAAGGACAGTCTCCAACAGACCTGAGGTTTTTATACCATCTTAGCCCATTGTTCAAACAGACTTCAGCATAGTAGCTAGCAGGTTAATTTAATCCCCACGGCTCTGAACTAATAGATCCTTAAGGACTTTAGGCACCCCTCCCGCAGCACCCCCTGTGGTGATCTGGGGTGGGGGAACCAAGCTGTCTGCACAACAGGGCTTTTTTTTTCTTTTTTCCTTTTTTCTGTAAGTTAAAATAAATGTTTCTGTGGGGCCTTCTTAGAGTATTGAACAGTCCCCATTTCCAAGCAGGGGGCCCTTTGCAGATATCAATGAATGTCTTGGGGCTTGGGTTTTTTTTTTAAACACGTTTCTTTCATGCTTAAAGTTTGGGGTGGGGGTGTTTTCTAGAAAGAATGACCCAGAGCATTCGACCAACTCCAGGGCCATATTTAATCTGTCCAATAGTGTTCCACCAACTCCTGGGGTCATATTGAAACT
Source organism: Mauremys mutica (assembly GCF_020497125.1). NCBI lineage: Eukaryota > Metazoa > Chordata > Testudines > Geoemydidae > Mauremys > Mauremys mutica. The sequence continues at coordinate 70,428,031 of NC_059075.1, read as the reverse complement.
GTCTAATTGAGTTCTGCCAACTCCAGCAGTTATATTGAAACTGTCCAATAGCATCTGCGAATTCCTGAGGTTTTATTTCATTTCATATTAATCAGAACTCACCATCCACCCCCCACCCACCCCCATCAAATTTAACCCTATGGCAACAAGGATAAGTACTTGCAGTCACCCTGGCTATTCGGGGGGGGGCGGTAAACCCACTCAGTTCAACAGGATAAGTCAACTGTATTGTACTCAAACACAGGTCTGAACAGCCTGCTTGTTTTACTGTAAGCACATTTCTTAGGATTTTCCCCCCACCCACAACATACATTTCAGCTTTTTGCTGTAAATGGGTCACTTTTACACTCAAAACCCACAAGCGCTAGCTTCTCACAAACAATTGATTTTTTATTTAAAAGACATACAGCTCCTTGAAACCAAGCCAAGATGCTTCATTAACACTTTTAGCTTATTTAAAGGCCAAAGGCCTTTGAACAGAAACACAGATAGTCACAAAGCCCTTTTCAATAGGGTTTGTTTTAAAATTTACAGCTACCAAGTTTTCTATTGCGTGTTTGTCCCCTCACCATTCTCTAGCTGAATCCTTTTAGATTCCTTACAAATAGTCTTTTCCTTAAGCAGGAATCTGTAACTTTTTGTGCAGACTAGATGGCCAATATCATGCCGTGTCGTGGATAAATGACCCCGCGTTGTGTTTGGATCAGAATCACACGAGGCCCCTTTATTACGAGCATGCCGGGGGCAGGGACCAGCGAACTGGCTTACCCCTGAATAGAGATTTTTCAACAGGTTTTATAGCAAAAACCCCACAATTTGTGGGTCCTTGTTCACATGATTGCCATAACTGGAGAAATGCTGTGCAAGTGAGTGAGTGGAGACCCTGACTGTGTTTTAAAGAAAATGAACCAGAAGGTGCCTCCAATTTTTCCACTCCAGCTGTAAGCAGGTTATTTTCTTTAAAACACAGTCAGGGGCTCCACTCAACTGCACAGCATTGAACAAGGTCCCCCCTTGCACTAAATGTTCTTGGCTTAGGCACAGACTTTGCACAGCAGAACCTCTGGCAATCACGGTGTTTAATCAGCTTTCCAAACCCAGCTCAGCACATAGGCCCCAGAGCTTGTGGTTTATATCCACTGAAGTCCAAGACACTCAGTCGTGGGGCTGTTGGCCTGGCGCATCTATGACACGGCCCTCGCAATCTTCACAAAGCTTTTCCCTCAGGCAGTGCTTAAGGGCAGCATAAACAGCAACGCATACAATAGTCTGCGTGACTTTTTTACGCTCACGACATGGCACTGGCTCAGTTAGTTCTATGCCAAGCCTCCTCCGAAACCCCTCATGGCCATCATCCTCAGAGTCCTCTTCAACAATTTGTATCGGCATTGAGCAAAACCGAGGTGGGCCCAGTTCATCTTCCCTGCTTGATGCAATGCTGTCCAGGGCTTCCAGGCCGTCTAGAAAGGCATTGTCGAGCTGTTGAGAGATTTTCAGAACAGAAACAGTGTAAGCGCCACAGTGTTTGTTTTTAGATTTACACAACTCCTGGTTCCTTACCCGTTAAGAAGTGATTGCTTCTTAATCATTCATTTACCTGTGTGATGTCTTTACCATTCACCTTGTCCACCGGTGACTCCCCCCAGCCTCAATCGCATTCCACCTCTAAGTGGGTGGACAAAGAGAGGTCACCATGCTCATTGGGATGTCTCACAAGCAGCTGGGTTTGGGGTTCTGGTTCCGGTTTATCCATCAATGGCTGGGCCAAAGGGCTCCCCTCGGTCACTCCCTCCTCCTCCTCGGCACTGTCGCTGATATAGCGCTTTCTCCGCGGATAGTCAAAGACCCTTGGGATGAAGACAGTCTGAAGTTCTCACGGGGATGGTGAAGGAGTCCAGGTTTCCTCTCAGCAGCCTTCCCACGATTTCTAAACCATGTGTCCTTGGTAAGAGATGGCCTCATCTGTCCGGCGCTGGGACTTAAGGGGTAATGGTGCTGCACTCTGATTGGCAGAGGGCCTTGGGAGGAGTTCTTAGTGGGGTCATACGGCCCACTTCCGGACGGCTCACCCTGCCCGGAATTCTCCCTGATTGGTCAAAATCTCCTCTTAGGGCAGTCCTATTGGGTCAAACCCATCCTAATTGGTAGATGGCGGTCGGAGGAGTTCTTAGAGGGGTCACACGACCCACCTCTGGATGGGTCACCCCACCTCAGAACTCACCCTGACTGGTCAAATCTCCTCTCAGGGTGGTCCTTCTGGGATGAAACCCATCCTGATTGGTAGAGAGTGGTGGGAGGAGTTCTTAGAGGGGTCACATGACACACCTTGCTTCCAGTCATGTGGCCACCTTGACCCCGGAGTTAAACCCCCCCATGGGGCGGGACTTCCGGTGACAGGTGGGAGAGACTAAGGGGTCAACGGGTAGGGCTTGGGAGGGTCAAGGGGAGGGGTTAGGGTTTGATTGATGGTGGCGTTCCTGATAAATACCAAGATTACATGGATACCTTCGAAAGAAATGTGGACTCGTTACCTCTGGACCAGGACTATGACTGCCCTATTGACCTACCACCTTGGTTGAAAGCTGCTTTTCCCTGTATTTATGCATTGTTGGGACCAGAATTAGTGGATCTCCCTGCGTACAGTCATGAAAACCGGTCCTAAGAGCAGGCCCTCTTGGGGAAGAAGAAATTTGGGACTCTGCTACGCCTCTCTTTAGACAATCAGCTCCTGAACAAAGTGATCATTTGAAACCATTACCCTCTGCTGCGAACCCCACAATTGTTGGCTCACAGAAAATCTGCAAAGGGTTTCATCAAACTTCATCTGCAAGGATTTCCAATATAACCCTCATTTGGGCAAGAGACAAATTGAAGACAGATTTCAAAACAGACGATGCACATTTTAACGGTCTGATATGCTAGTTGAGCTAACTAAGGGTCCCCTGACCTTGAAACACTTCATCAGTGATGTATTTGGGGACAGTGTCATCTATTCGGGTGAAATACGTCTCTTTTTGGAGAACCCAGAGCAGCACACGCAGCACATCCGAACCTGGAGAGGTTTCGGCAGCATGGTCTCAACACAGAATTGGAAAAGCGGAACCTCCAGCCAACTCTCCACAGAGTTTTGGGGGTACATCCTCTCCCCAGAAGATGTTACCATTGATGCAAATAAGGTGGAAGCCATTCATAAATGGGGCGAAGTTGGAAGTCCTCAAGAAGTGCAGCGCTTCCTAGACTTCACTCATCCTGTGAAATCGAGACGTGCTGGCTCTCAGTGATGCTTAGACGGAAAACCACGCAGCCCACACAGAGGTTGGAACCACCCACTACCCAGTAGTCCTGAGGAGCCATGATTTCTCCAGGAGCTGGGTAAAGGGCACAGGGATCAGCCTCTCAAAGGTAGGGGAGGGTCGTGTGAGGAGAGGGTCTAAGAGAGGAGAATCGTGGGCTAGGCTCTGTATTTGGGCTTGGCAGGGATCGAGAGAAGGGAGAGGGCTGTTAGAGGGCAATGCGAGGTGGGAGGGGGGGTCGGAGATGGGGGCAAGGCCTGAAAAGTTCAGCTGCTTTAGATCAACTGTGCCAGAGAATCACTGGTTGAAGTGACTGAAAGCTCTGAGCTGGGGCTGGCCAAAATCCTCCTCCTCAGATGGGAACATCCCAAAAGTCTGTAGAAGCTCAGCCTCTGAGGTGAACGTTGAGGCCGTAACCTCTCTCTGCTCTGTACCTCACAGGATTCCAGCTGGCTGTTCCAATCCAGGAGGAAAACTGTGCCACCGAAGTCTCCCAGCACCTGGCCAGTGAATGCACAGACCTTGTCCTGGCTGGCTGCACAGGGCTGAATTTCACCCCGTCAGAGTGTAAGAAAATAATTGTCTGAAAGCCTTTTTCTTTTTGGATGTCTGTCTAGTGGGAAAGAACCATGGGGATTTTTAGCCTGTTTTGCTCCCATGCCTGGTGCTTCAATGATGCAGAGACATGCTGATGCATTGGTTGATTTCCCCACCTTTTAATCTACTCTCTTCTTCTCTTTTAGCAGGTATTCTAAGGGCCCCCCGTGCATCATATGGGCATTCTTGAGTGTGCAGATTGCATCAGACCTGCACCTGAATAATTAATAGTGACTGAAATATGCGGACACTAAAGTTCTGCAGCCAAATTCTCAGAAACCTTCCTCTTCAATGTAAGATCAGGATTTTGGTTTAAATTTATTTTTATTTTAAAAAAAAGTGCTAAGCAGATGCTACACTGTAAGAAGAGGAAAGAGAATCAAAAACTGAAAGATTGTTACTAAAACCAATGAACAACTGCAGAGAGTGGAGACCTGGCAAAGCAAACAAATGAATACTGTGAGTAAATAACCTGAAAGCAAATGGGGAAGAAAACCTCATTCTCGATCAGCGGTGAGCCCCAGTACCGCCTTTACTGCTTGAGGGAAGCCGGGCTGTCCTCCTCAAGATGAATCTCATGGAGGTCGCCATGGGCTGCAGTTGGATCCTGGAGAGAGAAAACACACACACACACACACCCCACACACACACACAACAAAATCAAGGAGCATGCCTCCTACTCTGGAGCATCAGTTCAGTTCTGCTGGTACCAGTGCTATGGATCCTGTGCCAGGGCCTTATCGTGAGGCAAGAAAGCATATCCATAAAGATGGCAGTAAGTCTTCCTCCAGACCCTTCTTCCAAACTCTAGAAGGATACTGCTCCGTCCACCAGTTCCAGCCATGAAGAAATGATACATTCCAAGGCTCACAAGCACAATAAGGAAGCCACACAGACCAGCAGATCCTTCAGTTTTGTCCACTGAGCTGTGAACTCCTTCCAGGTCGGCACCACCAAAGTCAAGGTAACCTTCAGTTCAGAGGCAGACCTCTGTTCTGGCTCCCATCTTGCATGCCTCGGTACCAGCCAGAGTGGCTCTACCGATCAACAATGCTATTCTTTAACCAGCATGGACAGTACAGCACACACCAGCTACCTGCACACCCACCCCCAAGGGGGCAGAGAAGAGGTATTATGTGCCTCTGAAGGGGGCTGAGTTTCTCTTCTCTCACCCCCCACCTAGTTCCCTCATCATTCAGGCAGTGATGGGATGGGCACAGCAGCAACACCCGCACTCCACTCCAGCAGACAAGGAGGGCAAGGGACTGTCCATTGTCCTTGCATTAGTGCCCCTGATGTTGCAAATGCTCTGTTATGAGAAACTTGGGGAAAGAATCTCATAGCTAAAGCATTAACCCAGTTCTATGGGCCAGGATGGAGAACTTCATGCTTCAGAGTTCTGTGGCCTGTTGCAAGTGAACAAAACATGGATGATCCCAAACCACCTAATGGTCAGAGGGACTAGTTGAACAGTTTACTAGAACACTGTTAGATAGTCTGTCTAATGTTATGAGGTCTGATCAAGAAGACTGGAACTAGCATTGACCTTTTGTCAAGTTGGCGTACCAAAGCAGTGTGCAAGCTTCTTTGGGGTTTATACTTTTCCATATTGTGTTATATTTATTATTTGTATCATCATACTGCCTAGGAGCCCCCGTCGTGAACACATTGTACTAGGCACCGTACAAACATTTTTGGTAATGAAGTAAATTTACTAGACTATACAGTTCTCCTTCCACTGTATAACATTTTATCAGTGTATATCAGGTGTTGGGATATGTAAGATCTAAGGCTGTAAAGACTCATTTAGAGTGAGCTGGGGAGAGACACAGAAAGCTCACTGTGATTTAAAGGTAACTCCTCACACTTATAAAGGAGAACTGATTTGGGCAAGAGCATCCCAATGCAGAATAGGACAATCTGCCAATTTACAGAAACAGTTTCAAAATTGTACAACTGTCAGAAATACTGTATGAGGTGGATAGAGCCAGATCCTGTACAGACTGGTGACAGCTCCGCCAAGTTCCATTCTGGAAGTGTTACAAATTCTCTTTCATTTTCAAAATCAGTACCTACGTGTGTGCTATTAACTCTGCTGACAGTGAGTTGAAATGCTGGCAAAATGCCTAAAAATACAGAAAAAATAAAGAAAACAAACTTTTCTTCAGCCATGTGGGAACATGGGTCTTCCAGCATCACTAGAAGAAAGAAAATTTGGAGACACCCCAATAATACAAGTGATATTTGAAGTCTTAATGGAGAAAAGTGACATTGTGCGTAATACCTTATAAAAGAAAATTAAATGCATGACAGATATGCTGACAAATATATAGAAAATAGACTGCTAATATTAGAAGCTAAAGCTGAAAACCAGCACTTGAGAGTTTAAAATGGTGAATCAAATAACCTTGTTCATAATAAAACTGAAAAGGAATGTGGCTGCAGAAGAAAGACTACAATATCTGGAAAATTAAATCACACACAAAAGTGTAGAAGCTCTTGAAGATAGTTTTGGTACTCTATGCAGTACTATACTATGCTTAAATTGATGGGGAAAACAAGCGGTTATGACATACCACCATTTTTCACTGCTACTGATTAGGAGAAAATAGGTTAAAAACTGTATTTAGAAATAGCTGGAATATGTTGAAACTTTTTTTTCTTGTTTATGGAGCGGTAGGAGGAAGAATGAGCATACTATGGCTTTGTGGGGCTCATCACATTTTTTCCCCCAGTTGAAGTTCTGATCCTACAGACCTTTCTTTCTCCTTGTAACAGTGTATGGTGAGAACAGGGCTTTAACAATCAAGATTTTGATGGTGTATACTCAGTTCTGACATATCCTCATTCTATGACCTTGCACAGTCACTTGATTCCTCTGTGCCTCAGTTTCCTCATCTGTAAAATGGGAGTAATAATGCTTACCTTTCACTAGAGTTGGTTGGTGAATCTGAACATTTCAAAACTTCAATTACAAATAAGGAAAAATCTGCATAATTTACCCCATTTTTCACTAGGTATGCATACCACACAGCAATGTGTGAGGATTAATTAATTAATGTTTGTATAACTCTTTTGAGATCTTTCATAAATTAGGAAAAATAACCATCCAGATGCTATGGAATTTCTTTTTTTACAATCTTGCAAAGTATACCTACACTGCAATGTAATCCCAGGTTTAGGAGAACTTGAGTTAGCAGACTATGGGTTTGGTAACCTACATCTTGAGTGTCTACAGTCATTTGTAACCCATGTTAGGAATTATTGAACCCTGGTTCCCAATGTGGGGCTCCAGTGTCTAAATCGCATTATACAGGATTGAGTCCAAACACCTAGACTAGTCCTAGACTTCCTGGCGCCCTCCTTAAATGTGGCTGCTCTAGCCATTTGTTTATGGTGCAGTGTGGGAAAACTTGCCTGTGCACCAAATTTACTCCTGGGGGAATTCTGCACTACTGTGTGTGTGCATAATTAATGAGCCATATATATATATAGGCATGGAAAAAAACTTCTGCCAAAATGTTGCTGCAGTTCTGCTTTTGTCCACCAGAGGGTGTTGTGGTGCAAAACAGCAGCAACTCCCCACAAGTGAGGGAAGAGGAGATCAGGAGACAGAGGCTATGGGGAGACAGACAGCATGGGATGCTGGGGGTGGGTGTTTGTCAGAGAGGGGCTCATAAGTAATAGTGGGGGAGGACAGTCTGGGGCAGGGGCTGAATGGGAGTGAAGGCACAGAACCACAGGGTGGAGGGAGGTGCAGGGCCACATGGGGACAGGGGTAGGGGGTACAGGGACACATAGGGACAGGGGAGTGGCTGGGTGAGGGCATAGAGACACATGGGAATGGGGGAGGTGGTACAGAGCCACAGAGGGAGGGGTGCAGGGACATATGTGCCTGACTGAATGGGAGAGGTGAGGGGTCAGCCAGGATCTGCATGGGGGAAGCTCCCTAACAATTCCTCCCTGCCCACCCCCCAAAAAAACCAAACTGTTCCATATTTTTCCCACCCATACCCAACAACCCTCCAAGTTCACACAAAGGCTCCTTCCCAGCAATTTACTTTCCTCTCCTTAGCTCCTCTGTTACCCCTGACTCCCCCACGCCTTTGTACTGCTTCTGAGGCATGTGGGAAATACGGTTCTGTATTGTAGTTTAAATTAATTATTACTCAGTGTTTTGTATTAATATGCCTAGTAAGGAATCTGTCAAAAAACATTTCCTGAATCTTTTTGTTGTCTGTATTGTTACAGAAGAGACTTGCTGACAGATATTTTAAAATAAATTATCAAAAATAATTGAAACTGGTGTGATTATATTGTTGTTTTGACAAATAAAATATGCAGAATTTTGCAGAATTTTAAAATATTGTGCACAGAATATGTTTTTGTTGCAGAACTTTTAATTTTTTTAGCACAGAATTCCCCCAGGAGTAACCTGGCTGTCCAGAGGACAAAGAAAGTCAGGCCATGGGATTGTGGGATACTTCTGGTGGACTTCTAAAGGATGAGTTCAGTGGGACTGTGCCATACTGCAAAAGAACAGAGCTTGAAACCTGGATCCTGGCTTGATTCAGGCTCAGACCCTCCACCCCCAGATGGATACTGGTACCCTGAGTAAGCACAGAGTTAGGCTTGAATCTGAGTTTGAACCCTGGGCTTACATTGCAATGTAGACATACCCATAGAGATCAGATGTGGAGCACACTGGGTTCTTTGTTCCAGTTCTGGCTGAACTGTGACTCGGGTGAGCTTTAAGACGCAATCAGATGGATCATGCACTATTATAAACTGACATGTTATATAGATCAAGAAAGAAAAAAGTGCCACCCTTATTGACTAAAAAGTACTTGAGGAATTGCTAAATGTGGTTATTATCAGGTTTAAAACCAGAGGCTTCCTTTTGCTTTCAATCTTCTTTAAAATTTCTTTTTTTCTCTTTAAATTACAGACAAAAACTCAGAAGTATACCTTATGTTTCTTCACTGATCTATATATATGATGATATGGTTGTGCATTGGTGTAGTAATGAAACTGGCACCAAATAAAAAGAAGCACCATGACATATGCTGTATTAGATAAAGAATAATAATAAAAAATTCACTTCCTGAAGAAGCTGTTACATTGTACACTATTTCTATCTACAAAAAATATATATTCCTGTCATTCTTGTTCTCAGAAGGTGTACAATTATGGCATTGGCACTCTTGGGTCTCTGTTTCACTAGCATGCCTGATGAGTTTCCCTTAGTAATTAAGTATTTACCATCAAGGAGGAAGGTATTGCATGCCTGCATTTGCCTAGAATGCTGACAATCCCTAGTTCAATGATAGGAAGATCATGGATATAAGATCTAGTAGAAGTGGGTGGTATAACACTAAACTTGCTTTGCTCTGTCTTCTTTGGCAGATCCTTGAAAATTATGATGGACAACAGTGATCCTTCCTTGAAAACCTTCCTGCAGGAAATCTTTAAAAATTCCATCCTATCCCCTCTCCACGCAAAAACTATTAAGTTAATGAGCCACAATGGGTTTCTGACACCCAGCTTTAATCTCAAAAGTGCAATCCATGCTATCGTTCAGATGTCTCTGTGCCTGCATGAAATCAGCATAAGGATAAACGGTTGGCTAAAACTGAATCCAGGCAAAACTGGAAGTGATTTTGGTAGGAAGGGGAAAACACTGTAATGGAAATGGCCAAATTACTGATCCTCACACTCCACTGCAGCCAACTATACTACAGTCATTAAGGTAATGCATAGTTTTGGACTCATAGTCTTTATACACTCAAGGTTAAATTCTACCTCATTGAAATCAATGGGAATTTTGCTATTGACTTCTGTGGAGCCAGTATTTCACTTTCAAATTGCTAAACAGATGATAAATGCTTATGTTCAGAGGACTGCAGCCAAAGCAGTCTATGAATAGATACAAAGGGATCTCAAAAAACTGGGTGACTGGGCAACAAAGTGGCAGATGAAATTCCATGTTGATAAATGCAAAGCAATGCACATTGGAAAACATAATCCCAACTATGCATATAAAATGATGGGGTTTAAATTAGCTGTTACCTCAAGAAAGAGATCTTGGAGTTATTGTGAATAGTTCTCTGAAAATATCTACTCAACGTGCAGCGACAGTCAAAAAAGCTAACAATCATTAAGAAAGGGATCGATAAGACAGAAAATATCATACTGCTTCTATATCAAGCTGTGGGTGTACCATAGATTTAATACTGCGTGCAGATCTGGTCACCCCATCTCAAAAAAGATATATTGGAATTGGAAAAGGTACAGAAAAGGCAACAAAAAATATTAGGATTATGGAACAGCTTCTATAGGGGGAGAGATTAAGAAGACAGACTTTTCAGCTTAGAAAAGAGACAACTAAGGCAGGGATATGATAGAGGTCTATAAAATCATGACTGGTGTGGAAAAAGTAAATACGGAAGTGTTATTGACTCCTTCACATAACACAAGAACAAGGGGTCACTAAATTAAATTAATAGACAGCAGGTTTAAAACAAACAAAAGGAAGTATGTCTTCACACAACACACAGTCTAACTGTGAAACTCATTGCCAGGGGATGTTGTGAAGGCCAAGACTATAACAGAGTTAAAAAAAGAACTAGATAATTTCAGGGAGGATAGGTCCATCAATGGCTATTAGCCAGGATGGGAAGGGATGCAAAACCATGCTCTGAAGTGTTCCTAGCCTCTGTTGCCAGAAGCTGGGAATGGTCGACAGGATGGATCACTTGATAATTACCTGTTCCATCCAAAAGCCTGATAATGCAATCTCACAGAAGCACATTGAACTAACTTTTTAGAAGTCTATGTATAATCCACACATCTCCTGGGTGTGGTGCTCTGTCTCATCTAGTGGCACCAAGACCACTTAGAGCAGGGGTTCTGAAACTGAAGGTTGGGACCCCTGAGGGGGTCGCGAGGTTATTACATGGGGGGTTGTGAACTTTCAGCCTCCACCCCAACCCCTCTTTGCTTCCAGCATTTATAATGGTGTTAGATAAGGGGGGGTTGCACTCAGAGACTTGCTATGTGAAAGGGGTCACCAGTACAAAAGTTTGAGAACCACTGACTTAAAGCAAGATTGAGTCTGCTACAACCTTTAGCTAACAGCCACATGGCTTTCAGCTCATGCATTTAGTTTTAGAGATCCCAGGTTTGATCCTGCCTGCCAGAGACCAGGGTCTGTCAGTGTTACATATACAGCTTGACATGTACCCAGTTCCAGGGGATAAGATACGGGAACATTTAGGATCTTTCAAGTATATATCAGTACTTTAGATCTTACAAAAGGGTCCTGGCAGGTTCCCTTGTCGCCTGTGTCACAAGAAAAATCAGTCTTCTCAATACCTTTTGGGTTCTTCCACTTCAAGAGAGTACCTTCAGTTGACATGGAGCAGATGTAGTGTTTCAAGATTAATGGACAGAATATTCATACAAAAGGAGACAACAAGAATTTCCCTAAGGAAGGGGCCTAGGTTACCTGCCAGGTAGCAGAGGTTAGTGGGATCCCACCTTATGAATGCATTGCATTCCGAGAGGCATTTGCATGTAAGGGGTTTCCCTTTTCCTTCCTTTTTATTACCGTGCATTTCCTGACTGAGCTAACATCTCTCCTTCTGGAGTGGCATCGGAAGCAGAAGAGGCGGAGGAGGCAGCATGAGAAAATGGCAGCCCAGCATTCTGGGAAATGTTCACATAAAACTGGCTTACATATAGAAAAAGAATTGGCAGTAACAAAACAGAAAGACTTAATGTACACTCTGGATTCAGGTTTGTCAGGAAGGTAGGTAAAACATTTTATTAACTGCATGAGTACACAGCTCAGTCTGTGGGGGTCAAGCTTCTGGAAACCCTGGATAGATTCAGAGCTTTAACACAGGCATAAGGATAGTTATGCCCATATTAATTTTAGATCATTATTAATTTATATGATTGTAGCTTGACCTTCTTAAGGCCATGGAACTGAAACTGGTGATCTCTCAGCATTCACACTTAGATGAAATAAGAATCTGGATAAAGAGCTAGAGGATTTGGCTTTCTAGTCAAGTCACTAGTCAAAGTATATGGTGTGCCACATTTCAGCTGCATATGGATGTTAGTGTCTTTCCTTATGTAATTAGACTGAATTTTATAAAAATAAAGTTTAGTTTTATTTATAAAGTTAATGTTGTGCTGATGTGTGTGTATGCTAGGGGAAACAGTGAGACAATTTTGGCTGTGGATCATACATAGCTGTGCCTCATTTTTGTCAGCCCTGGATGGTGTGGTATTGCTTTCCAAGGCCTGGTCTACATTTAAAATTTAGATCAGGGGTAGGCAACCTATGGCACGGGTGCCAAAGACGGCACGTGAGCTGATTTCCAGTGGCACTCACACTGCCCAGGTCCTGGCCACCGGTCCGGGGGGGCTCTGCATTTTAATTTAATTTTAAATGAAGCTTCTTAAACATTTTAAAAACCTTACTTACTCTACATACAACAATAGTTTAGTTATATATTATAGACTTATAGAAAGAGACCTTCTAAAAATGTTAAAATGTATTACTGGCACGCAAAACCTTAAATTAGAGTGAATAAATGACGACTTGGCACATCACTTCTGAAAGGTTGCCAACCCCTGATTTAGATCAACCTAGCTACATTGCTCAGGGCTGTAAAAAATTTAAAGCCATGTGCTGGAGTTAGTTTGATCTAGCCCTTGGTGTAGATGCAGCTAGGTCAAAGGAAGTAAACAGACATGGGAGACTCTCTTTTTTTACCGTTTGGAAAAACCAGTATCGGTTGGCATGCAAATAAAATCTCAGTGAATTAACCTAAACTGAATTTGTATGGGTGCAATGCAGGTGACGGCAGTACAGACCGGTGCAGCTTGTGTGTGGCAGTGGCATGCCGGTGAGCGTGGTGCACGATGGTTAGCATTGCATGTGCAGCTGAAGCGCAAGTGTATGTGGCGGAACGCCGGTGAGTACAATACAGGCGAGTGCTTGAGTGTATTATTTGCACAGGTCAGCCAATATACACCGATACTCTGCAAAACATGTAAACAGCGGCGCTTTCTGGCTGCCCTGAGTGAGCGGGCACACTCATGAAATCGGTCTCTGCCTGGGCAGCGCCGAGTCAAGCCAGCCCGCTGACAACACCTCACTGCCAATCTAAGCCTCGGCGGCAGATTAATGCTGCTTGTGTCCGGCACCGCGGTTTGCTTGTCTCGAGCTCCTTCGCCCGCGTTTACTCCGAGCCCCGCTTCTCGGCTCACCCCCTTTACCGCCCCCCCCTCGCGCTTACTCTTTACGTTGGCTCCGCCTCACGCTAGCTTCGCTCCTCCTTTTCACGCTGGCTCCCGTCTCCTCAGGCGCGCTCCGCCCCTCCCCCGCGCGGGCTCTGCCTCGCGCTCCTTCCCTTCCCCCCCCTCCTCGCGCTCGCGCCGCTCTCGTGCTCCCTGTCCCCCTCCCCCCTCTCGCCTCCCTGTCAGTGCGGTGGCTGCGCTGGGAAACATGGCGTCGGAGGGAATGATTTTAACCAACCACGACCATCAAATCCGCGTCGGGGTCCTCACAGGTAACGGGCTGCGGCCGGGCCCGGTGTGTGTGGGGGAAAGAGCCGGCAGAGGGTCGGCGCTCGCTGTTAGGCCGCCCCGCGGGGCGTCCCAACGGCTGCCGCCTCCCGTGACTGCGCCGCCGCGCGGGGCGCCACAGCCGCTCGCCAGTGTTTCTGGGCCCAGGCCTGGGCTTGGGGGCTCCGGCCAGAAGGGCGGCCCCGGCTGCCGCCGCCGTGCGCGTGAGACCGGGGGACTGGTTTGGGCGCCGCTGCCGCATGCGGGCGGGCTGCTCCGCGCTGCGCTGGGAACTGGCCCGTAAATAACCTGAGCCGTGGGGTGGGGGAGGGGGGAAGAGCCGGAGATGGCAGGGCCCCGGGATTGCTGCAGGTGCAGCGGTGCCTGGGCTAAGTGTCTCTTCGGCCAAGCCGAGCTCAGGGGAGGCGGACCTGCAGGTCTCACCCGGGTGGGAGATGAGCTCAGCTAAGCTAACGCCCCCGGGGAAATGCCTCTGAGCGTGGCACGCACGGCACAGGAGGCACCTTTGCAGTGACTCTCTCCCTTCCCTCCTGTGTCCTTTACTTCCAGGAAGGGGGAGCGCGCCTGTGTGTGGGCATGTACGGTGCCACTGCTATAGCGCACGGATCATCCTTTAGTAAACTCATGGCACATGACATGCTATTGCTGTAAAGAATGACTTCTAGATCCATAGTATGTGTTGCAGCTTCGGGGTTTATTCGCCTTTTGAGGTTGTATGGTTGTTCTGATGTAGTGTGGAGATTCAGGCTCCTGAGAGGGTGACACACGCCTAAAGCATACATGGGGTATGCCTCTTTACGGAGAATAAATCTGGATTTGTGGTGCAAAGATACTTGAGACATTTATTTCACGTCCAGTTCAGAAAGCTTTTAGCAGGAGTTCGAGAAGGGATAGATGTTAATGAAAAACCATTTTATGACCACATTGACGAGTCCATAGGTGTTCAGGATGGAAAGGGATAAATTAGCAGAAGGGGGAGCGCTAATTAGAGTTATTTATTGAGCTTGGTGATGTTAAATAAGAACAACCCTACCTCATCTCTTTTTAAAAATGGATTGTATTTGTCTGTGTTCTTGTCGGTCCCAGATATTGGATGAGCGTGTGTTCTGCCTATGAATGTCCTACTGGAAGCTCCCTTGGGTAGGGAAGCGAGACTGAATGTGACATGTAGAGGGAAACCCTCGAGTCTGATGGTGCGCTGTTCTTTCCTCCTGGTGCTGAAATTGCCAGCCCACTGACTTTTTCACCAGAAGTACCCACCAATAGAATGAAAGGGTTAGAACAGAGACAGGAATTTCAAGCCTTACTGCAAGATTATTGTGACAGAATATAAACCTCTAGAAAATGCCACACTAATAGTAATAGAAAAGTAAATCTGTAGTGTTGGTTTTAAAATTTAACAATCAGATCATTCATAATGGCATAAGTGGTTTGACAAAGTGTGAAAGTCAAATTGCAGGAGTTTATGTACCCTAGGTCACAAACACAATTTAATTTTATAAAACTTAAAGTATGGGGGGAGAAGTATGGCAATTACAGAATATTAATTGCATGTTTTGTACTTGGATTTTTCTCCATGTTGATTGGAGATTTCTGGTAGCTGGCATATTTCTTTTAGGAACTAAAAGTTTAAAAGTTTTTAGTTCTTGTAAATTTTAAAGAAATGCAATGTTTAAGAGATTGTTGCATCACTTATGGCTTACAATTGTTTCAGTGGCTTGAAATAACCATCTGATATCACTAAGATCTGTTCTCTGTTACATATCTGTGATTATAATTCCTGTCTGATTATTAGATTCTTGTAGCCTTGTTACCATAAATTGTGGATCCATTGAGAAGAGTACAAGGCCTGTCTTTACAAAGCAAACACACCTGTCTTTGTTCCTTAAATTCATGATTTTGAATTAAAATATTTAAGGTTGCACTAAAGTGTTCTTTCCAGTGATGAGATGGTTTCTGTACTTAATAATTTTTAATAGTCCTTTGTAGTTTAGCCAGTGGACTTTTTACAGACTTACAGTCAGAATTTATACAGATATATTATTTGAAAATAATATCATTGGCTGAGCTTCATTCTCTTCTCTGTGGTGTTTCTGTTTATCCATTGAAAGCTAATATTTGCACTATGAGGGTTTTTGTCCTCTGGATGTTTTTGTTATCTTCTCTCCAGCTGTGAATTCAGCAAATATGGTATGCAGTCTATTGAAATTTCTCATAAAAATGAACTAATAATTGTATGTTGGCTAATTTCTGAAATAATAAGAGTAGGAAGAGAAGCGTTAAACATAAGCACTATTTTTCTAGCTTAGTCTTTCAAATTCATTCAGGAATTAGAAATCAGATAATTAATTAAGCTTGGGCTTTTTAGCTTTCTAATTAAGATTATATATCTATATATTTGTTTCATTATCACTGAAGTAGTAAAAGTACATATGTGTATGTCTTATCAGCACAGGCATATAGACTTATATTCCTGCCACACTTTGAACTGTACATTCAGAAATGCTATATTGCATAAAGAATAAATCATTATTGTTCCTTTAAAATGGTAATCAAATAGAATTTAAACGTACTGTAAAAAGTAACTGGTCTTTATTGATTTGTCAGGAAAAAAGGTTACATCTATTTCAGTGATTGATTTTTATGTAGTAGTTACTAATAGATGTATTTTACATGTGTGCTACCTGTTTTGCTTATTGTAGATACCGATGGTTGTTCAATAATAGATTATTAATCTCAAGTGAATATTTTCTGCCTTGTAACGTGAATCGGTTATGTTCAAATAGGCTTTTAGAATAACTTCTGAAAGTGATCATGGTTTGTATATCTTCAAGAGTGTGTATTGCTACTTTTAACAGTTTGCTATTTAAAAATAAATGTTACTTTTCACCTCTCTGTTCTTAGTTTGAGTACTGCAACAATTTATTACAACAGAAATTTATAATGTAAAAAGATTCTACTGTCTGTATATGTGAAAGCATATTTCACATTGACATTAAAAAATATACAGAAAATGATGTCTTGATATCTTAGTTTTATTTATTGCAGTTAGTGCAGCATATACCAGAGTTGTCAAACATTTTGTTAGCTGGGGTCACTAAGAAGTGGGTGTATACAGAAGCCACTGTCTCAAAATCCAGGAAGAGTCTCTTTGAAATGTAGAAGTGTACTGTGCATTGTACAATATTCGAAAGCTGACTTTCATATTTTCATTCACATTTATTGCTATGTTTTTATTCAAAAAGCTACAGCCTTGACCCTACTCACAGAAATATGGACAAGTCTAAACACTATTGATAAAATACAGAACTAATAAACTAGGGCAGTATTTCCTATATGGATAGGAAACCTCATTAGCTAATGGCTAGATAATTGCTTTCAAGTTTTTGTATAGTATGCATTCCAAGATGTTTCTCAGTGTAAAAGTATGAAACTTTGAAAATATCAAATAGTGTGCTACTGTTAATACAGTGTTGAAGTTAAAGAAAGTGATCTCAGATTAATTTCAAAATTTCAGGTTCCTACTTCATCTATGTATTTATGTCTATGTATTTATGGTACACATTGAACAATAAGTCTTTATATTTGCTGTGTTCTCATGGGGATAATACAGCAATTAAAAGGTCCTCATAGAATCATAGAGACAGAACTGGAAGGACCTCGAGAAGTCATCTAGTCCAGTCCCCTGTACTCAAGGCAGGACTAAGTATTGTCTAGACCATCCCTGACAGGTGTTTGTCCAACCTGCTCTTAAAAATCCCTGATGATGGAGATTTCAGAACCTCCCTAGGCAATTTATTCCAGTCCTTAACAACTCTGACAGGAAGTTTTTCCTAATGTCCAACCTAAACTGTCCTTGCTGCAATTTAAACCCACTGCTTCTTGTCCTATCCTCAGAGGTTAAGAACAATAATTTTTCTCCATCCTCCTTGTAACAACCTTTTATGTACTTGAAAACTGTTATCATGTCCCCTCTCAGTCTTCTCTTCTCCAGACTTTTCAATCTTCCCGCATAGCTCATGTTTTCTAGATCTTTAATAATTTTTGTTGCTCTTCTCTGGATTTTCTCCAATTTGTCCACATCTTTCCTGAAATGTGAGGCCCAGAACAGAACACAATACTTCAGAAGCCTAATCAGTGTGGAGTAGAGCGGAAGAATTACTTCTCGTGTCTGCTTACAATACTCTTGCTAATACATCCCAGAATGACGTTTGCTTTTTTTGCAACAGTGTTACACTGTTGACTCATATGACCCCCAGATCCCTTTCCGCAGTACTCCTTCCTAGGCAGTCATTTCCCATTTTGTATGTGTGCAACTGATTGTTCCTTCCTAAATGGAGTACTTTGCATTTGTCGTGATTGAATTTCATCCTATTTACTTCAGACCATTTCTCCAGTTCGTCCAGATCATTTTGAATTTTAATCCTATCTTGCAAAGCACTTGCAACCCCTCCCAGCTTGGTATCGTCTGCAAACTGTATAAGTATACTCTATATGCCATTATCTAAATAATTGATGAAGATATTGAACAGAACTGGACCCAGAATTGATCTCTGTGGGACCCCACTTGTTATGCCCTTCCAGCATGACTGAACCACTGATAACTACTCTCTGGGAACGATTTTCCAAACAGTTATGCACCTACCTTAAAGTAACTCCATCTAGGTTGTATTTCCTTTGTTTGTTTATGAGAAGGTCATGCGAGACAGTATCAAAAGCCTTACTAAAGTCAAGATATACCACACCTAGCGCTTCCCCCCTATCCACAAGGCTTGTTACCCTGTCAAAGAAAGCTATCAGGTTGGTTTGACACAATTTGTACTTAGAAATCCATGCTGACTGTTATTTATCACCTTATTATCTTCTAGGTGTTTGCAAATTGATTTCTTAATTATTTGCTCCATTATCTTTCTGGATACAGAAGTTAAGCTGACTGGTCTGTAATTTCCTGGGTTGTCCATATTTCCCTTTTTATAGATGGGCACTATATTTGCCCTTTTCCAGTGTTCTGGAATGATTCTAACTTTGTCCAAGCAGGAGAATCCTTTTCAGGGAGAATGGGCTAGTATAGTTCTGTTGATCTTGAGCTTTGGCTTCACTAACATTCAGCGTGCCAGGTGGCTTCCCTTGGAAAAATAAAAATAATATGTAGGAGAGATGGAGTGAAATTGATCAATTTTAGGCAAAGATTGCATTTATGTATTTTTAATAGAACTACTTATTTGAAAATGTGCTCCTTTCCGCACCCCCCTCAAAAGATCAGCATAGACCAAAGTTTTCACCTTCATCTTCCTGATCTTCATGCCTGATATAAGTAGTAGATCAGTTACCAATGATGCCAGAATGTCATTCTGGGCATCAATCCTAGGAAAATTTTTGAATGCAAGAATCTTGATTGAAAAAGGAAAGAAAACAATACACACAGTGCCTAGAGAGAATGTGTTCATGTTCTGAAGTCTCTAATCAGTATTAGCCCATTCTGCATTGTATTTGGCAATGGCAGTCATATCCTGTGACCTAACAAAAAGTGGTACCATGGCTGGGGCTGTTACTTTGAAGTAGGAATCCTTAGTCAATGAGCAAAATTCCATCTCTTCACTTGGTGCAGGAACCCTTAGCCTTCAAGCAGAGTACCTGAGCAAGAGTCAGCTTCACTGAAGTAAGTGCTAAGTGCTATTTAAATCAAGCTGCATTTCAACCTCTGTGCAACAAATGGGTAACACAGACACTGGAGTTGTCTAATACCTGTGCCAACCAGAACATCTCCAAATTTTGCAGCTGTTTCAGACATAAATCTCATGCTACTGGTTTTGGAGCTAAAGATTCAGCTGCTCTGCCCCCATCTTTTTTACTATAGTGGCCAAATCCTCATTACCACTCTGGAATACTATCCCTAGAAACCTGAAGATTGAGAAACAGTTATTGCTCTGACTAACCCATTGAGTCCTTAATTATACCCTTTTCTCTCAAAGACAGGTTCACCTTCATTTCAGCAGCTTATGGTATGGTATGGTAAACTTTTTTCACATTGATTTTTCTCTTAGAAATATTTCTGACAAAAAGAGCACGCCTGGACTCTAGTTTGTCTCTCCAGTCTTCTCTTCAGTTTCAAGTTGCAGCCTTAGTTACTGTCAAAGGTAAAATTGGTGGCTTTTCATTATGGTCCCTCTTGTTATAAAAAAGATGCATTTGAGCTGCCACTTATCTGAAACCTAGATTCAAGTCAGTGGCTCCTCCCAGGGCCTCAGATTAGTCTTGAAAGCTCTTTGTTCTCCCCTGAACTAATTGTCTAGATTTCCATGGACTTACAGATCTTTAAACGAATGCTCTTTGTATCCATCTTTTCCGCTAAAAGAGTAGGGTTTAGGCCCTTCTTCATTTTTGCAGAGGGGTCTTGCTAAATTCATGGAATGTACTGCTAAGTTCAGTTGTGAAGTGAGAAAGTTAACAAAAGCCCATAGGCCTTGCCTTCTTCACTATGCATTTTGCAAGATAAAAACTGAACATCTTCAAAGGTTTGCAAAAGAAGTGCTCCCTTCTATGGAACTTGTGAAGAATGTGGGTTTAAGTGATGCCATGATGGCCTGGTCTACACTGGGGAATGGGGATTGATCTAAGATACGCAACTTCAGCTACTTGAATAGCGTAGCTGAAGTTGACGTATCTTAGATCGACTTAGATTGACTTACTTTGCGTCCTCGCGGTGCAGGATCGACGGCCGCTGCTCCTCCATTGACTCTGCTTCCACCTCTTGTCGTGATGGAGTTCCGGAATCGATGGGGAGCGCGTTCGGGGATTGATGTATCGCGTCTAGATGAGACATGATACATTGATCCCTGATAGATAGACCACAATCTGCCGATCCGGCGGGTAGTGTAGACATATCCGGTATCTACTCAAGTAGTGAAATACTTTCACGTAACTCCTCTCACTCTGCCCCTCCCATACATGGAGTCTTAGGTTTCATGATTAATCACTGAAAACTCCAAGTAAAGTAAGAGTGAAAAAATATTTTATTGTCGTAATGGTTTATTATGATTGACTTAGACTAAAGTTCTCTTCTCTTAAAGGTATGTGTTTTAGGGCCTGTTCCTACTGCTATTGGGATAAAGGGAAAAACTTCCATGGACTTCATTGGTAACTCATAGGTCTTGTCGGCACTGCACTATAGTGTGGACTACAGGGGTGTTAATTGCAGAGTGCACCAAAGTGTTGTACTCTATCTGCCCCGTGTGGACATAGCTGGCATGAACTAAAAGATACCTAATTCATGTTAACGTAATCCTGTTTGAAAGAGGACTACATTAAAGGTATCTAGTTCACATTAGGTTCATGCCAGCAACATCCACATGGGCTAGTTATAGTGCAATACTTCGGTGCACTCTGCAGTTCACACACTCATAATCTGCACTGTAGCATAGCGTAGACATAGGCTTAGTTACATACTATAAAATTTATTTTCAGAGAGCAGCAGCAAGACATTTGTAGTTGCAGTCCAGGGGTAGCTGCAAATGTAAGTGGCCTATGTATGCCAGCAAACTTCAGTGTTGCTCTCTGGTGTTCTACGAAATGTGTAAATATATTTCATATACAAATGACATTGAAGTATTTAGCAAACATGTAGTACACTACTACAGCATGCTGTATATGTATCTTAGGTTGAAGAAAAATTGTATATTTCAGAAATAGAATGTGATTGTTTAGACTTTTTTTAGAGTGTATCGTGATTATGCAGAAGAGGGCAGTGGCAAGGAGGCACATGAAACCTTAACTTCGGCATTTCCTTGACTTTTAGGTACTTAACTGCATGATTTTAATATTCTAATATTTTGTTAAATGATGGTTGTATTTTTTTAGAATTTTGAAAACTATACATTACTTGGAAATACAGATTTTTAAAATTTTATTTGTGATCTTATTTTGACGAGACTAGAATGTGACTAAATTAAACACGTGTACAAATGTAGCTGATGACAAAAGGCAAGGGAAATAGTACCTTATGGTTCTACTTCAGGGTGATTCAGTTGTGGTCTGTGTTTTAATAGTTAAAACTGTTGGTCCACTGATTAAAGATTACTGTTTCAGTGTATACTATGCAATACAGACAATATAATGTACTTTCTGCGCTTGTACTGATTGAGGAAAAAGTATGCATGTATATTAAACAGCATTTTAAATTAAAAAACACAGTAAAAGAACTAAAAAAGAGCCGCCCTGGCTTAACAACCATGTAAAAGAAGCAGTGAGAGATAAAAAGGCATCTTTTATAAAGTGGAAGTCAAATCCTAGTAAGGTAAATAGAAAGGAGCATAAACACTGCCAAATTAAGTGTAAAAATGTAATAAGAAAAGCCAAAAAGGAGTTTTGAAGAACAGCTAGCCAAAAACTCAAAAGGTAATATCAAAATGTTTTTTAAGTACATCAGAAGCAGGAAGCCTGCTAAACAACCAGTGGGGCCCCTGGATGATTGAGATACAAAAGGAGCACTTAAAGACGATAAAGTCATTGCGGAGAAACTAAATTAATTCTTTGCTTCAGTCTTCACGGCTGAGGATGTTAGGGAGATTCCCAAACCGTCCTTTGTAGATGACAAATCTGAGGAATTGTCACAGATTGAAGTATCACTAGAGGACGTTTTGGAATTAATTGATAAACTTAACAGTAACAAGTCACCAGGACCAGATGGCATTCATCCAAGAGTTCTGAAAGAACTCAAATGTGAAATTGCGGAACCATTAACTATGGTTTGTAACCTGTCCTTTAAATTGGCCTCTGTACCCAGTGACTGGAAGATAGCTAATGTAACGCCAATATTTAAAAAGGGCTCTAGATGCGATCCCGGAAATTACAGACCGGTAAGTCTGACGTCAGTACGGGGCAAATTAGGTCAAACATCAGTAAAGAATAAAATTGTCAGACACATAGAAGAACATAAATTGTTGGGCAAAAATCAAGATGGTTTCTGTAAAGGGAAATCATGTCTTATTAATCTATTAGCGTTCTCTGAAGGGGTCAACAAACGTGGACAAGGGGGATCCAGTGGAGATAGTATATTTAGATTTCCAGAAAGCTTTTGACAAGATCCCTCATGAAAGGCTCTTATGTAAATTATGTTGTCATTTCCAAGAGGGAAGATCCTTTCATGGATTGAGAACTGGTTAAAAGTCAGGGAACAAAAGGTAGGAATAAATGGTAAATTTTCAGAATGGAGAGGGGTAACTAGTGGTGTTCCCTAAGGGTCAGTCCTCGGACCAATCCTATTCAACTTATTCATAAGTGAGCTGGAGAAAGGGGTAAACAGTGAGGTGGCAAAGTTTGCAGATGATACTAAACTGCTCTAGATAGTTAAGACCAAAGCAGACTGTGAAGAACTTCAAAAAGATCTCACAAAACTAAGTGATTGGGCAACAAAATGGCAAATGAAATTTAATGTGGATAAATGTAAAGTAATACACATTGGGAAAAAAATAACCCCAACTATACATACAGTATGATGGGGGCTAATTTAGCTACAGCTAATCAGGAAGGAGATCTTGGAGTCATCGTGGATAGTTCTCTGAAGACGTCCATACAGTGTGCAGCAGCAGTCAAAAAAGCAAACAGGATGTTAGGAATCATTCAAAAAGTGATAGAGAATAAGACAGAATATCTTATTGTCCTTATATAAATCCATGGTACGCCCACATCTTGAATACAGATGTGGTCTCCTCATCTCAAAAAAGATATACTGGCATTAGAAAAGGTTCAGAGAAGGGCAACTAAAATGATTAGGGGGTTGGAACGGGTCCCATATGAGGAGAGATTAAAGAGGTTAGGACTTTTCATCTTGGAAAAGAGGAGACTAAGGGGGGATATGATAGAGGTATATAAAATCATGCGTGGTGTGGGGAAAGTGAATAAGGAAAAGTTATTTACTTATTCCCATAATATAAGAACTAGGGGACACCAAATGAAATTAATGGGCAGCAGGTTTAAAACAAATAGCTTCATACAGCACACAGTCAACCTGTGGAACTCCTTGCCTGAGGAGGTTGTGAAGGCTAGGACTATAACAGGGTTTAAAAGAGGACTAGATAAATTCATGGAGGTTAAGTCCATTAATGGCTATTAGCCAGGATGGGTACGGAATGGTGTCCCTAGCCCAGGGGTCGGCAACCTTTACTATCAAAAGAGCCATTTTGCCCCCTCTTCCACTAAAGAAAAATAGTCTGGAGCCGCAAAACATAACACTGCTTATAAAGTTTTAAAAGTTTTAATCTTTTTTTAATTTTACCTGTTACAACAACAGAATACAACAAACAGAAGTGCAGTGTGCATATGTAGGCCTACTTTGAAATAAATTAAACACTGAACTATGCAGGCCTTTTTGAGTCCTTCCCGTATTTGTGTAAAATTAAAATAAAACGTAGCCCACTTTAATATAAAAAAACATATAGTTGCAGCT
The DNA here is from genome assembly GCF_020497125.1 of Mauremys mutica. Taxonomy (NCBI): domain Eukaryota; kingdom Metazoa; phylum Chordata; order Testudines; family Geoemydidae; genus Mauremys; species Mauremys mutica. The sequence goes on along the minus strand of NC_059075.1, from coordinate 70,404,097 downwards.
TAGCAGTTTTAAAAAAGTAAACATAAAATTAGGAACGTTTTTTGACAAGTCCATTTCAGTGTGCTCTCATCCTCTTCAGGTTTCTTTCTCGGCCAGCAATCAACCGAAGCACCTGAACATACAATAAAAAACTACATCAGCTCCGGGTCTGAAATAAATGTTTTTTTCTGAATAATAATAGCCTATTAAATGCTAGTGTTCTCACCTGTTTAATGTGACTTCTGTTTCTGAAGCTCGATGCTGATCTTCCCTATGTCGGGGCTGTAAGATGTGACTTTGATCTTCACACAGGACTGTAGGCTCTCATTTGTGAGGCGGGAGCGATATTTGGACTTCATGAATTTCATGCTCGAGAAAACTTGCTCGCATAAGTATGTTGAGCCAAAGATGGACAGGACTCCAAATGCATACTTTTTCATGTTCATATACGTGTCGGGAATGGCACTCCATGTTTCAAAAACGAGTTTGTCGGGTTTGGGGAGGTATTCAATATCATTCCATTTGTGCTTTTAGCGAGAGTGGCCTTCTGACGGGCGACTTCTTCGAGATCCGCTGTCAGGCTTTTGAACTTGGACACCCATAAGTCTTTATCCGCTATGTCGGCCAGTTCAATTTCAAGATCAGGCTGACTTATCCCTGTGAATGCGGATATGTTCAGCAGGGATGGGTCGATGTCCAGCGGTGTGACAGGGAAGGACAGAGTGTTTTTTTCCTTTCTGAACTCGCTGAATCTTTCTCCAAATGCAGCTTGCATTGCCATAATTGCACGGTGTAAATAATCACAATTTATGTGATTGTTCTCTTCTTTGAACTCTCTCAGGGAGGGGAAGTGAGAGAGCATACCTCTCTGTACATCTCTGGCAAACACTGTCATCTTGCGCTCAAACGTTAGAACATCCTCCAGCAACTGCAGGGCCGTGCTTCCCTTTCCCTGGAGATTTTTATTCAGCGTGTTTAAGTGACTTGTCATATCCACCATGAAATAAAACTTTTCCAGCCAATCGAGGTCTCCCACTTCGGGATAGCTGAGGCCTTTGCTTTCCAAGAAGGTTTTCATATGTTCCAGACAAGCAGCGAAGCGTTTCAGCATGTCTCCCCTTGACAGCCACCGAACTCTGTTGTGCAGCAGGAGATCCAAATATGCGCTCTCGACTTCATCTAACCATGAACAAAACTGTCGGTGGTTTAACCCGTTTGCAATTATTTTGTTCACTATCTTAATAACGAGGTTCATCACTTCCACACATTCAGGGGGGAATGTTTGAGCGCACAGTGCTTCTTGGTGCAAGATGCAGTGAAATGTCATCAGCTCTCGATCCAGTGACTTTTGAAGTAAATTCACAAAGCCCTTCTGTGCTCCTCTCATACTGGGTGCACCATCAGTAGACACTGACACCAGGTGAGTGGTGTTTATTCCTTTGGCTTTTAGACAACTCAAAACAGCCTCACAAATGTCCTGTCCCTGCGTTTGGCCCTTTAGCGGTATGAGTTTAATCAGTTCTTCCTGCGGCCCATCATAGTTCACATATCTGCATAACAGTGCTGTCTGCTCAATATCGTTTACATCACTTGACTCATCACAGGCAATTGAATATGCTTGAGCTGAATTGATGTCATCAATTTGCTTACTGGTGATGTTTGTTGCCATTTTAATGGTCCTGTCCTTGACGGTCTTTGCAGAGAGAGGCATTTCTTTAATTTTCTGAATAATTTCCTGTTTGTTTTTGAATTCGGAGAATAGATGCTCTGATATTTTTATGAATGATTCTTTCATGTATTCTCTGTCTGTGAATGGCTTTCCCCCTCCTTACGATCTCATGAGCTGCCACGAAACTAGCAGCTGTAGTTGAGTTTGGAGAGTTGATCCACTTCTTGAAAGTATGTTTGCTCTGCTCAACTTTCCGTAGTAGTTCCGAAATCGCTCTCTTTCGCCCATCTTCAGTTGGGTACTTTTCAGAAAATGCTGAGTGCTTGTTTTGAAAATGTCTTTCAACGTTACATTTTTTGTTGTTTGGTAATTTCTCGCCACATATCAAGCACACAGGTAAGCCAGCGTCGTTGGCAGTGAAGGCAAAGGAATCTGTCCATGCAGAATTAAACTCTCTATTTTCTTCTGAGATTTTTCTTTTTTGGGATGTATTCATGGTTAGCTTACCGCAGGGGTCGCACACTCAAGAAGCCACCTGCAGGTAAAGGCGAGGGCTATAGATGTGGATGTGACGCATATTTTAATTGGCAAATTATAAAAACTTTTTAAAAATTCGATGTTAAAGTATCACCTCGAACTCCAAGATAACTGTGCAACAAAATAAACAAAAATAAAATAATATATAAATAAAAATTAATAAATAACCGTTATTCTTTTTTTTTCTTTTTTTTTTCTTTTGTCAAGGCCGAAGGGAGCCACAACAAGGAGGCTGAAGAGCCGCATGCGGCTCCGGAGCCACGGGTTGCAGACCCCTGCCCTAGCCTCTGTTTGTCAGAAGGTGGAGATGGATGGCAGGAGAGAGATTACTTGATCATTATCGGTTAGGTTCCCTCCCTCTGGGACACCTTGGTCACTGTCGGTAGACAGGATACTGAGCTGGATGGACCTTTGGTCTGACCCACTATGGCCATTCTTATGTTCTTAAATTGCCATATTTTAAAAAGTAGTTTTATGAAATGGGAGGATGGAAAAACACTTGCATGACTAACTTGCTTGTACCTCTAAGTAATTTGCTAGTATCAGGGTCATGTCATGCAAACATACTAATTTAAGTTAGAAACATTTAAAAAGTTACCTCCAAAATGGTAACTTCAGGGCTATTTTATTGACCAATAGGCAGCTAGTTTATTTAAGCAAGTAGAATTACAGTATGACTACTTTCTTGTCTGTCCGAAATAGATTGCGGTTCGTTAAAGCTTGGTATTGAGTGAGGAAAAACAGGCAGGACCAGAATAACAGTGAAAAGCCAAGTGGCTGCGTTTATTTGGGGGATAATTACAACTTGGGCTCGGGGAGCAGGCAACTTTGGCTGGGATGGTATCAAAAGTACAAACACACCCCAAAACACAGTAATAATACACTTTATACTGCTCACCACACCACACCAAATAGGCAGACACACCAATCACACAAGATGGGAATCGGGTTCGTCAGGGCGGTGCCCGGTGCAACACAGAAAAGAGACCCACGGGCCACTGCCTCAGCCACCCTTGCTTTCACACTAAGGGTAACCCAGAGTGTGGTGCGGCTGCAGCTGGGCAGATTCCACTCACACAGACCGCGGGGACAGGAACCCCTTGGTCAGCTAATCTCCAGGTGGAGACAGCTCCCAGATTCATTCACTCTGGACAAAGACAGAGCAGTGATTCAAACACATAAAACAGTTTGCAATTAACAATTCAATAACAAACAGAACAATTATACAAACTAGCTAAGCAATTGTGTAATTCTGAGCTCATTAATACAATCCTGATATCCTGAGTAGATATTTGGTACCAAGTTAGGGAGGGGAAAAAATAAGAGGCTAGATAAGCTAACTGTCAGATATTAAAAAGCAAATACCGCACTCCAGGCGCAGCTGACCAGCAGAACAGACACCAGAAGCATGACGAGCTGACAGGGATCGGGTCCAAACGACAATGAATCCAAACGATATGACACGAGTGCACTTTACCGGGAGGAGACCCTGGCCGAAAGGGTGATCAGGTCCTTCAGCTAACACGCGGATACTCCACACAAATTTTGGGGGGAAACCTAGTTTTATAGAAAGGTCTCACTCCCTCGTGTCAGCATCTGATTGGCTCCCTGGTCCCTCCTCCCTTCAGGCTTCGAGCTGTTGCCACCCCACGTCGGCAGGATTTGCACACGGCACACTGGAGTTGACAAGTAAACAAGCTTGACCCTTAGATGACTGGGTCCAAAAAGAGCGGGAAGTGAGTCGCTGGGCAGAATTAACCTGACCTCCAGACGACCGACCCAAAAAAACCAGGTTGCTGGGCAGAATCAGGCCTTCACACACAGAACTAGCCTGACCTTTAGATGGCCCAGCAGGAGAGAGGAAAAAAACCAAAAACACAGGAGAGCATACACAGCTAGTGTTGCTGGGCAGGATTGAGTCTCTGCCCTCTCCTATACAACAAGAACCTGGTCCAAGATGGAGGCTGCCTTGTCCTTTTAACAGGACAAGATGGCCGTGGACCGACAATTGGCCATACAGAGCCATAACTATGTATCGGATTGTGACATTGTCCTTACAGGGCTTTCCCATTTGTCAGCAATAGCAGTAAAGTCATTGTGGTTAATTTGACTGTGCCCAGAAGTCTTTTGGGTTGGTGTATCACCGGCATGATACTTTGTTGGTAGAAGGATGGGGAAGTGACCTTTACTATCCCTCCCTGCATTCTTCCCATATTGTGCCCATGTGGCAGCAGAGGCTCACAGCTGTGTGACTGATGTTTCTTAGAAATAGTGCTGCTTCTGTGGCTTATAGGAGCAGTGGTGTCCAACTAGAACTGGATCAGCTTAATTCTGGTACAGTAGGAGATAGGAGGAAGGCTCTACTTGCAGTGCTGCACACCTTAGGGGAGTGTATGGATAAACAGCTGTGCACCTTTGAGGATCACATTTTATCTCCTGCTGCAGAACTGACCCAGGAGGGTCCCCAGAATGACACAGGAACAAGTTGGGGTGTGGGCAGAGGCCAGGTGGAACAGGTGGCTCCTCAGCTAGGCTGCACAGGAGTGGATTGAGGCAAGGCACAAGGACAAGAACCGCAAGGGTGTAAGAAGCCTCCCTGCATAGCCTCTTGAAAGGGCATCAAATCATCTGGATAAATGGCTGTAGCTGAGGCTGTGGAAAACAAGTCCCTTTCTACCTATACTACTTAATATTCTCTTCTTCCACAGGATTTCTACTGTGAGAACTGAGAGCCAGCCCAGCCCCCCAAAGCCAGGCAGTTGCTAACAGACCAAAAGGCCCATATTGTCCATTCCTTCCCACTTTCAGGAAATAAAAATAAAAGATTTCAGGAAATAAAAATGTTTCATCTGCATCCACATCTAATAAGAGGAGGAAATGGTGGTGTGTGTGGGAGAGATCCCTTCTTCTACCAAGGGTGTTCCTAAAACTAGTCTCCAGAAAAGCCAGGAGCAAGCAGTGTAGGCATGTCTCATTTTCCTTTCTTTCCTCCATCTCTGATTCCCTTGATTGCAAGTCGCATAAGAATCCCAAAAGGGACAAAAAGAGTCTAAGAAACAGTTAGGGTTTTTCAAAATCTGTTTCAGAGAAAGATGAGCCCCAAAATAAGTGTCGCAAGGAGGAGTATTTTGAAACTATTCTTAAGAAGCTAGTCAAGGGACTAGGTATTCTGCTGGATGATTTCACCCAAAAAAGGAAACATTGGAGGAGGTGGAGAAGGTGTGCAACAAGGGCATGGTCAAATATGTATTTCTGCTCAGGATCAAAATCAGATCCATATATCTGTCTATATCCACTTCAGATTCTTAAACCTTGGGTCGAGTGCTGTAGCTATTTTTAGAAATCTCACATTGGTACATTCTTTGCATTTTGTCAAATCTGCTGTGAAAGTGTTCTTAAAATGAACATATGCTGGGTCATCATCAGAGACTGCTATAACATGAAATATATGCAGAATGTGGGTAAAACAGAGCAGGAAACATACAGTTCTCCCCCCAAGGAGTACAGTCACAAATTTAATTGACACATTTTTTTAACAAGCATCATCCTTTGGAATAGTGGCCGAAGCATGAAGGGGCATATGAATGTTTAACATATCTGGCATGTAAATACCATGCAACGCTGGCTACAGAAGTGCCTGTTCCCACTTTCAGGTGACATTGTAAATAAGAAGCAGTCAGCAGTATGTCCTGTCAGTGTAAACAAACTTGTTTGTCTTAGCGATTGGCAGAATAAGAAGTAGGACTGAGCAGACTTGCAGGCGCTAAAGTTTTACACTGTTTTGGTTTTGAGTGCAGTTATGTAACTATAAAAAAAATCTACATTTATAAGTTACACTTTCACGATAAAGAGATTGCACTTCAGTAACTTTATGAGGTGAATTGAAAAATACTATTTCTTTTGTTTATCAGTTTTGCATTGCATATATTTGTAACCAAAAATAATATAAAGTGAGCACTGTGCACTTTATATTGTTGTAATTGAAATCAATATTGAAATCATAGAAAAACATCCAAAATATTTAATACATTTCAATTGGTATTCTATAGTTATAAGTGCAATTAATCGTGATTAAATTTTTTGAGGTAATCGTGTGAGTTAACTGCGATTAATTGACAGCCCTAGTCTAGATATATTTAATCTTGGCTCAATGTGCGGGGATGGACTAGATGGTCCCTTCCAGACCTACATTCTATGAGTCATCCAGCTAGGAAGGTGTAAGCATGTATCTAACTGACCAGTGTGCCCCTGGTGGCACAGTATTGCATAGCAGGCTTTTCTCCTTTAGCACCACCTGCTGACAGCCTCTCCTGGTGGGCCAGGTCACATGTAGTCCTGCACCTTCTGAGGTAAATCAATATTCCAACAAATAACAGTCCATCTCCCTCATATTGGGCCTTCTGTCCAACTCTGGACTCGGTGTTTATGCCTTGCCAGGGGGGTTCCACTCCACTTTTTTCAGTGGGCCAGTAGGGGAACCCAGACCCTCCCTCTCCACTGGATTCTGGTCCAAGGACCCTTTATTAAGCGGTCAAGGCCTGTTGACACAGACCCCTTGCCACTTCCTTGGATCACGTCCTACCTTGCACTCTCTTGAGCCTTTTTGTCATAGCAGGCTCACAGTATATTGACTCTTCCCTCTAAACTTCTTCCACAGGCTTGATGCAGAGCTTTCTAGCACTTTCTGCCATCCAGCTAGTTCTGCTGCTGGAGAGTTTTCTCTACTCTCCTAGCAGGGCAGTCCCTAACTTTGTTGGAGTCTTCCTATTCCCTGCAGGCCCCTCCACCAGCATAGAGATTCCAGAGCCTACTTGTTTCCCGTTGCTTTCCTTCACAACTACCTTGGGCTCCCTGTTGAAGAGAGACCTTACTTCTTCCAGCTCAGCTTCTGGACTCCAGAAAGGCATCTTTCACTGAGAAAGAGCCAGCAATGCTCTCCCTCCTGAGCAGCCCCCAACTGTGCCCAGTTCAGTCCTTTTAACTCCTCCTTCCAGACTTGACACCTACTGCAGGCTGATTAAGGCCCCAGGCTCCCACTAACCCCTTCTGGGCCAGTGTGAAGTTGGAACTCTCCATCATAGAAAGGTTTTAGAGCTTGGGGCATTATCAGTAAAACTGCAGTACTGTACCTTTCATAAAAATAAAGTTTGTGCTGAGAATTAATGTGGCCTTCATACATAAAGTAAGTTCAGTCAGGTCACAGGAAACTATCTTTCCACCTTTGTGCTCTCATTTGAAACATTCCTTGGGAAACTATGGTACCCCTTGAACATCAGGAGAATGTTAAAAACCAGTATCACATGCACTAACCCCTTCAGAAAGTTTTTGGCCCTGATCATTCTGTACAACCCATCAAAGAGTTAAGGGGGGGAAAAAGCTTTTAAGGCTTTCATTTCTAAAGGTGTAAAATGGTGTATTGCTGAGATGTATAAGACCAGAAGCCTGCCTTCCCCCCCCCCCCTCAAACATTTGTGCTTACTTGCTCAGAAGCATCCTGTGCTGAAAGATATGTAAGGTGGCTGCCTGGTTGTCCATCCACACACATTAACTGCTATAGGTTAGATTTTTTAGCCTCAGCTGACATTGCATTTGACCGTTTCTGCATACTTTGGTCACTTGTTAGCCATGTAAATAAAGCTCAGATTGTATATAGTTGTTTAATGCACTTTTGGTTCCCTCTCCGGCTATACACTTTTATTCGAAATCCCATTCTAATGGTTCTGTAGAATTTCCTTGCACGGAATAGGATAATATATCTTAACCTACCTGAAAACTTCCTTCCTTCTCGTGGAACAGTTCGCAGATCCATCCCATATGATGCAAGTTTGCAGTTTAGAGGGATCGGTTGTGCCTTTGTTGCTTTTTTTCTTCTCCCTCTTAAGTGCAGTTTCTTTCTATACTCTGCTGATGCTTGAAGCAGATATAAAATTACAGTACATTTCTTCTGTGATTATTTTTGCTATGTTAATTACCTGTTAGTGGAGTTTTAGCAGAATTGAACTCTATGTAGCAACTCTAGAAGAATCTCAAACTGGCTGGGTACCCTAGGATGTGGCCATTCCCAGCCTGCTGTGATTGACAAGTTAGGGCTCTGCTTTCAGTGAATTGTAAGAAGGGGAAATCCACTGTAAAGTATCTACAGACTTTACTGCTAGAAGAAAAGAAATTTTCTGGGTAATTCAAGATACATTTTTGTGTTATCACATGTATAATATTCTGATTCACATACATAATAGCTAGGTCAGCATATAGTCTCTTCCAGACGTTTGTGCCCAGCATAGAGCCAAGAATCCAGGATCTTATCTAGGCGTAAGCAGCTGGAAAAGCTGCATGATATACTATAGAAATTTTTAAATGTATGCTAAAAACTGAGATAAAAATACTTGGTCTGGCTAGGTAAACTGTCTTGGAATGGGGAGAAGTGAGTACTGGATCTAGCATTTGTGGAGAATGCATGAATGGGTCTTGTAGATTTGTATACCACAATTAAATGTTTGTCAATTTAAATAGAATAACATAGTTAAGACAATCTCTCTCACTTCAGCTAAATTGAACCATGATAAAGAACAGAGATATGCAGTACTAATTGCTTATAGTGGTGACATCTGCTCTAGTCCAGTGATTTGCTTTATTGTTTCTGTTGTTTTTAGAATTTTAGAAACCTTCAGTGTTCAGGTGCCACTCTGGGAACTAAATAGGTTTGCTTCAGGGTATATTGTCAGCGTTGCTCAAAATGGCAACTGCTTCTGCCTTAAGAAAGGTTTATGGTGCAAACCAAAATGCACATTTGTTAGGGATGGGAAATTTGGCCTAGGAACTTATACACCTCTGCCTCGATATAACGCTGTCCTTGGGAGCCAAAAAATCTTACCGTGTTATAGATGAAACCACGTTATATTGAACTTGCTTTGATCCGCCGGAGTGCGCAGCCTCCCCCTCTTCCCCTCTCCCCCCGGAGCACTGCTTTACCGTGTTATATCCAAATTCGTGTTATATCGGGCTGCCTTATATCGGGGTAGAGGTGTACTTTGAACATCAAGGTCAGTAAACCTGTTTCACCACTTTTGGGATTATGTGTCTCTGCAAATGTGGCTAATAGCGGGTAGTGGGATGGACTGAAGATGATGTCAGGAAACGTATGCTATCACAAAAACTGCTTCCGTTGTTGTTTTTAAGGGATACTGGGAAAGAAGTGCTCTTCCCTGTTCTGTTACTTAACACTACCAGCTCTGGTCTCCCTTGTTTTCACTCTTTCCACAGACCACATGCCAGTCACACACTCTGTGGCCTTGTTTACATTGGGAATTGTTAATTAGGTTTCATCAATCAAATTAGGTAGGATGATGCAGACTATGAGTTTTTGTTCTGCATAGAAGAGAATGAGTAACCTTTTGGAAGCTAGGCTGGCGTACAGTTGTCTTCTAGCAAATGCTAGCTGATGTGCTATATTGAACTTGATTTGTCCTTGTATGCACTGACCAGAAAGTCATAGTTAGCATCATGTTAGCAAATTGTTTGGACTTTTTATCCCAATTTTTAATTTTTCTTTTTGCAAAATCCTTTTGGCCTGAATACTTTCCTCACTGTTGATACTGAGCAGAGTCCTGATCTCTCTCTGGATACATTCTAGGGTTATACCTTTGAGATAGATGTGGATGGCACACCCAGCCACAGGCTTCCCCTAATCAGGTAAATAGAACACTGGTATGCTTGAGGTGGCCTGCAAAAAAAAGAGGGGGGATAAAAGATAGGGGTAAGGATCATTGGCAGCTTGGTTACACTGGTACAGTTAGAGGGTCCTGTCTTCCAAACAAAATGTTAGATGCATTTACCAGAAGACAACTGTGTGCCATCATAGCCTGCAGACAAATGTGGTACACAGTTGGCTTCCATGGTTTCTAATTATGTATTAACCATCTTGTGTGTGGACACAAATAGTGTATGGAGGTGTTGCCGGCACAAAGGCCTGAGGCGACAGCAACAGTGGTTCGTTGCCCGGTGTGCCTCGCTCCAATAGACACACCAAAGTGGAGAAGCAAACAAAGGTTTATTTGAGATCTCAAAGCAGCAGGATGCTCGGAGACACACACGTCTCAAATCAAGCACACTTCATACAAGCAGCTCTTTCTCTTTATACATGATGTCAGCTAAGCATCTCTATTACCCCCACTGCCCAGCTCCCCCTTCCCCCCCCTCTTCTTCCCTCCCTTCTAGTTCCCATATAGCAAGCACATTATAAAGTAACAATTACATTACGCAGGTTAAATCATACATGGCAAAAACCACTTTAGCTCGTTAGTAACTTTTTCCCGACCGGTTAGTTTGTTTCACTCCCTTCAGCCAGGTGCAAGCAGGCTTTATAATTGCCTCCTGGTATCAGTGTTGCACTGATAACTAGTTGCCACACATTCCATTCTTTCCATCTGGCCTGTGGGGTTAATTAAAGTCTAAACATGGAAGCAGTTCGGGCAAGCAGAGGCCTGATACAGGGAGCCTTCATTGGCACTGTCGTTTTCCATCCTTCTGTTAATGCCCGGTGTCACCAACAATTCCCTCCTTTGAGAATACTCAACAAACCTTTGGCTGAGTGTTCTCATATACTGTGGACAAAACGTAATTGAGTTCTATGGAGCTGGGGCTGTCACTGAGGGGGTACATAGGGATCTTCGGAGCACAGGGGGTACAAAGTTTACGGAGGAGCAGTTTAAAACAAGCAAGCAGGAGGAGGGTGACCAGGCACAGTACCACACCTGTGAGGAGGAGACGCACAAGGCCACTTCCCAGTCCTCCTAGGTTGGGCAACCAACTCCAAAGGGAATCAAAAATTGTGGGTTCCCTTTCCTGGGCCTTCCACTGCTCGAAGGCCTGTTCGGCTGACAGGATGTGTTTGTTAATGTCCTGTGAGTTTTCTGGGACATAAGTACAACATTCATTTCCAATAAGGGCACATACCCCACCCTGAGAAGCCAAAACATAATCTAGGGCCTGTCTGTTTTGCAGGGCCAGCAGCCGGAGCTGATAAAGCTCGGAGTTAAGGCTTTTCTCTATGGCCAGGGTCTCATTGGCAAACTTGGTGAGAAACGTAGAGAGCTTACGGTAAATTTGAGACAGCCGTCCCACCCCATAAGATGGGAGGAGGATCATGCCAAGTCTGTCTCCCTCCTTAATGGGCTCTGGGGTGGCATACAAGGACCTACGCTGCCTGGGGCGACCAGGGGGCAGCTTAGGGAGCACTCGAAGGGGAGGGGCAAGATATCCTACATAACAGCTTCCATACCACCGATTCGGGAGCCACTTATAGGCAGAGGTACCACAAACGTAAAAGGAGTGGCCATTTCCTACCAACCCATTATTCCCACTTCTCCATTGTCTTGCTTTGGCACCACTGAGAGTTCCAAACCGGGCGATGGAGTTGGATTTGCCATTAACATAGACCGGGAGAGAATCATTATCGTCAGGGGAGAAATAATACTGACAGGTGCTATTTCCAGCGGACCAAGTGTGATTGTCGGACTGGAACTGTCGATAGCACAATAACCCGGGGTCCACTGACCGCAGCCTAATAGGGGTAGGAATATGTGTCGAGTTGGCCTGCGGTTCCCAGGGGTCATCCCTCAATGCATACTGGGATTCAATAGTACAGTTTTGTGACAAGAGGGTACCCGAGATGTTCTTTCCCCTACTGAACCATCCCCAACAGAGGTCTGACCAATTTTGGGGAACCACCCTCCAGGGCAACCCAGCTGCGTGGTGCGGGATTTGGGAGCATATCCAGCAGTTAGAGAGATTAAACTCTTGGGCAAAGCAAATCTTCAGGTTCTCATACGTATTTGACTCTAATTTGTTAGGGATTCCCCTCCATCCCGCATGTGCCTGGGGAGAAACGGGAGTTAACGAGAGGAGTGTTCCCATAGCAAAGAGTAACGCTGTGGCAAACCCTAGGCCTGGATCCATACTGAGCAAGTGATCCTAAGGCCTAACAATTACAATTCCCCAAATACCCAGAAAATTACTACTACTAATAACAAGCAGATTAAAAACAAAAGGGACCAGGCCCACAGGCTAGGCTGGCCCTGTGAAAATAAACACAGCCAACGCTCAGAGTGTTCACGGGGAGTGCGCTGTAACTGTCCAAAGGGGCCACAGGGCATTCCCAGCAGGCCTTACTGTCGCCTGAATAACAGTTTAAGTCCCAGATCGTCGTTGGCAGTCTTCTCCGCAGGTTGGACGGTCCACCGTTCAGGAGCTGGCACTGCTTTCAGACGGGAGTAGTGGATCCAGTTCTTGTATCCCTTGACCTTTGCTGCTGTGTGGGTGATCAGCAGGACGGTGTGAGGTCCCTTCCACTTCTCTTGGAGAGGCTTGTCCTTCCAGGTACGAACGAGAACGGAGTCACCAGGCTGCAGGGAGTGGACAGGGGCATCCAGCGGGAGAGGCTGCAAATCTTTGGTATACCTGTGGAGAGAACAAAGAACAGCAGACAGAGAGCACATGTACTGAGATAAGAAACCGCAGCCTACCTCCCACTCCCCTAACAGAACCGGTGTACCATTCATAGGCCATGCCCTCTCGAACATAATCTCGAAGGGACTAAGCCCTAACCTGCCCTTTGGGAGAGCACGAACTCGGAGCAAGACAAGGGGTAAGGCATCAGGCCACCGAAGAGAAGCCTCTTGGCAGACCTTTGAGAGATGCCGCTTGAGTGTCTGATTAGTATGTTCCACTACTCCACTGGCCTGTGGTCGCCATGGAGTGTGGAGCTTCCAGGTGATCTGTAGAACATCCGAAATCCCCTGAATGACTTGCGATGTGAAGTGTGTTCCGTTGTCAGATTCCATCCACTGGGGGAGTCCAAAGCGAGGAATAATTTCCTTGACAAACTTGAGAGCTACCGTTCTGGCAGTGTTGTTACCGCATGGGAAGGCTTCAGGCCATCCGCTGAATCGATCCACCATGACGAGGAGGTATCTGAACCCTTGGGTTCGGGGGAACTCAGTGAAGTCTACTTGCCACACCAATCCTGGCTCTGGGGTAGGTTCCAGAGTGGCTGGCGGCACTGACACTCCTGGTCGAGGGTTGTTCTTTTGACAGACTAAACACTCAGCCTGTACCTGGGATGCCAGGGGTCTCAACCCAGAGGTTAGAAAATATTTATTCATAAGCTGGGTGAGAGCCTCCCTTCCAGCGTGAGTGGTCTGATGTAGTTTCTGTAGTACTGGCCATATCAGGCTTTTAGGTAGGAGGATTTTTCCTTCTGTGGAGTGGAGCCATCCCTCCTTTTCCTGGAGCCCAAGTGAATCGGCCAGATTCCTTTCTTCACGAGAGTACTGAGGGGCTGGGAGCTCACCCACTGATGGGATGAGGGCATGCACATGGGCCTCCTCAGCTTCCAATGGTTCCAGGGTGGCAGCTCGCTTGGCTTCCCTGTCGGCCCTGGCGTTGCCCTTGGCTACGTCCTGGTCTTCTCTTTGATGGGCTTTGCAGTGCATCACTGCTACCTCTGAGGGGAGCTGTACTGCTTCCAGAAGCCGGAGAATCTGGGTCCCATGCTTGACCGTCGACCCCTGAGCTGTAAGCATTCCTCTTTCCTTCCAGAGACCTGCATGAGCATGTAGCACTCCAAAGGCATATCTGGAATCAGTAAAAATGTTAACTCTTTTTCCTTTTGACAGTTCGAGTCCACGGGTTAAAGCTACCAATTCAGCCAGCTGGGCTGATGTTCCAGTAGGCAAACCCTCCACTTCCACAGTTTCGTGGAGAGTTACAACAGCATAGCCCGCCCTCCTTTGCCCGTCTGTAACAAGGCTGCTGCCGTCAGTGTACCACTCATAGTCTGCATTGGGGAGTGGCTGATCTTTTAAGTCCGAACGGCTGGAGTACTGGGCATCTATGATTTCTAAACAGTCGTGTTCCTGCTCCTCTGTTTCTGGCAACATAGTGGCTGGGTTAAGAGAGGGGCAGGTCTGCAGGGTAACCTCAGGATTTTCTAGCAGTTTAGCCTGGTACCGAGCTACCCGAGCCTGGGTGAGCCAGAGACCACCCTTAGTGTCCAGCAGGGCTTGAACCATATGAGGGGTATACACCTGCACAGTTCCCCCCAAAGTCAGTTTCTCCGCTTCACCAAGCACCAGGGCAGTTGCTGCGACCGCTCGCAAGCATGCTGGCCACCCCTTGGCAACTTGATCCAGTTGTTTGGAAAAGTAGGCTACAGGACGTTTCCAAGCACCTAACAGCTGAGTAAGCATTCCCAGGGCTACCCCTTTTCTCTCATGTACATACAGTTGGAACGGCTTAGAGAGATCTGGTAAACCCAGTGCAGGGGCTTCCATTAGCTTTCTCTTTAACACTTTAAATGCCTTGTCGGCTTCTGAGGACCAGTGAAAGGGGTCGTGATCCATTCCCTTAACACATTCATACAAGGGCTTAGCCCACAGTCCGAACTCTGGGATCCATATTCTGCAAAAGCCTGCCATGCCCAGAAAAGCCCTGAGCCGTTTACGATTGCTTGGGACAGGAATTTGACAGATTGCTTCCTTCCTCTCATTTGAGAGCTGTCTTTCCCCCTGTCTTATGTGAAATCCTAAGTACTGTACTTCTGAGAGGGCAATCTGAGCCTTGCTCCGAACTACCCGGTATCCCCGGAGCCCAACAAAGTTCAGGAGGCTCACAGTAGCTTGGAGGCAAGGGGTTAATCCCACAGCCGCAGTTAACATGTCGTCAACATACTGCAGGAGGAGGATCCCGTCCGGAGTATTCCACTCCTCCAGGTCTTTGGCCAGAGCCTGGCCGAAAAGGGTGGGGGAGTTTTTAAACCCCTGAGCTAAAACAGTCCAGCAAAGCTGTTTCTTAACCCTTTTCTCGTCTTCCCACTCGAAGGAGAAAATCTCCTGGGATTGTGTGTCGACCGGAATTGTGAAGAAAGCATCTTTCAGGTCTAGGACCGAAAAGTGGGTGTACTGTCCCCCTATAGATGCCAACAGTGTATACGGGTTTGGAACAAGGGGGTGCAGAGTCTTAACCCGCTCATTAACTGCCCTTAGGTCCTGGACCAGCCGATAGGTACCATTGGGCTTTCGAACAGGCAGGATCGGGGTGTTCCAAGCTGACTGGCATTCTTGCAGTACCCCGTACTTCAGAAACTGATTTATAGTTTCCTGCAGCCCTTCTCTGGCTTCCCTCTTGATCGGATACTGTTTGATTCGCACCGGACCTTTTCCTGGCAGGAGCTGAACCTTAATGGGGGAGTGATGTGCTGCCTTTCCTGGGACCCCCGATGCCCATACTAGAGAAAAACCTGGTCCTCCCACTGGCTCCACTCTGGGGCTTGCATGGCTGAGGGCTCAACTGCAAGAGTCATTATCCAGGCATTCTCTGGGGGCAGGGTGAGAGTGATTTCATCTTGGGTGAAATGCAGGGTGGCACCTAAGCGACAAAGCAGATCCCGTCCCAGTAGAGGCGTTGGGCAGTCGGGGAGGTAAACCAGCTTGTGGGAGAGAGTTCTGTCTCCCAAAGCACATTCTGCTGGGGCATACACTGGACACTTGATTCCTGTTCCTGTAGCGCCGACCACAGTGAGGAAATCTGCCACGGGCAGCTGGAGGGGTTGATTTATGGCAGTTCAAGCTGCTCCAGAGTCTACTAAAAAGTCTATTTCTGAATTTCCCACCCGCATTTTTACTCGGGGTTCCGGGGGCAGGATAGTCCGTCTCCCCTGATACCCCTAGTCTCGATTCTCTGCTGCCATCATAGGGGTATCTTCCCTCTCGGGGCATTCATTTTTCCAGTGTCCCTCCTTCCGGCATATGGCACACTGATTGCATCTCAAACGCCTTTCCTGTGAGCCAGGGCGCCCACGTCCACGGGCTCTCATTCCCCGGCCCCTTCCACCTCCTTCCTGAAACTTTCTCTTGTCACCAGCCTGAACTGCTGCAACCATCATTTTCACCTGCCTCTTTTCCTTTTCTCCCTCCCTGAGGCTGTAAACCTTGTTTGCAGTTTCCAAAATCTGTGCCACAGACATGCTCATTAAATCCTCCTTTTTCTGCAATTTCTTTTTAATGTCAGGGGCAGCACGGCTGGTAAAGATACCTTTTATAATCGCCTCAGTTGCTGCATTATCAGGATCTGCGTTAGTATTTTGCCGAATGGTATCCCGGATGCGCTGCAGAAAAGCGACCGGACTTTCCTTAGGCTCCTGTATGAGCTCATAAGGTTTGGCCCAATTGTTATGGCGAACAGCTGAGCATCGGAGTCCGAGCAAGAGCAGCTCCTTGTAGGAGTTGAGGAGGGTGAGGTGAGTGCGGTTGTTAGGATTCCAACTGGGATCAGTCCGGGGGACTGCTACCTCGGGACCAGGGGCAGCTGGATTCGCATCCTGTCTTTGCTGCGCCTCCTCCCTGGCCTTAGACAAAACCTGAGCTCGCTCCACCTCAGACAATAGGGTTCTCATTAGGACATTACAGTCGTTCCAGTCAGGCTTATGGCTGGCAAAACATCCCTCAAAAACCGAAATGAACTTGCTGGGGTTCGTGGAGAATTCCCCTGCCTGTGCCTTAAAGGCTGCCAGGTCCACTGGGTTGGAAGGCACATGGGTGTAAACTTGTATAGTAGTGGCTGCGCGCGTTTCCGTCGTTGGGCTGGATACCGCGGTCTCAGTGATCAATGGATAGACACCCACCGAGGGGGCAATCCCCGGAGCACGGGGTACCTGTTCTTTATATGGTGGGGGTGTAGGAGCCGAAGGGGACACCGACTCTGCCATTACAACCAGGGGAGGGTTCGGGGAACTAACAGCAGTGACTACCGAGCCTGTCGGAGTCAAATTACACTCTTGCAACAGATCTGACCTATCTCTTAACAACATAAACAACTGTGCATACATATGTTCATTCCACTTATTCATTCGCTGACAAAACAAAGCTAATTGAAGGATCGTGTTGTAATTAAGTGATCCCTCCGGTGGCCACCTCTCCTGGCCCTCTAGCTGATATTGAGGCCAGTCAACTGTACAGAATCTTTTCAGTTTACTTTTAGTCAATGGATCTTTTCCAAACACTTTCCAATTCATCAGAATGCATTCTAAGGGTGTACACTGTACCCTGCCTGTAATCTGTTCCTGCCCCATACCACAGGCTTGCCCTTGACCCACTATAGGACGCTCTCTCGCCTAGTGGGAATTACAACGGCTGGGCGTCCCCAGCCTCAGGCAAAAGTCCACACCACTGGACTGTTCCTACCTTATCCACGAGACCGGTTCCCCACCGTCGCCCGCAGCTGCTTCTCCACTATCTGAGCGCGTTGCACCGTAGTGCCCTCCGGGGTCGACCACACTACGTCTCCGCCGAGGCCCCCGATGAAGTCACCGGTGCGCGCTGGGCGTCGGTCGTTGCCGCAATCCGTCGACCTCCAGGAGGGGTCCGGGCAAGGCTAGATTTTAGCCTCGAGCCCACCCAGGGACGCCAAAACTGTTGCCGGCACAAAGGCCTGAGGCGACAGCAACAGTGGTTCGTTGCCCGGTGTGCCTCGCTCTAATAGACACACCAAGGTGGAGAAGCAAACAAAGGTTTATTTGAGATCTCAAAGCAGCAGGATGCTCGGAGACACACACGTCTCAAATCAAGCACACTTCATACAAGCAGCTCTTTCTCTTTATACATGATTTCAGCTAAGCATCTCTATTACCCTCACTGCCCAGCCCACCCTTCCCCCCCTCTTCTTCCCTCCCTTCTAGTTCCCATATAGCAAGCACATTATAAAGTAACAATTACATTACGCAGGTTAAATCATACTTGGCAAAAACCACTTTAGCTCATTAGTAACTTTTTCCCGACCGGTTAGTTTGTTTCACTCCCTTCAGCCAGGTGCAAGCAGGCTTTATAATTGCCTCCTGGTATCAGTGTTGCACTGATAACTAGTTGCCACACATTCCATTCTTTCCATCTGGCCTGTGGGGTTAATTAAAGTCTAAACATGGAAGCGGTTCGGGCAAGCAGAGGCCTGATACAGGGAGCCTTCATTGGCACTGTCATTTTCCATCCTTCTGTTAATGCCCGGTGTGTATTAACCATCTTGTGTGTGGACACAAATAGTGTATGGAGGTAACCAGGTCATGACCTGGTTTAAAATTAATGATAAAGGTGTAGTGAAGATGGAATCTTAATTCCAAAGGCCCAGCATGAAGCAAAAGTAAGGAGAACATACAGTTCGGGATATTTGGAATTTTGATGCACGTAATAGTCACATGCAAATGAAAAATAGGAAATGTAAAAGGTTAGTGTGATTGCACAGGGACTTTTTAAGATAAATAAAAAGGGAATCAGAGAAAATGAAATGGAGAAATTACAGGAGAGTCTAGGCTTATAGTAATGCTATGTAAGTGCAAAGATGTAGCATAAAGTAGTTTTAACAAAGAATATAAAGGGACACACATTTATAAAAATGAAGCAAGAGTATGATATTGAAAAGTACAGATTTTCTGAAAATGAAAAGGAGGTTGGTATGCTTAGTGTTTACACAGCCTTCACTAGGAAGTCTAGTAGCAGGATAGTTAATGTGATGCAGTAAGTAACCAAAAAGACAAAGTGAGGAAGGAACAGGTGAAAGAAAGGTTGAAGTAAACTGAATGTAGTAAAAGCAACTAGTCATAGTCATCTCTCCTTAATATTTAATATATTGAGCTTTTCATCTTCCAAATGCTTTATGAACACTGATCCTGACAACTCTCTGCGGTAAATATTTTGCAGATGGTGAAATTAAGGGTATGTCTACTCTTCAAACTTGGAGTGTGGATCTCAGGTCCAGGAGACATACTGGTGCTAACTGTTGCACTAAAAATAGACTGTAGCCATGGTAGCGTGAACAATGGAAGGGCTAGTTGCCCTGAGTACACCGCTTGTGTCTCAGATGAACTGAGCCATGTTCTACTTTTAGCTCACTAGCTCTGTGAAAGCTAATGCGAGTGTATCTTCTGAAGCTGAGAATCACCCTCTCTGCTTGAAATGTAGACCTACTCTTAGGTGTGCAAAAATTGTCATCTGCCTTAAGTAAAAGTAGCAGTGCCTGAATTCCAGTTCTGCTCAGTCCACCTGACCATGCTGCCTGATCAGAACCATTAACTATTTATTTTTGATAACTGTTGGAGGACAAGTGAGAATCCAGAATACTGGTCAAGAATACACATCACATATAATTAGGTAGAGAATTAAAAAAGGACTTCCTAAGGGCCAATATTTTTTTTTATCTTCAGTGCGTGGTAAAATGCTGGAAAAAACTGACTGCTGACTTTTTCAGTAACTGTAAGCATGTAGAAGAAAATAAGGTACTAAATAATAGACAACATGGATTTATCAAAAACAAAGAATGTCAAACTGACATTTTTGAGTTCTTCATGCCAAACTTAATTTTTTTCTTTGGTTAGGATAACAAGCTTGGTTGATAAAGGAAATGCAGTAGTCTTGGTATATCTTGATTTTTAGTAAGTTCACTGATATGGTTCTGCACAACACTTTCATGGGGAAACAAGTAATGGGGATTAGCTAAAACTGTTTATACAGTTGGCCTCAAAAGTCTGACACAAAGTGATTAATAAAGGTTTTATGTTGAGTGAGTCATGTAGGGTCTATTCTGGATCCAACGTTACTTAAAGATTATTGATGAGTTTCACTATTAGTGAATGACTTGCAGGAGGGAGTAGGGGAGATTATGTGAAATTGCAAATGAAATTTTAGTATGATATAAACCTGGAAGAAATCACATTCTTGAACAATTTTATTTAAAATTCAGGTCAGCATTTATGAACTGAGAATACTGGGCTGAAACCAAAATAATTTACTAAAACTTCAGTGAGTAAATAATTCTTTTAGAGAAGGAATAATCAAAAGTACAATACAGACTAGAGGAATATTGGCTAGCTTCTGTATATCTCAAACTGATCTGTGTCCATTGGTGGTCTACAAAATTAAACTTTTTGAGGGCCAAGCGTGTGTTGGAAGGAGAGGTGAATTCATAGAGGATTTCTTGAAAAGTGGTCTGTAGAATATGAAAATTGAAGCAACACTGGGTTAGATAAGAATGTTTGTTACAAGTACAAAAATGGACTTTATTATAATGGATAAGTTGCGTGAATCAGTAATGCAACACTATCTCAAATAGTCAAATGCTATATTGAGTTGTTTTAACAGAAGAACTCCTAGTAAAATTAAGCTAACTAGTCGATTTTGCTGCAGATTAATTAGACCTCTTTTGGAGTACTACATTGAATTCTGCATATCAGATTTTAAAAAAGAAGCATTGGGATCAAGCATGTGTGGCTCTTGTTTTTAACTCCCCCAAATCTACATTGGCAGATTGTGTGGTTGGAGTCCCACTAAGTGGAGCTTCTAACAATCTCTAGCTTAAGGGAGTAAAATAGCTACTTATTTTGTGCCTTTAGATCACATTATTTAGTGTGGCTAATATTTTTTTCTCCACACTTGAAAACCCTCATCTCCAGGGGAAAAAACCTGGAAAATACTCAAAAGTTTTACAAAGTGAACCATAAAATGTGTACTGTATACTTTGCTTTGTAAGTATATTTATTCCCAAAACATAAAAAGGCAGAGCTACTGTCAAAAATGAAAAGCTTGCAATTCTTAAGTAAATAAAAAATCCATAATTGAATGCATCAGTCTACTAATTAGTTAGATCTACCACTCTTATCTATCTTTAGCTACCAATATACTTTTACCAACCTATTTTTTTCAGTATCTTGCTTTTTGATCAAACTAATATGAATGCAGTTAAAAACAAATAATTGACAGATTTTTGAACTGGCAGAGAGAGAGTTATGGGCGTCATAAAAACTGGCAAAATTCTGAGTTAAATTATTTTCTCTTCCATGCATTTTACTTCCATAATTTTACACGCTGACCTGAGGGAAAGTTCGCAATTGTAAGTTTGGGGATAGAAATCTGGTTCTCCCATTCTAAATAATAGAAAAGAATAAACAAATTTCAGGATTATGTTTCATTAGCCACACACAGTCTCTTTCCTGTTTTAGGCTCAATTTAACATCTTTGCATTCAGGCTCACCCATGTTGGTTAAGTATTGGAAAGGTTCCATACCTTCTCAATTTCTTTTCATTGTGCAATTTCAGTTCTTTTTTAATTAGCTCAAGCCAAATGTCCATTGAAACTATGACATGAGTGTCATGAGCCTGTAATCTGACAGGACCTACAAATCTTCATTTGCTTTTCTAACTTTTTTGTGCCTTTCTGTAGAGTCCCTTGTGTGAAATGCATGCTGTGTTTTGATCGAGTTGTGGTGCTCAGTGCAAATTACAACAATACTGGATGCAAATAGGTATGAAATTTTCTTTCAGAGTTCCTACTGCATATCATTAGGAAATTAGGGCATCAATCCTTTTTTCAGTCAACTAACTTTGAGGCTGATAGTGGTTATGGAACTTTTAAACTTCCATGGTTGCTTTGAAGTGTTCTTGTTTTTCTTGTCTGTGCCAATGACAAGACCTCCTTGTCATATTTTTCTCTGCATTCTTGAATGGCATCATCATCAACTTGGATAGAATAGTCTGTGACTTTTTTCTTTTCAGGCATAGACCCAATAGCATTAAAAAGGAATATATTTTTCCCTGTATGGCTGCTTTAAAGCATTATTGTGTTTTGAACATATTGTCAGTTTTGATTCTTCTAAATATTTCTTCAGTTTGTCCTTTTGTTCATTTTGCAGCATCTACTAGTGGACTTACAAGCTACCTACTGTCTGGAGGAGTATATCCAGAGAGAAGTGCTTTAATGTATAACAAAATGAGAAATTGAAAGAAATGTTTGAAGGAGATGTTGGCATAAAAGAAGGTTATAACTGTCTTATCAAGTTCAAGTCTTTGCCTTTCACTTTTTCTTAATGGTATAATCACCAATTGATCTCTGCCATTTTTTGGGAGTCAAAAATAGAGAATTTTCCTGAATGAATCTGATGGTGAAGGAGCTGCTGGAAAGCATGGAACAGCGACTTAAATAATCAACACAATATCAAAAATGTCTCTCGCAGGATCAGCAGAATTATCAAACTCTTCAATGTCCTGATTTTTCTACATCAGTAAAGTTTAATTTAATGGTATATTTGTTTTTAAAGACTGAAGAAACTGACTTTCTGCATTTCTGGAGATGAATAGTAACCTATTCAGTCTTGCTACTTTAATTTTTCTTGCTGTTTACTTCTTTAGAAGAATTATCCATTTTTATTATTTAAATCGCTTGCTCCTTCCACTTCCTTAAGCTTTATCATGTTGAGTCAGATACATTAATACTGATGCTTGATACTCAAACACCAGTTGCCTGTTTGTAATATTGATCATAGACATTTACTAACTAATGGAATTTAACATTGTGAAGACAAAGATAAGATGAAGTAGCCTCCTTTAGCTAGAGCATCTGCTGGATTTGAGCAAACCAAGCCCACTAAGAGTTCACAAGTCCATCTACTCCCTTCTTTTAGTCATCCAATGACAGTTGATTCCAGTCACTAATTACCCCCCCCCGCCCCAGTCACCACTAACTCCACCTTTTTTCTTTAGGTGTACAGACTGTTTTATTACCTAGATTTTTAATAGCGATGAGAGATTTTGGGTCGCTCACCTTTTTTGGTGCCCATTGTGAGATAACTTTAAAAAGGACTAAATGTTCAAAAAGTATACCCACTCTCTAAAAATTTAGCACCTTGTAAGGCATCTCAAGTTGGGTACCCAGAAATTGAGCCATACAAAGTCTCTGGTCACTTCTGAACATTAGGCCTATATACCTTTCTTCTTGTTTTGTAAGAGGCATAACCTTGATGTTCTTATTGCATCCTTTTAAACTTTTTAGGTAATTTAAAGGATAACGTAATAAGAACTGGTAGTCGAAAAATTGGAATATTTTCTGTGAAAACTCATAAATTTATTTGATATTTTTTTTCCAATCAGCCCTAAGCCTAATGGTTCTTCTAGTTGTTTTAACCTTTCAAATATTCTATCTTCATGAAAATATTTGAGTGCAAAGAGTACAGAATACTTGAGATAGAGTGAGTTCAAAATTGTATACAAGAGGTTATTTGGAGTTATTTTCGCTAGAGGAGCTGGGTGATGAGGATTTTACATAGCTCTGCATCTATTGTCTTCTTGTTTTCCACTGTATCAAATTCAAGCTATTTGTCCCTGTCTTTAAGGCATGTCAGGACACCCCTGTGAAGAAGGAGAGTCATTGCTTACAGATGGGGAACTGAAAAACAGAGATTTCATACAGGAAGTATGTGGCGCAGCTGGGAACAGCAGTGAGATTTCTGGAGTGCTAATTGAGTGCCTTAAGAGAGACAGCATTCTTCCTTTCATTGTCAGAAAACCCATTCTAATGGCTGTGGGTGGGGCGAGGTCAAGTAGGATTGTGGGACAGCAAAGAAAATGTGCAAAATGTATGTAGGTGAGGAGACAAACAGTGGACTAGAGAAAACATGATGAGAGATGGAGGATATAGTGGGTGTCACTAAGAAGCAAATTTAAAGTGAGGATTTTTATTTTTTGGCTATAAATTCAAATAACTGAAAGAAACACGTGTACATGTCCTGCCCCTGCCCCCAACTCAGAAAACAAAACATTTTGAATCCTATCTGTGCTTGGGAGTACATAGACATGGAATATTTATAACCTAAAACTTGATTTGGCTGTTTCAATACTAATTCCCCTTAATAAATGTTCAATTAGAATGAAATAATATTAATAAACATTGGGAGACTGGCTTCTGCTAGCCATTAATAAAAGCAATCGATCATTTACAATTTCAAAGCACATTTTTTTTGAGTTGCTAATGTATCATAGAAAATTTCTAAAAGTTATCTGAAACAAGTGGTATGTAGGGAACTCAGTCTGCTGTCTCACTTATTTTCTGTAACATTACTTTGTGAATGTTAGACTGCTTGGCAAAGCAGGACCAGACTGTAGCCAGGAATTTTACTGTAATGCTAATCGATAACTCTCTAGAAATATTAAAACCTATAATAAGCAGTTTGATTATGATTAAAACTATAGAACTGTAAGTCATGCTGCCAATTATAAATTAAATTTAGAAAGAGCATGTAGTTATATAGATTTTATGCTATAAAATGGAAAAAAAATTGGTGTATTCTCTGGATATATGCTAACCAATTGTACAGATTCATGATGGAGAAAGTCTCCGCTCTTTGTAACAGATACTGTATACCAATGCCAGTGTGCTTTACTTTACCAAAATAGTAGGTAGTGTCAGAAAATAGGACGTTTTACCTTTCTTCCATAGTGTAAGCATGAATGGGGTTCAAATTTATTTATTTGCCATGGTGCCTGTTAGATTAGCTCAAATTTCACAAACACGATTTAACAAGTTTGATGAATACTAATATCCAATATTGTCTGGCAGTATTATAACTTTGTTTTGGTTTGAGTTTATGGAGAATTAGTTTACTAATTTTAATACTGGGTTCTTTACACTGAGTAATTTTTTCTTTGGACAGCACTCTTGCATGCGGACATTTAATTATTCTTAATGGCTGTTTTTATGCATTCACCACAGGCAATTTTATATGTATTCAACAGTTGGAAAAGATCTATAAATCAAGTCTGGATGCACAAGATATTCTAGGCATATAAGTTCACAACATACCATCTTTCAGGTATTCTACATAGACTAGCGTTGAGGCTAAGCACTTACACAGGAAAATTAATCGCCGCTAATTTCTTATAAAATTTTATAAAACGAGTTACTAAATTTCTATAGTATTTTAAATACTCTGAACACACACCAAAATAAATTCTCAAAGGAGAAAAGGTTACATTTTGACTGACCATATTATATAAATGTTGTTCCTGAGATTTTCTATTACTTTGTTTTGAAAGCACAATTTTTATAATAGCAAAAGAACTTGCTGTAAGGAATGCTCTTTAGTGGCCATTACATCTGTGCCTCAGTTTTCCCTAGTGAACTTTTCAGTATGCCCGGTGAGGCTGATGTATATTGAACAGTAGCTCTTCAGAAGTCTTGTTTATTTAACCCAAAGGTTAAATCCAATTAAATTAATAGGCAGCAGGTTTAAAACAAACAAAAGGAAGTACTTCTTCACACAATGCACAGTCAACCGGGAGATGTTGTGAAGGCCAAAACTATAACAGGGTTCAACAAAGAATTAGATAAGTTCATGGAAGATAGGAGTATCAATGGGTATTAGCCAAATGGTCAGGGATGCAACCTCATGCTCTAGGTGTCTCTAGCCTCTGATTGCCAGAAGCTGGGAGTGGATGACAGGGGATGGATCATTCGATGGTTGCCTGTTCTGTTTATTCCTTCTGAAGTACCTGACATTGGCCACTGTTAGAAGACAGGATATTAGGCTAGATGGACCATTGGTCTGACCCAGTATGGCTATTCTAATGTTCTGATGTGGAATATCATACAATAGGTGTCCACCCGACCGTCTCTATCTGGAGTGGGAGGGGGTTGAGTTAACCGTACTTCATCAACTCCACTTATGCCTAGATCCCTTACTAGAAAGGCCCTCCTGACCCAGAATTCTCTTCTGGAGCCAGGGTCTCTTATCAGTTGAGGAAGGGTCTCCTCCTGTGTTAAGATGCTCACAGCAGTCAAACCACAACAGCCCTTCCTTGGAACAGCATATAATTCCTCTGATCTGGGGCATCTGCTGCTACCAGATGAAGTCCTTCCATGGGGGGCTAGGTTCCACTGAGACTTGGCAGTCTTATCTCTTCCCTTTCAGTGCCCCTCCCACCTAGGAGCATTTTCCTTGGTTTTCTTCCCTGGTGAACTCCCTTCATCAGGTTCCTCCTGAGAAGACCTCCCCTTGGAAACTTTCTCTTTCTTTGTTCTGAAAACTGTTCCTCTTCTCAGGAACCTCTGTTCTCTAACCAACACTCCTGCACCCTTCCCAGGGAGATCATGTCTGTGTGTTTCCCTGCCTAATTTACTGCCTCCCAGTTACTCTATGAGGTAATTAGTCCTAGGTGAACCTGAGTTGCCTCATTCCCCCCCCCCCCTCTCGTGGAGCCTGTCAGGTAGGCAGAACCCCTCACTTCTTTGGAGGGGCAGCTATCCTCTAACATATATTTTTAGGATTTTTCTTAAGCCACCTTGCTTGGATTTATAAAGAATAAACTTGTATATTAAATTACTTAGGCTTTGGGTGCACTAGTACTTTTGTCAGTAAAACTTTCGTTGGTCAGGGGTGTAAAAAAAAAACCCAACCGAAAAAAGTTTTAGTTACAATAACGCCAGTGTGGACAGCGCTATGTTGGCATGAGACTGCTGCTCGTTAGGGGTGATTTAATTATGCCGGTGGGAGAGCTCTCTCCTGCTGGCAGAGAGCGACTACAGGGGAGACCTTACAGCGGCGCAGCTGCAGTGGTACAGTTGTGCCTCTGTAAGGTTTGTAGTGTAGACAAAGCCTTAGTAAAACCCAACATTCAGATCCTTAGGATCTTGCTGGAAGGAGTGAAGATCCAGCAAGGTAACTTTGAGATAATAAATAAAACAAAAAGAGAGCCAATCTTTTAAATGAAATCTCACAACTTTTTCTGGTTCTTGGCAATCAGTGGATAAGGGATGAGGCTGCTCTCAGTGTAGTGTTAAATTTGGCATAGATTTTGTTGCTCTTGGTGGATTCAGCATCCCTTGAGGCTCTTTCTTGACACCTCAGCTTTTATAGCCTTTTTGGGAGAGAGGCTGGAGCGGGGACTTACCCTTGTTTCTATTGGATATTGGCTCTCAGATTTCTGATCCTCAGGTTTTTGTTCTGCTTCTGTTGATGTCCATTATATAGTGTCAGTATATCTAAAATCTTCTATGATTTTTTTTCTTTATTTCCAGATGATTTTAGATTTTATCCATTTCAAGACTGTTTTCTTTGTTAACCCATATTATTAATCAAGAATTCTTTACTCAATTCCTTTTAATGTCCTAAAACTGCATCCAGGTTGGGTGTTTATATCTTACAATATTTCCTTCCTTCTCTGTATAATGCAGTTCACACTATTAGAAGATTATTATTTCCAAAATGCAACAACTTTTCAAAAACTTATAGTTCTCATGTTTGGTGGCAGTGTTCCATACATTCGCTGAGTTAAATTACATCTAAAGATTTAGTTAATAACTTCTGATCTTTACGTTAGAATAAAATACATAGAATTACTCAAATGAAATAGAATGTATGGGTACAGAAAGCCCAACTATCTGATTTGTAACAACAGATAAAACTACTTTCTAGCTTGGAATGAAAACCTGTTAGTTTTGTTTTTTTGAGGTGATAATATAAGTGAGTTTGCTAGATATAGACTCTGTCTATACAGAGGGTTTAGTCTGCACTGAGTTGATATGTACTAGTTGGTGCACAATGTGCAAGCTGCACACAGGACGGCTGTGCCCTCTTTCAGTTCTCATGATTGAGTACAGATGGCGGGGGCTTGGTGCACTCTAAGCAAATTGCATTGTGGGAGGGTATCCCATGGTCCTTTGCTTTGCTGTTGAGCTGCATATTGTGGGATGCATAGTAGAAGCCAGGCAAAAACCATCTTAATTTTGGAATTTGGGGTCAAACTCAAAAAATCCCATGATTCCACTCCCTCTGCCCCATGGATCCTCTCTATCTTGGCAGGCTAGTGCTATTTTTGAACTGTTGTTGACCAGCATGGATCCAACAATTCTGTGCACCACTCTGTTGGCAACCATGAATATGCAGAGGCCGTTTGCATTTCATTTGAGCTCTCTGAGCCAGGTGGCTTTGGTTTTGGACTTCACTCTGTAGCAAATGACATGGTTGCAGTAGTGGCTCCTGCTCCTGCAGCAGCAGCAGAGGTGGGAGGACAAGGAAGAGGAGGGCAACATCAAGCAACTGCTCCCCTAAACGAGTTGTTCGTGGAGCATCTTTATACAGTGCAGTGTCATTTTGGGGCTTAGGAAACCAGTGCTGATTGGGGGGGAAAGGACTGTTCAGCAGACAGCAGAGGCAACAGAGTTTCAGGATGGTGAAGGCAACCTTTTTTGAAATTGGTTCTGAACTAGCCCCAGAGGTGCAGTGGCAGCATACTAACATGTGGTGTCCTGTAGCTGTTGAGAAGCCAGTCACCATTGTCATCTGGAATCTGTCCACTCCTTAATGTTACAAATCCATAGCCAACCAGTTTGGCAAAGGGAAATTGATTGTTGATGCCATTGTCATGGAGATGTGTGATGACATGCGGAAGGTACTGATACAATGGTTTATAAAGCTTGGTAATGCTCTGGAGGTAGGTTATTGATTACTTTGCACATGCAGGATTCCAAAACTGTATGGGGGCAGTTAATGGAACCTATGTGCCTATGGTGTGCTCCCTGCACCAGGCTTGGAATTTGTAAACAGAAATGTATTTCTCCATGGTTCTCCAAGGTGTGGCAGACTGCTGTAGCAGATTTCACAAACATAAATACAGAGTGGTCTTGAAAGGCCTACAATACTAGGATCTTTTGGAACTCAGCTTGGTTAACCTTAATGAATAAAGGAGACTTTGCCCTCAGGATCACTATGGTCATTAATGTTATGGCAATAGTCCAGTTATCCTGGGAGACCTGGCTTATCTTCTGCTTCCTTGGCTAATGAAGTTATTCATAGGCCACTTGAATAAAAAGAAGGAATTGTTTAACTGTTGCATCAATAGTTGCAAAATGACAGTGGAATGTGCCTTTGGACATCTTAAAGGAAGTTGGTGTTTTATGAGCTAGGTTGGAAGCCACAGAAAAATAATTGCCTAAGATAGGATCATAGAATTCAAGATCAGAAGGGACCATTATGATCATCTAGTCTGACCTCCTGCAAGATGCAGGCCACATAAGCCGATCCACCCACTCCTGAACTAATTCTCTCCCTTGACTCTACTGTTGAATGCTCCAAATCATGATTTAAAGACTTCAAGTAGCAGATAATCCACCAGCAAGCGACCCCTGCCCCATGCTTCGGAGGAAGGCGAAAAACCTCCAGGGCCACTGCCAATCTACCCTGGAGGAAAATTCCTTCCCGACCCCAAATATGGCGATCAGCTGAACCCCGAGCATGCGGGCAAGACTCTCCAGCCAGACCCTCTGGAAAGGGCTAACAATATCCCAACATTGACCCTTTGTACTAATGATAGCTGATTGTTATATTTTCCACAATATTTGTGAGAGTAAGGAACAAAGCTTTAATCATGGGTTGGAGGGTGTGGTGTTGAGATTTGCCCAGCCATTTGAGAAGCCAGCAGGGCATCCACTAGAAATTATAAATGACTAGGGCAGTACCGTCAGGGGTGCCTAACTGTCCTCATTTTGACTCTGGGGCATGAAAATGCAGGGGAGGGAGACAGACTGTGAACACTGCAGGTTTTTTTTGTGGACTGTAAAAGTGGCATGTTATGGGATGGGAGTCCTTATTTTGTCTGTGTGTGTGTGTATTTTTTTTTCTTCATAGAAATCTGCTTTATGAAAATTCATGGTTTTTGTGTGTACCATGTGTGACACTGCAACCCATATTTTTCACAGTAATATTATGATATGACATAACCATAATGTATTTCATGCAAGTTATGTGAGATATCATTGGAAAGGTTATGATTTACTGAAATGATCATCCTATTTGTATGCATATATCATTTTTGTATCCGAAGTTAGGAATATTGACTATGTATCTGTATCATAAATGTGTTTACAGCTGGGGAACGCCCATTAGGCAAAAGACTATCAGTCTAGATCGTTGGCTGGGAAGGGCCCATTCAAATTACAAGGTCATTAGGAGAAAACAATAGGTTTTAGAAGAAAATAATCTCCCACCAGGGAGCCTTCCTGAGGAAGCTGTAAACAGCCTCTGACACCTGGCTTCTAGGACCCTACAGGAGCCGGCGACCAAGTCACCTGGTACTGGACTCCATCTTGGAATACCATTGTTTTTTCATTGACTGGCATGGAAACGAAGCTTGGAGACAAAGGGTTCCCGCCATATGCAAAAGCTATTTAAGGCAAGGGAATGATATCATCAAGATTCTTCTGACTCTCCTCCCAAAGAAGACTCCTGAGGAACAAGGACTGAACTGGGGAGACGTGCTGGGCCCAGGCTGAAAGGATTTTTAGCTTGTGAAAGGAACACCTGGGGTTTTTAAGCTGTAAGTGCAGCTTGCCCCTTAAGAATTTTTGCAGCCTGCTCAAATCATCATTTAGGGTGAGAATTTGCTACTCATATGCAATCTCTTTAGTATATTAAGCTTAGTTTGTGTGTTTTGTTTGTTTGCTAGATAATCTGCTTTGATCCATTTTCTGTCCCTTATAATCACTTAAAATCTATCTTTTGTAGTTACTAAATTTTGTTTTTGCTTTATCACAAACCAGTGTGTGAGAGTCATAACTTGGGGCAAAAAGCTATTGTACATTTCCTCTCTACATTGAGGGAGGGGGGCGAATTTCATGAGCTTACGCATTACAGATCACGGTGCAGTGCAAGATGGTATAATTTTGGGTTTATAGTCCAGGGGTGGAGGTGTGCCTTAGGAACTGGGAGGTGCCTTAGCTGTGTCTTCCTATGCAAGGGCTGTGTATATGTAACTGCAGCTGGGTGTGTCCCTACCTGTATGTGTGCGCTGGAGTCTGGGAGAGGGTTTGGCAGGCTGGTCACAGCAGTACAGTGTATAGGGAGCCCAGGCTGGTGGGTCGGGGGGCTCAGTGGTACCCCAGTTCCAGGTGGTACTCCGAGGCGAACCTGTCACGTCATGCATTACAGATTCTTTATGAATGTATTTCTAATGGATTTTGTCTTTTAAAAAAATTTAAAATAAATCAACCAGAAATAAATCTTTGATTAAAACAATAATGAAACACAGGTGTAAAGTAAAACAGTGCAGTGGATGACAGCACACAATAGTGGGGGAGGAAGCTCCAATTTACAGGCAAGTATGTGTCTTGTCTCTGCATTTCTTTTTCTGCCTTCTGGTGTTGTGTCATGGCTCAGAGTTACCAGGGGCTTTTGATAGCTCAAAAGAGTTAGGTTTTCAGGTGTGGTTGTTCTTGCTGCCCTGAGTTGGGGCCAAGGAGGCCAGTTGGGGCCAGTTGGAGCACAGTTGTGGGGTACATTTGGGGGGCATCTGCTATTGCAGAATATGGTTGGGTCCCATTTAAGAGGACAGGATAGTTGGTAGGCCAGCTTGCAACAGGCACTCCAGAAGAGCATCTGCTTCTGTATTGCATTCAGTAGCTGCCTTTTCATGTCGTTGCATTTCTCTACAATGTCTTTGGCCATGACTGTCTCTGGCCACTTCAGTGCTCTCTCTGGATATCTGCCTGTCTTTTTCCTTCTCTGACTTCAAAAACAACCTCTAGCCATCTGTTGATTTTTGGTGAGGTTTTTTGAGTCTTTGGTGTGGTTTCCGAAAACATCTTATTCTGATTTCTGTCTCACTCCTCCCCCTCCCCCCCCCGGGTTAGCTGTTGACATTCTGAAAGTGTAGAGAAAAACAGATTTGGTTTTGCGCTGATTGGGAGCAGTTAAGGTTTCAAACAGTCTTTTTTTTATGGAAGCCTGTAGGGAGCTGTAGTCTTATTACCTTAATGGCATTCAGTGCCCATGTCTACCTCACATAAACTGAGAATACCAACCAAAGCTTTTTTCTTGTGACCACTGTCCGAGTAAATTTTGCACAACTGAATGTTTTCATTGTTTCACTATGCTGCGGGAGAGGAGGTGGGGCTGAGGTTGGAGCTGCAGTTGGAGCTGTACCATGCTGCTGGCTGTCATTTTGAGCAGGCAAATGGGGTTTTGAGTGGGAGAGGGGTGTTCACTGGGCAGGACAGAGGTGGGGAAAGAAAATTAAAATAGGTGCCCTCTGTGTCAGCCTTAGTTTGTGGAAAGTTACTGGCCCATGATGGAGTCCAGGGTCACATGAGTATATCCTGTGTCCATACATGCTTTGACTCACAGGGGCAGCCATTGTCCATATTTGCTAAGGCGTCCACAGGAAGAGTTATCTGGGCAGAATGAGTTTCTTCTATGGCCCACTGTGAATGCTGTGTCCTTGATGAGCCATCAGTACATAGCTGTCTGGCCTTAATGCACATTCCATCTGGTGGTATTACCAAGGAATATAACACATGTAAGATACCAGTATATAGCCAAGATTTATAACTTCAGATACAAAGATGATATATGCATATAAACAGGATAATCATACTTAGAAAATCATAACTTTTCCATTGATACCTTACATGATATACTTTGTACAAGATTTGTTGCAATTGTATAACAGTGGTAGCTACAATGATACAATTGGTCCTATTCAATTATACAACATCACAAGGGGCCAAAAAAAGCTAAATGAATTAAAGTATTACTGTGATGGAGTGGACTAGAACCAGGGGCTCCCTGCTGAAGCCCTTGGGTCCTGCCACACCTGTCCCAGGAGAGGAGCAGTGGAGCTAAGTACTCTGAGTGACCTAGAGAAGCTGCAGAGAGCAGCCTGTCAGGGCCAGAGAGAGCCAAAATAAAAGGAGCTGCAGAGCTAGAGACAGGCAGGTCCTTGCTAGAGCCAGAGGAGTACAGCAGGTCCTCCTGGTTGGCTAAAGGGGACTGCAGCACCACGGACAGCTCAGTGCTAGCAGGTACCAGGGGAGCGAGTAAAAGCTCCCGGCTGGCTTCTGGGCAGGGGCAGCTCTACAAATTTGGCCGCCCCAAGCAGTCATGCCTGGGAGGCGCCCCCGAGCCGCGGGAGCAGCGGACCTCCCGTGGGCATGACTGCGGAGGGTCCGCTGGTCGCGCGGCTCGGCTGGACCTCCCGCAGCTGCGGGCGGTTCGCTGGTCCGGCGGCTCCGGTTGAGCTGCCGCAGGCATGCCTGCGGGAGGTCCAGCCGAGCCGCGGGACCAGCGAACCGTCCGCAGTCATGCCTGCGGGAGGTCCACTGGAGCCGCCGGCCGAGCGTCCCCTCCGCAGTCATGCCTGCGGCAGGTCTGCTGCTCCCGGGGCTCCGGTGGACCTCCCGCAGGCATGACTGCGGCAGGTCCGCCGGCCCAGCCTGCCGCCCCCCCCCGGGAAAGGGCCGCCCCAGGCCGGTGCTTGCCCCGCTGGGCTCTGGAGCCGGCCCAGCTTCTGGGCCTGAACACAGAAGAGCCCTGAGCTAAGGGTGAAGCATCAGTGAACGTTGGGTCCATGGGGAAGTCGCCCAGGTAACTGAAGGCAGTTTTATTAAAGGAGCATGGTGGCACGTGGCTGCTATTCTTAAGGTCCCTGCACTGGGACCTGGAGTAGTGGGCGGGCCCAGGTCCCCTCCATAGGCCTACAATCGGACAGTGATAAACCCCTGGAAGGGGAACTGAACTGTTAAGAGGCCCAGCTGATTTTGCCCTCTTGCTCTGAACTGGGGCCAGAACAGAGCAAGAGGGCAAAATCATTGCCTCCAGGGAGGAAGCCCTGGGGGTACAGCCCAGTACCAGGCCTGGGACTCTTTTAAAGACCTCATACACACCTGACTATGGAGGGGAGGCTCTCGCAAGAGGTGGGTTTCACCTTGTTACATTTACACTAAAGGAACAGCAGGAGTCCTTGACTAGAAGGTTGTCAGCTGTGAAGCAGGGCCTTCAGAATTGTCTGCTCAAAGAAGGAAAAATTGTGACACTGTCCCTGGGACTGTGAAAGGAAATCTGAGATGCTAACATCAAAGCATCTACATTTTAAGGGTCTTTTTTATTTGGAGTAAACTAATCTGAATAAAAGATATTGTACTCATTTCATATTTATATCACCATTTTGATTATACAGTGAAACATTTTACAATCTTTTGCTAAAATAGATAGAAATACACAGTTGGACACTCTTTTTCACATTGCTGCAGGGAGTTGTGTGTAACTATTTTCTTAATATCAGGTTAAATACAGATATAGAGTATTGATAATACATCCAATAATGTAAGGTAAGATGAACTCTCAAACTTTCCAGGACAAAAATGAAACAATAGGGGATTTTAAATAAAAGGGAAGAATTACTTCAGCATTGCTGCAGTATGAAATTGCATCACTTCCTACAAATCAAAATATATAAATTCCTCTTGTAGTCAACCAGTTCTTGATAAGCAAGTTCTAAAAAGATATAGAATCATAGGCTAAAAAGTGAGAATTAACAGTTGTCTTTAATTTGTACTGCTTTAAACTACATATTAGTAGAGATGTTTTGATGAGGTAACTCATTAAATTATCCATCTGGCTCTTATGCTACTTTTGCTACATTTGCTATCAAAATTTAATTGACGCCAAGTGTGATGTAATACATGTCTGTATTCACACCCTACACACTATTGTAATAATCTTTGTCCAAAGCATGCCTTGTAAGGTATAATTTGAAACTCATACTTTGCTGGTTAGTATTATCCTGGTAAAATGTGGGGCAACATTGTATGTGAAGTTTTAAGATTCCCCTGTATGATGATGTTTACGCATGTTTCATACCTCACAGCCCTGCCCAGGCAGAAGTCAGGTTTGTCCTAAGCAAAAGAAGGAATGTGTGCTTACCTTAATTTGCATTTAAGCAATAAACAGAGTCATCAAGCAGAAATGAAAAACAAAGGAAGTTCAAAATAAAAACTAACAGAATATCCTTCCTCGTGGACTTTTTGTCTCCTGGGTCTCAGCTGGAAATATTTCTCAAGAGGGGGACTGAAACTTTAAAAAGGAGGGACAAACACCCAAAAGGACCCTCCTCCCACCCATTGCATTCACTGCACCTGAAGAGACAAAGAAAGCAGCTGTTGGACTCTGAGAGAGGTGTCCTGACCTAAAAAGTTTGATCAGTAAGACTGCTGAAAGCATGTGGTGAGAAACTTTGCTTGAATCTGCTATAGTTTGTTAGGCATTAGTAAACATGTTATCTTTATTTTTCTTGTAACCAATTCTGACTTTTATGTCTCGTTTCTCGTACTTACTTAAAATCTACCTCTTTAAAGTTAATAAACTTGTTTTATTGTTTTATCTAATCCAGTGTGTTCAAGCTGAAGTGTCTGGGTAACTCCATTTTGGGTAACAAGTTGTGTGCATTTCCCTTTAAAGGAATAACAGATTCCGTATATTTGTACTGTCCAGGAGAGGGCTGGGCAGTACAGGACATATGTTTCTGAGGGAAAATCTGGGACTTGGAGTGTGTTGAGGTCACCCTTTGGTAATTTTTAAGGCTGGTAAGAGCCAAGGTGTGGCTGGCTGGCTGCAGCACATGCCCAAACATAGCTGGGAATGACTTGCATGCTGGAGGCTGTTTGTGAGCAGTCCAGGTTGGAGAATACAGCAGCAAGGCATTGTAAAGGGTACTCCGGTTACAGGGCCAGAGGGACACAGCTACTTATTAGTCTGGATTGTATCCTGGTATGTCACATCAAGGTTTCTGAAACTTATGCTGTACTAGTTGAAGTAAGTGGAAGTTTATTTCCTTCTTTGCGTGGAGTCCATGGGTGCTCCACTTTCGGTGATTGTGTGCACCTGTGCCGCTATTTGGAGAATTCTGACAGTGGTACCTCGCTAGGCTGCACATGTGCTCTCCCCGTCTCATGCCTGCAGTGGTGATTAATTAGCGCTATGCGGCCATTCCCCCTCCCCTCAGTTCCTTCTCAACAGCTGTTGGTCTAAGTTGGCACTCTGGTTGTGCCCCACTTGATTTACCTCAGACCTTAATGTTAGCAGTACATAACAGCTAGAGTAGTATTAGTCTATAATAGGTTATATTAATAAAACCCTTTCTCTGTTTTTCTTCCCCATTTAAAAAACAAAACCAAACCTTTTATTATTTCATCCTACTTGGCATATTTTCTTCAAAATGCCAGGATCTCCAGGCTTTAAATGTTGCCTCTCCTGCTGCGAGGCAATTCCACTTTCGGATGGACACTCTCAATGTGTCCGGTGCCTCAGGGAAACATGTACCCCAAAAGTACACCCATTTCTACAGCCTCAAGGCTTGCATAAGAAAGGCAAGGGACCTTAAATTAAAGTTTATGGAGAAGTCCCTCTGTCCAGCCTTGGACCCAGGGCTACAAGCTTCTCCTGGTGGCTGACTGCTGAATACAGCTTCTGACAGAGCTCCCTCTTTCTCAGCCCTGCATGGGAAGGACCTGTCTCCTAAAGGATGTGGAAAGAGGAGAGCTACTACCTCTCTTACCAAGTCCATGTCTAAGAGGCAGTGTTCCCCGACTTGGGCACTGCAGCAAAGAACCTACAAGTCGGAAGGGACTTCCGGTACTCGGTACTGTTAAAGCCACAGACTCTAAGCGGGCAGAAAAGACTGCCCATTCCACCATGGCACTGGCAGCAACAAATGTAGACTTGGTGCCGCGTGCCTCTGCAGTTTCTAAGGCACTGACGTCACCTCCTTCTTGCCGCATAGCAAGGATGATGTGTGGGTGTGAATTTGCACCATACTGGCTTGCCACACACTTCTGGTTGTGTGGACCCTGCTGCTGTGTACTAAAAGTTCTGTATCGTGTACTTGGTGTGAGGTAGTAGAGTCCGTGTGGCTGGCCGGTGCACGGTGAGCTGGTGGTTGCAAAGTTCAACCTTGGCTTGCTGTGCACAAAGTCTGTTTATAGACAAGCCCTAGTTTAAGAAGGTGTTGGTTCTCCTCTTATGAGAGGGTGGTAGTTTCAGAATAGTTAAATGCAAAAATAGTTAAGACAGGAGTTCAATCACTTTGTTTTGTATGAACAGCACAGTGAAACTGTCTGAAATTTTCCACACAATCTCTAAGTAAAACTTGAATTTTCTGAGGATTTTCAAGGAATTTTAACTAGTGCTAATCAATGGAAAAACTGTCCTTTAAAAAAAGTTCATATTGTGAGACTCATGATTTTTTGGGATTTCCAGCATCTTAAAAACTTACAAACTATAATACTTTCCACATAGTGGGAGTTTGTTGTTTAGTGTGGTAATTTTTGGTTTATTAGTATTAGTCACCATAACTAAATCCTTATGCACGTTACCTAAACATTGGAGAATATGATTTGTAAGCTACTTATGTTCTGTGCTGTGTTCAGAAATCTTTCTGAATCATTTAGAAGAGGCATAGAACATGGTTTTTTGTTATATGTCCTCAGTAATGTTCCCAGTGTTTGAAACTGAGGGCTA
This sequence comes from Mauremys mutica, assembly GCF_020497125.1. Lineage (NCBI taxonomy): Eukaryota > Metazoa > Chordata > Testudines > Geoemydidae > Mauremys > Mauremys mutica. Next base: position 70,366,760 of record NC_059075.1, on the reverse strand, counting down.
ACACAGTATATGGAAAATGGGTTTTGCTACTCTAGGGACATGGTCAAAAAATGGACACAGGCACACAGGCTAACTAGTTCCTGTGATGGTCCCTAACAAATGACAATCAAATAGAAAGACAATATCTGACTATGAAGCCCAAAACACTACCAAAATGAAAAACAAGCTAAATTTTTAGTCCAATATTATCAGAACCAGAAACTGCAGAAAAATCTAATTGTTACTGCAAAATTATTTTGTTTTTAAGCCTTTTTTAAATCATAACCACCCCCAGCCCCCGTTTTTCTTAGAAAATGTAAGATTTTGCTGTTCAGCCAATTTTGGAGTGGAGCTCTTGAGCTGCTGAACAGTTTCATGAGGAACAGACTCTTTTTAACACAGTAACTTTTCCTGTTCCTTGTGCACCCTCTTAGGCCTTAGTGCACACAGTTTCACATAACTGCAAAAGGGATTTGGAGAGGATGGGAAGAAGTCTGTCTGTAGTGGTGGGGATGGTTGAATTTGTGGAAGGGTATGTTGGAATCTTGGCATACACACTGGTACAGAGTTAAGGCTCTGGTATTTTTTCTGGTGTCTGTAGTGGTTGTGCTGGTAAAATTGGATGTTGTGGGAGGGGGAGAGTAGAGTGAATTATTGTTGGTTGTATTAAGTTTTCATTTTATTGATTTCAATTTTGTATGTCATGCGTAGTCCATCCTTAACTGAATTACAACATAGTGCTTTTATGAATTGTTTATATAGTATCGTCACAGCAGATTCTCATACTATTGGATTGTTTAGCATTTTTTATTAGTTTTCTCTATTGCTGATTCTGTATTAGTTGTAGGTAAAGTTTTATAGTTTATTGCAGAACAGTTTATGCCCATTCATCAGCCTATTCATGTGAGCTAATTCAAAGAAATACTCTGGTGACAAAAACAGTATTGTCTGTACTTAGTTCCTATGTATCACAAACATGTAACATTGTGCTTTGGATTGTACAGTTCTATCTTTAACAGAGTTAATATTTACATTTTTAAAAAGTGCTCTGGTATCAAAAAGCTATTATGAATAAAAAGGACTTATCATGATCAACACATCCATGTCTCTCCTTCCTGAGCAAGGGCTGTTGTTCTCCCTGACATTTATTCATCTATCACATTCACTCAACCCAAGCACTTGCTTCTAGTAAAAATAGTAGGCTGACAGTAATCATCCTGACGCAGACCTTATTTGGTACGCCCATTGGCACTGAAGGAAATCAGGCTGTTCAGGTCTAAAAAAAGTACACTTCCCTGATCCTAATGTAGGGGAATAAAGTAGAAAATCTTAGATTTGTGCTTATTGGCTCTGGGTGCTGAGAATCTTCACAGGCACATGGAATTAATTATGCAGTGGGTTAAAAGGTCAGAGATTTGTATAAGTATTTGTATATGGTGCTTATGGGCTTTTTGGAGAAGGGAGGGATGACTAATTAGATTTTGTGGTCAGTATCACCACACATTTGGTCCTGGATCTGTAACAGGATTTCTTGTTATCTCTGGGAATTCAGGACACAAGCAGTCATGTTTTGTCATCTTCAAATCAGTCCTCAGATCTTGGCCCTTACCCTTTTCATAGTTTCTAAGATTGATAGAGTCCAAGGCCAGAAGTGACCATTGTGATAATCTAGTCTGACCTCTTGTATAGCACAGACTATAGAACTTTCCCCAAATAATTCCTAGAGGATATTTAGACAAATATCTAATCTTGATTTAGAAATTGTCAATGATGGAGAATCCACCACAACCCTTAGTAAGTTGTTCCACTGGTTAATTCCTCTCACGGTTAAACATATATGCCTTATTTCCTTCAATGCTCATGTGATCCAACCCTTCTTTCTTCTTCAAAGAATCCAGTGTCTGCTCAAATATGTATTCTATGTCTTCCTCCTCATGATGATTTTAATGCCTTCTAAGATTAGGCCCACAACTTCTTGACATTTTGGGGTACTTTTCTCTCTGTAGTCAGCGATAAGTGTCATTGAGTAATGTAAGGTACACCTCTAACCCAATATAATGCGACCCGATATAACACGAATTCGGATATAATGTGGTAAAGCAGTGCTCCGGGAGGGGGCTCCGCTCTCCAGCGGATCAAAACAAGTTCGATAGAATGCGGTTTCACCTATAATGCGGTAAGATTTTTTTTGGCTCCAGAGGACAGCATTATATCGGGGTAGAGGTATATTTCCTCCTTCTCTGTTCCTTACCATTAGGGGAGCTAATTATACTATCTACAGCATTTCTGGCCTCAGGAAGTAGGAGTCTGGGACTGGAAATTGAATTTTGGTTTTTCTCATGGTATTGCAAACACAATTAATGGACCAATGCACAGTTTAAAGTAACTTGTTCAATAGCTTTTGATAAATCACACTAAACCAATCCAATTTCCAGGGTAACTGGCCTAGTGGATGAGGGTAAGCAGTACACATGATATAGCTTGACGTAAGTGAGGCTTAATACATAGTCCTCCATGACATTCTTAAAAGCAAACTAGGGAAATGGGGTCTAGATGAAATTGCTATGAGATGGGTGTATAACTGGTTGAAAGATCATGATAAAATATTAGTTACCAGTGATTTGCTGTCAAAGTGGAGTCCCACATGGGGTCTGTCCTTGGTTTTGTACTACTCAACATTTTCATTAATGATTCATATAATGGAGTGGAGAGTAGGCTTATACAGTTTGTGGATGACACCAAGTTGGGCAGGGTTGCAGGCACTTTGGAGAACAGGATTAGAATTCAGAAGGACATTGATAAATTGGAGAATTGGTCTGAAATCAACAATATGAAATTCAGTAGAGACAACTGCAAAGTACAATACTTAGATACCAAATGCATAAATATAAAATGGAGAATAACTAGCTAAGCAATAGTACTGATGAAAAGGATTTGGGAGTTTTAGTGGATCTCAGATTAAATGTCCACTAAAAGTCTAATATCATTCTGGAGTGTATTAACGGGAATATCATATTTAAAACATGGGAGGTAATTTTTCCACTCTACTTGGCACTCGTGAGGCTTCAGCTGGAGTACACTGTCCAATTCTGGGTGCCACACTTTAGGAAAGATGTGGGTAAATTGGAGAGAATCCCGAGGAAAGCAACAACAAACAGAGGTTTAGAAAACCTGATCTATAAGGACAGATTTAAAAAAACTGGGCATATTTAGTCTTGAGAAAAGAACAATAGCACAGTCCCTTCCACCACCTCTGGAGGTGAACAAAATCTTTAGTCCCCACCTGAGGCCTTTAATCGCACCAGCACATAAAACTGAGATGCACTAGCCTGGTGAGCTGCTCCTCTGGTGGCTGCTCAGTCTGGATCTCTAGCCTTGTTGGTTATGTTGCTTCTCTGCTCCTCTGCCTTTATCTTCCTTTGGGACACAGGTGAGTCTAAATCCAAAATGCTCACAAGTCTGTCTAGCAGTGTCCATCACAAGTTCATCCTCTGGGCTCATGCACACTTGCATTCAGCTTTTTGTTTCACAGAGGTCCCATATACACACTACTGCGGCCAAGATGGCACCTACCCTTTAGGTCCTCCCAACTGTCATGGAATCCTCCTCCTTTTTGCCCCTCTAGGCAGTTGATCCTCCAGGACTTGATTGCTTGATCCAGGACTTAGGTGCCATCTGCTGGCTTATTATATTATCCTCTCTCTGAGGTTGCATCCCCACATCCTATTGTAGTTACTTCAGATAGTCCTTAAGTCACCTGGCCTGTCTGTGCATGCACTGTGATCTGCCCTGGGGTTCTGAGACTGGAACCAAAGGTGGCAGAGGTGAATTTCAGGAATGCTCCTCTGCCATAGCTTGCTTTGCCACCACATTGAGCATTTCCTTGCCCTTACCATTACCATCTTCATCATGCCAGGGTACCCAAGCTAAGCTTTCTGACCCAGGAACATTCCGTGCGGGTTGCGTATTAGAATTGCAGGAGGATGTAATACGGGATCCCCGAGAATATGTTGGCTGAGGTTGGGTGGTACCACCCAGGGCTCCAGTGTAGGATCATTGTCCCTGAATTGTGAATTCACATAAGCCTTCAGCCAGTTGTAGTGTACCACAGAAGATTGTCCACTTGGCTCAACTTACAACTCATACACCACTCTGGACAGTTTCCGAGGACTATATAGGGACCATTAAATATTTTGTGTAAATTTTTTACATTGCCTGTTTCTTCTAGTCTGGTCCTGTACCCACACCAGCTTTTCTGGCTTGTACATGTCCTGACGACCCTGAGGTCATAGTATTCCTTCCTTTTGCATGTGGCTCTAGCCTGATGCCTCTTAACAGTCTGTCTCATGGTACTCAGTTACCTTGCTACCTATGTGCCATACTCGGATAGATTACTGAACTTTTCTTATATATCTATCCCAGATATAAGCTTAACAGGTAGGCAGTTCTGCCCAAATAACACTGTATTATTGGGCATATATCCCATAGAAGACTGGACACTGCTCCGGTATGCCATCATAATGCAGGGGGATAACTTTGTCCCACTTACTTTGATTGTCTGATCAGAGAAGACATATTAACAAACGTGCAGTTGAATCACCTGACGAACCCATTTGATTGGTGGTGATAAGGAGTAGTGTGGATTTTTTTTTTTTGGATCTCCAAAAGGTTATGCAACTGTTGGAACAAAAAGGTTAAAATGTATTACTGGCACGCGAAACCTTAAGTTAGAGTGAATAGATGAAGACTTGGCACACCACTTCTGAAAGGTTGCCAACCCCTGCTTTAAGGAATCATCTGTAGCTTACAGCCGAAGCAAGCCTGGGCATAGTGAAGGATCCCTTTGTCCTTGCTTTGGGCTGGGTTATTTAAATAGAAAGAGGAAGCTGAGAAAGAGAGAGGAGACTATAAGCCATGCAGGCTGCTATGGGTTGTGGTCAGTCTTTCAGACTCTAGGGGACTAGCCCAGAGACTTCATTTGCTAAATTTGGGAGCTCTGAACCAGGGTCCTGAGGGACTTATGAATTTAGTTAAACTGCTCTGTCTCTGAGACCTTTTTAAAGGGGACATATTTGTTTTGGCTTCCCCGTGCTTGGATCCTTTCCAGAGAGTTAGATGGTACCAAAATTCTTCACTAGTGAGTTGCCTCTGTATATTCATAGCATTCTGAATGCCATCAGAGTATTCCAGAGTAGTGGACTTCATGTTATGAGACGAGAACTCTATAGTAAGAAAAAAATTGTTTCATCAGTTTTGGAAGTATTTGTTTTGGAATGTTATGATTTGTTCATTAAACATAACAGTAGAAGCAATTATCTTTTTTTAAAATTTTTTTAAGGCAAATCTTGTTTCTGTTATCTGTTTTGACATTGACTCCACAGAATCCAGCTTTGAGTTGTATGTCTAGCTACACAAGTCTGGAACTATTTAGAAACATTGAGTGGTTGTGGGAGTGCACAAAGTCTCTTGAACTATTCTGCTCCTGAAACAAAGGTATAAATAGCCTACCCCATCTGTGTGTCTGTTGTTCTCTACCGTTAGAAGCCCTTTAGGAGAGGCAAGGAGTCTTTACGTCTGTTCAGCCTCTTGCTTTATTTCAATCTTAAGGAATCAGTTTATACTGGTTTACAGTTCTAAGATTATATTCAGAAGGAGAGGACTTGAAACTGTTTTTTAAAATGAAAACTGATATAATTCCTCATGGGGCCAGAAGGCTGACTCTGACAAGGAAATTGTGTGAGCCTCCTCAAGTGCTGTTACAGAACTGTAGTGCATAACTTCTATTCCTATTAAAAGAGGAAAAATGGATTTCTGTCTGTCTGTCTCTCTCCCTTAGTACTGTAGCACTTAGAGTGCCCAGACATAGACCAGAACTCCATTGTACAAACAGAGCAAAAAGATGGTCTTTGCTCCAAAGAACTTACACTTTTGTACTACTTTATAATGTGTTTGAAAGGCCTAATGATGGGATTTTGTGGGTTTTTAAACTTCTTCAATATTTTAACTCTTTAGAAATGTTTGGATGACTGTGGATTTATCAGTGCATACTTGAAAGGGTGGAGTTGCTGATAATTTAACAAAGACAGACTTTCTTTCAATTTTTAACACTTCAAACAAACAGCATATTTCAAAATTTGAAAAAAAAAATCTCCATTTCATTTAATCAGGTTTCACTTGCATGATTATCTCAGATTTAATAAATTTTGTTTTCCAGGAAAAACAGGCTAGGTAGAACCTGAATTTCTAATCTGGATAAAATCCTGCCCCTCACCCCTAACTAAACAAACAAAAACACAACAATCTTTAAAGCCTTCTTGTAATGATACAAACAAACAAAAACAGGTAAAAAGCCACTTTCACTTCCCTCTTGTAGTTTATTCTTTTCCCTCACCCTCATATTTATATGGTGAATTGTTGGTTATGTCTTTATAAGTAGTTCCACTTGAATTTTGCATGGAACTTTGTTTGTATCTTAATCTTGGCAGTGAGACTTCTATAGAAGATTTAAAATTGAAAGGTGCTATGTAGGTGATAAGTATTTTGATACTTTTATAAAAAAAAAACAAACAAACCACCAACTATTGCTATTTAAGAAAATTATTTCCAAACGGAGACCCTACGAACTAAATCAGAAACCTGAGTGGAATTTTGTAGCTAAGAGTAAGATAGCTCTGAAATTACGAAGAGTATTTCACAGAGATGCTGACATATACTTGACAATATCTAGGCTAGTGGGTGCTATTAGAATAAAACAGTGCTATTTCACACCTTTCTGGTGAGTTACAGCATCATGATGGCAAGTATTCCCACTCGGAATTTATTTTCAGAAATGACAAACACTTTCTTATAATTAATCTTTTGAACAAAAAGTACTGGAATGTAGCAAGGAAAATATACAAAGAAACCAACAGTCTCTGGAGTTCAAAAATAGAATTAATTTTTCTGTGACGTTCTCTAATCTGTACATTGAGAGATAAAGTGTCCGAGAGAGAGAAGGAAAACAATACCATTTCACGATCTCTCTTTGAGACAATGGTATTGATCATACTTATAATATAGTTTTGTTCCATGTAACAGACTTATTTCTTTCAAGAAGTCTTTAATATTTTTTCTGCCATGAAATGTGAACTTTTTGATAAGTAAAAGCTTTATATAGTTTTATTCTTTTAAATGGTACAAATGCCATTAAGTGTAGATCTGATTGTTACAAATGGCAGCATGTAGAGCAGATCTTTATAATAGCAAAGAATCCTGTGGCACCTTATAGACTAACAGATGTTTTGGAGCATGAGCTTTCGTGGGTGAATACCCACTTCGTCGAATGCATCCGACGAAGTGGGTATTCACCCACGAAAGCTCATGCTCCAAAACGTCTGTTAGTCTATAAGGTGCCACAGGATTCTTTGCTGCTTTTACAGATCCAGACTAACACGGCTACCCTTCTGATACTTGAACTTTATAATGCAGTTCTTTAGAATAGTAGAGTATCCAGTTCATCTAATAACAGGTGATTTATTGACACAGGGCCTGTAAACGTGTGTGCCGGGGCTCAATCCTCCTGAGGGCGGAGGGGAGCCACACCAACTCACTACGCGTCGTCTGCTCCGAGCCGGTCCTCGGCATGCCTGGGCGACAAACACAAAATCACAAGGCGCAGGCCCTCTATCTCAGGGCTGCGCAACCGTACCGATTAAAGGGGCCCAGCCCTAGGTCCGGGCGGGGCACCAAACACAGAGTCACGGTGCTCAGAGAAGCTCAGGCCTTCTGGTGCAGGGGGTGAGCAACAATACAATTTAGCGAGCCCAGGCCCTCTGGTGCAGGGGCTGAGCAGTAATACGCAGTTCAGGAAGCTCAGGCCCTCTGGTGCAGGGGCTGAGCAACAATACAATTTCAGGGAAGCCCAGGCCCTCTGGTGCAGGGGCTGAGCAGCAATACACAGTTTAGGGAGCTCAGGCCCTCTGGTGCAGGGGCTGAGCAGCAATACACAGTTTAGGGAGCTCAGGCCCTCTGGTGCAGGGGCTGAGCAGCAATACACAGTTTAGGGAGCTCAGGCCCTCTGGTGCAGGGGCTGAGCAACAATACACAGTAGTGGGCGCAGGGAAGTTCCGGCGGCTCCTCCCAGTAGCGGGCGCAGGGAAGCTCCTGCCAGTCAGGGCAACTGCCCCGGGCCCAGCGGCTTCCCAGTCCCGAGCCCTCTCTGGCAGGTCTGCTCCCGACGGTGGCTGGGGCCTCACTGAGCTCTGGCGGTCCGCTTTTCTACTTCCTGTCCTGCCCCTTGACTTCTGGGGGGCGGGAACAGGCGGCGGTGGCTCCGCCCACTTAGGTGTCTGTAAGGGTGCTCCCTCTGCTGGGCAGGAGCGGAGCCACACCGACTCACTACAGGGCCCAATTGTCACGAAGATCTGATTTACTTCAGGCTTAAGGCATAATAATTGAAAAAGGAAAGTCACTAAAAGAAAGGTCTTTGGGAAAGGTAATTACATGATGTACTCCTACAAGCTGTCCATATCCACCCCAGATACAAGGATCAGGACAGCATTTTGTTACTGGTGTTGCAGATGTTTTCCACCATAGCTGAAATACCTTCAAAATTGCATGAACATGGGAATTACTGTTAGCACTTTGAGGTAAATTTGCTGATAAATTCACCTTTAATCTATTAAACTCATTTAATTTAAAAAATATTATTAATCAGTTGCCAAGTTTTAAAGAAAGTTAAACTACTAAACTGGTGTAAGTCACTGGCTAAGCACCTGAAACCAGAGTTTGTTGGAGTGCTAAACCAGATTTTGATTGAATGTAATGGCCTTTTCTACAGGTTCATAGAGAACGTTTTCTTCATTTTAGTTTAATTCAGTGACTAGTTCATTCAAAGTTAAGAAACTAATTGGGAGTTGAAAAAGCATGAAATGCTTGTTTTTCTTTTCTGATTGATGACTGACTGCTAGGTTTGGCAAGATGAAATCTACTAGTTCTAAAACCCTTGAATAACACATAACCAGAAAGTCAGTTCAGTTCACTAACTACAGATACTTTTTTTTTTAATAAATCAATTAATTTTAAATACAAAACATGTTTTGAGCAAGTAGTTTTTATGTATTCAGCACATTTAAAGTAGTATTTCACTAAAAAAAATTTAATTTCTTGCATTTTAACTGAATTTTAATTTTAATCAAAGTAGAGTTTGACAAATCACAAGTTTAAAATTTTTTAGCATCTATTAAATGAGAAATGCATCATTTACCATTTTCTAACATAATAAACAAGATAACTTACATTTATTCAGATTTTTAATATTTAAGCTATATATTGCTTAAATAAATGTGTATAGATATAGTGTATCCTCCTGGTTAGCAAAAAGAAGCACCAAGTTAGCATAAAGCCTGTATACAGTAGAATCACAGAGTTACGAACACCACAGTTATGAACTGAGTTATGAACTGGAAGCGGAATTATGCAATCAGGCAGCAGAAGAGACGAGAAAGAAAAAAAGAAAGCAGATAGAGTACAGTACTGTGTTGAACATAAACTACTTAAAAAAAAGGGGAAAGTCTCTTACCTTGTCAAATCTTTTAAAAAAAAACAAACCCAACTGTTTCTGTGCATGTTTCATGTACATTAAGATGGTTAAATGCAGTATTTTTTTTCTGTATAGTGAAGTTTCAAAGCTGTATTAAGTCAATGTTCAGTTGTAAACTTTTGAAAGAACAACCATAACATTTTGTTCAGTTACAAACATTTTAGAATTACAAAAAACCTCCATTCCCAAGGTGCTCGTAACTCTGAGGTTGTACTGTGTAGTTGCAAATCAACATGTTTTAATGGTTATCAACCTTTCTTTAGGAAAATAACTAAAAAGTACTAATGCAAAATAAGATTAAAATCAGTGATTTAAATCCTGCATGCAAATGTACAGTGTGATTTTAAATTGCTGTAAGTTAAATCAATCTAACCAGGTAGTTAGGTACGTTTGCTTTAGTGTAGCAAAGAAGTTTTTTAAGATACTTCCAAAGCCCACTATGCTGAAATGCTAGCTGTTACGTGGGCTTGAGAGTTTTTCTGAATTGCTGCTGGAGATGTGCAAGGTAGCCACCTTGGTTTAAATATTCTCTACCATTTTAATTTTAAAACAGAACAGTTCAATGTTTGGGCATTGGTAAAAGGATGTTGCAGGCAGCTGAGGGGTAGAAGTTACTGCTTACTGCACTGCATTACTTTGGGAGGTCCCAGATGTCTGACAGGCATAGAAGAGCTCAAAGAAAATAAAATGATAGGTTCAGAAAAAAATCTTTTAAATTTGGTCATCTTTCCATATGTTTTTCCTGTTGTTTATACAGTACTCAAAATGTGCTGTGAGGTTTATGGACATGCTATGAAATTAGTCCAACTTTCAGAGTTTTACCAAGCTTCTATGGAAATGGATATTATGGACCACAGGGGTCACATTTTCAAACTTTTCTCCACAACCATGAGGGCTAGAAACTTTTTTTTAAAATGAGAACTGAGATTCTTATGTAAACAAATGACTCCTGAAGGAAAAAGACTTAAGTATCATGAAACTCATGATTTACTGTTAGAAGTGTCAATGCTTCCCAAGCCTATGATTTTGAATCCACCTTCCATGTGAATAACTCCAGTGCCTGTTTCTTTTCTATTTTTTCTTGGAATAGATCATCCTTTGCTTGGTGTACATGGAGGGGTGGTGGTTTTGGGAGGCAAGAAAAATCCCCTCTGGGTGTTAGCAGAGCAAAACTGGGCTATATAGTCTGTCTCCTAGAATCAGTTTTTCAAACACTAGAGTGGACATTTAGCTAGTGGCCTACAGAGAAGCAGGTTACAGCAGTGACAGAATTCCCCACTCACTCAGTACATCAGCAGCAACTTGGCCCAGCCACCTTTCCTCTTTCCTCCTGCATTGTTGGAACACTAGTGATGGGTTGTGGGGACTATGTTGTTGGTGGATGACAGAAGACAGGAGCTGCCTTTTGAGCAGCCATGTGGCTTCAGCAATGCTGGGCATACCCACTGGAGCAGCCTACTGGAATGGTGATCACCTCAGTCCGAGTCTCAGAGGGTATGTCTACACCTACACTTTTGTACTTAGGCTGATCCCTAAAGAACAAACATTTGTAGCATGGAACTAACAGGGAAGGTAGCCTGTGTTAAATACCTCAAGTTAATTGGCAATCAACTCAAAGTACGAAAGTCTAGTGACAGTTATGTACTCATTGAGGGCTAGTCTACACTGGCAATGTTAAAGCGCTGCTGCGGCAGCACTTTAACGTAGCTTGTGTGGTCGCAGCAGAGTGCTGGGAGAGAGCTCTCCGAAGGCTCTAAAAATACCACCTCCACAAAGGGTGTAGCTCTCAGTGCTGGTGCACTGTCTACACTGGCACTGTACAGTGCTGAAACTTGCTGTGCTTGGGGGGGGGTGTTTTTTCACACCCCCGAGCGAGAAAGTTGCAGCGCTGTAAATTGCCAGTGTAGACAAGCCCTTAGATTGTAAATTCTTTGTGGTAAAGACCTTATTGTTACATTTTCATACAGTGTTTTAGCGCTGGGGCTGCTGTATACTGCTGTGCCTCTGCACTACTGCAGTAAAAAAAAAATGATAGAAGACAAGCCTCAGAGATGGCTAAATGTATTAAAAGCAGTAGCATTTTTGTGCAGGTCACTAAATTTTATACCCCTCATCTTGCACCCATAGGGTGACCATTCATCCTGTTTTGGCCAGGACGGTCCCCTTTTTAAGCCCTGTCCCAGACATCCCCACTTGTTTGGCAGAAGATGGGTGGTGCACCCTAGGGGGCATGGAGGAACATTTTGGGGCACAAGTGGCGATGCCAGGTGGCTCAGGCCACCCTATGTGGAGGCGTGGGAGGAGGGTCTCGGGTCAGCCCTGCATGGCGTTTCATTTTCACTTTGTGAAATATGGTCACCCTATCCACCCAACTCTCAGAACCCCCCACAAAAGGTAAGTGATTCCTGTCCATCACTATCACACTACTAAGGGCAGTGCCAGCCTAAGACTTTTGGGGTGGGTTAGCAAGATTTTTTTGTGTGAATATACCACAGATAAACTGACTCATTTTGCACTTTTAGAAAATGTGCGGAGAGGGAATCCTTAGGTCTTCACATTCTTTTGCTGCAGATTTAGAACTCTTATACATACACATATACCCTGTTTAATGTGAGTCAGGAGATGAATGCGTATTTAAATATTTTACTATGATGACTTTGGAATGACTGCATTTGCCACTCATGAGAATCAGAGTCCAGCTGTACCAACCTGTGAGAGAGAGGAAAAATATTTAGAAACCTAAAATCTACCTAAAATAGTTTTTTCATACGTAGTAATGTCACCTTTAAGGTTTGCTGACTCAGGATATACTATGACATATAAATAAGGGCTTTGTGTAATTGGAAAGCTAAAAGTCTCTCCAGTTGTGAATAACACCTTTTCCTAGTCCTAAAGGGACATGAAATAGTGCCTGTCTTATCCCTGGACCGGTGTGGGGGGGGGGGGGAGGGAGGGGCAGGATGTAGATTGATTTAAATCAGAGTGACGTAAATCACTTATTTTAGTCTTGACTTATATCAGCAAAGAGAGAGCCTATATTTAAATTGATTTTAATATTGTTTTGCATTTGTACTTTTTAGTTAGTTTCCCCCAAAAAGGCTGATTCTCATTGTTTGGTATAATTTGATTGTACTTTTTGCTAGCCAGGAGGATACACTACATCTGTACTCTTATTTAAATAATTATCTTAACATTTATTCAGATTGTTCATTTTTATTATGTTAGAAAATAGAGAATGACAAAATAATTTTTTACTCGTGATTTGAGTCAGGCTGCATTGAGATGGAAATTGGAATTGAATTAAAAACACACCATTTTACAATAGTTTTATTAGTTAAATAAAACAAGCTTAAATTAATTGGGTACATAAAGTTACTTTTTTCTTATCAAAATAGTTTTATTTAAAATTGACTGATTTATTAACCAAAAAGTATTTTGAACTGATTGTTTCTGATCACCATATCCTTCAAGATTTTGTAACTGGTAGATCTTACCCTGTCACACCTAGCTTTTATTAATAGATTGGAAAACATTTTTCCCTGTTTTTAAACTACCTGTTCATTTCTCAACTGTCAAATAGTTTAGATTCCATAAAAAATAATATTGAAGCAGTACATGTTTGCAGTCAAAGTCTTAAAGAAAGTCAGTCCACAGAACTGGTGGATGTCACTGGCTGTGCACCTGTAACTAGAGTTTATTGAAGTATTAAAGAAGTTTTTGATAGCAGTAACCTCTTCTGCAAGTAAAGAGAGAATAATTTTGTTTAATCTGTTTCTTCAGTGCCTGCAATTTAACCTTATCCTAAAATAAACTCCTGTGGTGTTTCATGAAATTTCTTCAAAATTTAAACAGTGTCAGAGCTATCTGTTTGTAGTTTAACTTAGGCAATGGAAGTAGGTTTCAGTATATTCTCTTTACTTCTATCTTTACTACTTTGGCAGTGATATCACCTATTTTTTTCCCATAATTGTTTTCATAGTTTGTCCCTAATCCTGTAGTTAAATAATTTGTTCAAAACTCCTCTTGTGGATGTTCAAGTGGTTGAGATGCCACTTCAAGGGTTTCTGTTCATTCCCTCTTGTGGGATATGGTGCCCCCGGTGTTGAGCTGTAGAAATACCTTGAAAAGCAGTGTCCAGTCACAGACTTTAATTAATACCAGGAGGCACCATTAGATTATCTAGTCTGGCTTTTTGTACATCACAGGCCATTACATTTTACACTATTAGTTATTGGGTGCAATAAAGGACTATGCATGACTCCAGAAAGTCATCCAGTCTTCATTTGAAGACATCAAGTTATGGAGAATCCATCACTTCCTGTGGTAGTTCAAATGGTTAATTACTGTCACTGTTAAGTGTGTCTTATTTCCAATTTGAATTTGTCTGGCTTCATGTTCCAGTGATTGGTTCTTATTATACTTTTCTCTAGATTCTTCTTTAGTACCTGGTCTTTTCTCTCCATGAAGGTGTCACCATGCCTCAGTGAACCACAGCTGAGAATACCAGAATTGGGGAAAACTGCTGAGAAATAGAGCAGACTCACTCCAAACTGGTGGTTATTCCATCATTAGGTTATACCAAGCCAGTACCAAAATAAACTCTCTCACCACATTGCATTTTTTACTTCTTATTAACCAGTCTCCTTAGGCATTCTAGCTCTTATCTTATCAGGCAGACACTATACTTTATGATAAGTGATTATTGAAAACCAATTTAATCAAATATAGGGTCCTTCTAATTCCAAGAGACCAGCCACTTAGCCAGGTCAATATATAACTTTTATCTTACCCAATAATCATGCTGCTGCCAATCCTTTAGTAACTAAAATCTAAAGTTTTATTAATAAAAGAAAAGAAGGGAATTAAAGTGGTTAATAGATCATTTACTTACAATAATTGCAGTGTCTTTATATCAGGTTTATAGCAGTGATGTTATAGACTGCTGAGTTGTAAAGTCTCTGTGGTAACTTCCAAAACACTGGAAGATCCTCAGTCCATAGTTCAATATATTCCTTTTAGTTTGTAAATCCACAGTCCAAAAAATCAGGGCAGGAAAGAGGCAAAATGTAGTCATTCCAGGGGTCTTTTATATCCTTTGCCATGTGCCTGGAAATTTTATGTTTCGTACAAAGTGTACAGCCCAGTTTGTGGAAAGTTAATGGCAGAAGATGGAGTCCACGGTCACATGAACATATCACATGTCCTTACAAGGCTTGATGCCTCAGAGGCATCATTGGCTGCTTGGAGGCTGAGGTGTCAGCAGGAATTGATATCTGCATGGAATGAGTTTCTTCTATAACCCATTGTGAGAGCTAAGTGTCTTTAATAGGCCATGAAGCTTGGTTAATCCATGCACAATGGCTTGCTAGACTGGATGTAAACTATCTTGTGGGTGTTACCCCAGTAACAAACACATTTGAGACTAGGGTTGCCAACTTCCTACTCCCACAAAACATAAGAACGGCCATACCGGGTCAGACAAAAGGTCCATCTAGCCCAGTATCTTGTCTTCTGGCAGTGGCCAATGCCAGGTGCCCCAGAGGGAGTGAACCTAACAGGCAATGATCAAGTGATCACTCTCCTGCCATCCATCTCCATCCTCTGACAAACAGAGGCTAGAGACACCATTCCTTACCCATCCTGGCTAATAGCCATTTATGGACTTAACCACCATGAATTTATCCAGTTCTCTTTTAAACGCTGTTATAGTCCTAGCCTTCACAACCTCCTCAGGTAAGGAGTTCCACAAGTTGACTGTGCGCTGCGTGAAGAAGAACTTCCTTTTATTTGTTTTAAACCTGCTGCCTATTAATTTCATTTGATGACCTCTAGTTCTTGTATTATGGGAATAAATAAATAACTTTTCCTTATCCACTTTCTCCACACCACTCATGATTTTATATACCTCTATCATATCCCCCCTTAGTCTCCTCTTTTCCAAGCTGAAGAGTCCTAGCCTCTTTAATCTTTCCTCATATGGGACCCTCTCCAAACCCCAATCATTTTAGTTGCCCTTTTCTGAACCTTTTCTAGTGCCAGTATATCTTTTTTGAGGTGAGGAGACCACATCTGTACACAGTATTCGAGATGTGGGCGTACCATGGATTTATATAAGGGCAATAATATATTCTCAGTCTTCTTCTCTATCCCCTTTTTAATGATTCCTAACATCCTGTTTGCTTTTTTGACCGCCTCTGCACACTGCGTGGACATCTTCAGAGAACTGTCCACAATGACTCCAAGATGTTTTTCCTGACTCGTTGTAGCTAAATTAGCCCCCATCATATTGTATGTATAGTTGGGGTTATTTTTTCTAATGTGCATTACTTTACATTTATCCACATTAAATTTCATTTGCCATTTTGTTGCCCAATCACTTAGTTTTGTGAGTTTTTTTGAAGTTCTTCACAGTCTGCTTTGGTCTTAACTGTCTTGAGCAGTTTAGTATCAGAGGGGTAGCCGTGTTAGTCTGGATCTGTAAAAGCAGCAGTCTTGTGGCACCTTATAGACTAACAGATGTTTTGGAGCATGAGCTTTCGTGGGTGAATACCCACTTCGTCGGATGCATTCACCCACGAAAGCTCATGCTCCAAAACGTCTGTTAGTCTATAAGATGCCACAAGACTCTTGGCTGCTTGAGCAGTTTATCATCATCTGCAAACTTTGCCACCTCACTTTTTACCCCTTTCTCCAGATCATTTATGAATAAATTGAATAGGATTGGTCCTGGGACTGACCCTTGGGGAACACCACTAGTTACTCCTCTCCATTCTGAGAATTTACCATTAATTCCTACTCTTTGTTCCCTATCTTTTAACCAGTTCTCAATCCATGAAAGGACCTTCCATTTTATCCCATGACAGCTTAATTTACATAACAGCCTTTGGTGAGGCACCTTGTCAAAGGCTTTCTGGAAATCTAAGTATACTATCTCCACTGGATCCCCCTTGTCCACATGTTTGTTGACCCCTTCAAAGAACTCTAATAGATTAGTAAGACACGATTTCCCTTTACAGAAACCATGTTGACTGTTGCTCAACAGTTTGTTTTTCTATGTGTCTGACAATTTTATTCTTAATTATTGTTTCGACTAATTTGCCTGGTACCAACGTTAGACTTACCGGTCTGTAATTGCCGGGATCACCTCTAGAGCCCTTTTTAAATATTGGCGTTACATTAGCTAACTTCCAGTCATTGGGTACCTAAGCTGATTTAAAGGACAGGTTACAAACCTTAGTTAATAGGTCCGCAACTTCACATTTGAGTTCTTTCAGAACTCTTGGGTGAATGCCATCTGGTCCCGGTGACTTGTTAATGTTGAGTTTATCAATTAATTCCAAAACCTCCTCTAGTGACACTTTAATCTGTGACAGTTCCTCAGATTTGTCACCTACAAAAGCCAGCTCAGGTTTGGGAATCTCCCTAACATCCTCAGCCGTGAAGACTGAAGCAAAGAATCCATTTAGTTTCTTTGCAATGACTATCATCTTTAAGCGCTCCTTTTTGTATCTCGATCATCCAGGGGCCCCACTGGTTGTTTAGCAGGCTTCCTGCTTCTGATGTACTTAAAAAACATTTTGTTATTACTTTTGGAGTTTTTGGCTAGCTGTTCTTCAAACTCCTCTTTGGCTTTTCTTATTATACTCTTGCACTTAATTTGGCAGTGTTTATGCTCCTTTTTATTTGCCTCACTAGGATTTGACTTCCACTTTTTAAAGGAAGTCTTTTTATCTCTCACTGCTTCTTTTACATGGTTGTTAAGCCACGGTGGCTCTTTTTTAGTTCTTTTACTGTGTTTCTTAATTTGGGGTATACATTGAAGTTGGGCCTCTTTTATGGTGTCTTTAAAAAGCGCCCATGTAGCTTGCAGGGATTTCACTTTAGTCACTGTACCTTTTAACTTCTGTTTAACTAACCCCCTCATTTTTACATAGTTCCCTCTTTTGAAATTAAATGCCACAGTATTGGGTTGTTGAGATGTTCTTCCCACCACAGGGATGTTGAATGCTATTGTATTATGGTCACTATTTCCAAGCGGTCCTGCTATAGTTACCTCTTGGACCAGCTCCTGCGCTGCACTCAGGATTAAATCTAGAGTTGCCTCTCCCCTTGTGGGTTCCCGTACCAGCTGCTCCATGAAGCAGTCATTTAAAGTATTGAGAAATTTTATCTTTGCATTTCGTCCTGAAGTGAAATGTTCCCAGTCAATATGGGGATAATCGAAATCCCCCACTATTATTGGGTTCTTAATTTTGATAGCCTCTCTAATTTCCCTTAGCATTTCATCATCACTATTACTGTCCTGGTCAGGTGGTCGATAATAGATCCCTAATGTTATATTTTTATTAGAGCATGAAATTTCTATCCATAGAGATTCTATGGAACATGTGGATTCGCTTAAGATTTTTACTTCATTTGAATCTACATTTTCTTTCACATATAGTGCCACTCCCCCCCTCCCCCCCACATGACCTGTTCTGTCCTTCCAATATATTTTGTACCCCGGAATGATTGTGTCCTATTGATTGCTCTCAGTCCACCAGGTTTCTGTGATGCCTATTATATCAATATCCTCCTTTATCACAAGGCACTCTAGTTCACCCATCTTATTATTTAGACTTCTGGCATTTGTGTACAAGCACTTTAAAAACTTGTCCCTGTTTATTTGTCTGCCCGTTTCTGATGTGTCAGATTCTTTTTTATGTGACTGTTTATCATTTGATCTGGCCCTTACATTATCCTCTTCCATCCTCTGCTCCTGACTATAACCTGGAGAGTCTCTATCATTAGACTCTCCCCTAAGAGAAGTCTGTGTCCGATCCACATGCTCATCTGCAGCAGTCGGCTTTTCCCCCATCTCCTAGTTTAAAAACTGCTCTACAACCTTTTTAATGTTTAGTGCCAGCAGTCTGGTTCCACTTCGGTTTAGGTGGAGCCCATCTCTCCTGTATAGGCTCCCCCCATCCCAAAAGTTTCCCCAGTTCCTAATGAACGTAAACCCCTCCTCTCTACACCATCGTCTCATCCACACATTGAGACTCTGAAGCTCTGCCTGCCTATCTGGCCCTGCGCGTGGAACTGGGAGCATTTCTGAGAATGCCACCATAGAGGTCCTGGATTTCAGTCTCTTCCCTAGCAGCCTAAATTTGGCTTCCAGGACATCTCTCCTACCCTTCCCTATGTCACTGGTACCTACATGTACCACAACCACTGGCTCCTCCCCAGCACTACACATAAGTCTGTCTAGATGCCTCGAGAGATCCACAACCTTTGCACCGGGCAGGCAAGTCACCATACGGTTCTCCCGGTCATCACAAACCCAGCTATCTACGTTTCTAATGATCGAATCTCCCATTACTAACACCTGCCTTTTGCTAGCAACTGGAGTTCCCTTCCCCAGAGAGGTAACCTCAGTGCGAGAGGCAACCCCAGCACCATCTGGAAGGAGGCTCCCAACTATGGGAAGGTTTCCCTCTGCTCCCATTGACTGCTCTGCTTCCCTGGACCTTTCATCCTCCTCAACAGCGCAGGGGCTGTCTGACTGGAGGTGGGACAATTCTACAGTGTCCCGGAAAGCCTCATCAACATACCCCTCTGCCTCTCTTAGTTCCTCCAGTTCCGCCACCCTGGCCTCCAAAGTCCGTACGTGGTCTCTGAGGGCCAGGAGCTTCTTGCGCCGACTGCACATATACGCCACCCGCCCACAGGGCAGGTAATCATACATGCTACACTCAGTGCAATAAACTGGATAGCCCCCACTCTGCTGCTGGGCTTCTGCCTGCATTGCCTCCTAGTTAATGAAAGGGATGTTTAAAGGAAGAAGTTTTGAATGGAGTTTAGTTTATAGGTTTTAAGGGGACTAAAGGGGCATGGATAGAACCGACAAGGGACCTCCGCTCCCTTCCCACTCCCTTTCCAAACTCCCTTGTGAAACTCCCTGTTAGCAGCCCCTGGTCGCAAAGCTCCCTGGTTGCTTGTGCGCGGCTTTATAAAGCCCTGGCCCATGTGAATGCCCCGCCCACTGATTAAGGCTCAGCCAATTACCAGAGGCTTCTAGTTTTCAAACCTTCCTTTGAAGCTCACAGCCTCCAACTGCTAGCCACAGCACATGGTCCTGCAAACAAACACACAGACTGACAAACACAAGCTCGGCACACAGCAAGTAACCCCCAAACACAAACAAACACACACTACAGACAGTCACTTACCCCACAGATGCTGTATTTGCTCCTCCTTCACCTGGAGAACTCCCTTGCGAAACTCCCTGTTAGCAGTCCCTGGTCGCAAAAAACTGAACATCCTTGTCCTGCCTCTCCTCCAAGGCCCCATCCTGGCCCCACTCCCAACCCCGTTCACTCTATCACCCCTCCCTCTGTTGCTTGCTCTCCCCACCCTACCTCACTTGCTCATTTTCACCATGCTGGTTTAGGGAGTTGAGGGGAGGGGGGAGGGCTCCGGATGGGGGTGTGGGCTCTGGGCTGGGGCCAGGGATGAACAGTTTGAAATGCAGGAGGGGGCTCCGGAGTATGGGAGGAGGCTCCGGGCTGAGGCAGGGGGTTGGGGTGTGGGAGAGGGTACCGGCCCTGGGCTGGGGGTGTGGGTTCCAGGGTGGGGCCAAAAATGAGGGGTTCAGGGTGTGGGAGGGGGCTCTGGGCTGGGGCAGGGGGTTGGGGTGAGGGGGCGGTGGTGAGGGCTCCGGGGTGGGGTTGGGGATAAGGGATTTGGGGTGCAGGAGGGGGGTTCTGGGCTGGGGCTGAGGGTTTCGGAGTGCGAGAGGGGGCTGCGGTAGGGGGCTGGAGTGCGTGGGTGTGTGAGGGCTCCGGCTGGGGTGCAGACTCTGGGGTGGAGCTGGGGATGAGGAGCTTAGGGTGTAGGAGGATGCTCCTGGGTGGGACTGAGGGGTTCGGTGGGCAGGAGGGGGATCAGGGCTGGGGCAGGGGGTTGGGGCATGGGAGGGGGTTGGGGTGCAGGCTCCGAGTGGTGCTTACCTCAAGCAGCTCCCGGAAGAAGCAGCATGTCCCTCTTCCAGCTCCTACGCAGAGGTGCGGCTCTGCGCACTGCCCTGTCCCCAGGTGCCACACCCACAGCTCCCACTGGCCACTGTTCCTGACCAGTGGGAGCTGTGGAGTGGCTCTTGGGGTGAGGGCAGCATGCTCTGTCTCTCCTTGTGCTATACCACGAGGTTAGTCAGTGCGCACTGACTAACCCCGCTCATTTCCTTCTCAACTGCCCCTGGGTAGAGATGGAGCTGTTCACAGTCTGTTAGGATCATTACTTCAATTTGAATTCAGTTAACCACTTAGTTCTTTGCTTACTCCTGAGAGTATTCTGCACCAAAAAAATAAAATTTCTGTGCACAATATTGCAAAATTTTGCAAACATTATTTGCCAAATAAATATGGAGGCTCCAGCATGGCATTGGGGAGCACAGGCCACTAGCTGCAGAAAGAGGGATCACTCTGCATTTTCCCCCTGGACACGGACTCAGCAGTGAGGCTGCAACCAACTGTGGAGCAAGGATTGGGCCTGCCCCAGAAACACCCCAGGGCCCTGCCCCTCCATGGTAGGTGCAGCAGGTGTGGGTGGGAAGGCAGGCTCAGCAAGGCAGGAGGGGCTTAGTGTGGGGGGATACAGGTGTGGGTTAAGAGGGTTCTGTGTGGGGCAATCTGGGTGTGGGTGGCTTAATGGGGGATCTGGATGCACAGGGGATTGTTGGGGGCTTCTGTGTGCAGCGGTAATGGGACTCTGCAAGGGGGTCCCGGTGGAGGTGGTTGGGGCTCAGTGTGGGGATCTGGATGTGGAGGGCTCAGTGGTGGGGTTTAGATGCTGGGAGAGTGGGCCTCAGTGGAGTGGGGATCCAGGTGCAGCAGGTTGGGGCTCAGTGGGGTCGGGATCTGTGGGTGGGTGGGTGGCTCAACGGGATGGTCCAGGTTCAGGGGGAATGGGGCTCATGGGGGGGGTCTGGGTGCGGGGGTGATGCTCGGTGGGAGGGTCTGGGTATGAGGTGGTCCAAGTGCACGGGGGTTCGGCACTTGGACCACCTTCCAAGCTTCCTGTACAGTAATCTCTCCCCCTGAAACTGAGGAGCAATGAGTGCAGGAAGTGTGGGGGGCAGGAGTTTGCAGAGATTCCTGCAGCTGGGGAGAAATTTGGGGGAGGGTTTCACCCAGCCCTGGATGCCATGCAGAGGAAAAGGAAGTCCCATCCTCCCCAGCCCAGCTGGGACTAGCAGCTGACCCTGGCACAGTGTAGAAGCTGCCGAGTCTTCCCCAAGTACCTCCCTCTGCCCCACAGTGATTTACCTCTCTGACGGCCGCCCTGGGCACCCAAAACATACTGCTGGGGAGAGTCATATGACTGCTCTTGTGGCTTCCCTTTGCTTCCCTGTCAGAAAGTCATTTTTTTGCTGGGAAGCAGTGAAATCTGCAGGGGGCATAAATTCTGCACATGCGCAGTTGTGCAGAATTCCCCCAGGAGTATTTGTTGTAGTCCTAATTGTAGGGTATTTTTCTTCTTATTTTTCCCCTTAAAAATAAATAATAAAAATACCCTTTAGTTTCTTTTCCTGCTTATTTGCTTGTTGGGGACCTTTTCCCCAATGGAGTATGCCTGGCACACCGGACTTCAAATAGTGCCTCTCTTGCAAATAGGCAGTCCCTGTTGCAGACAAGCACTTACAGTGCATTTGCTGCCTCGGGAAGGCCATGTTCAACAAAAGTGTGGTCTTTGGCTGCAACTCAGGCCCATGTCTCATAAGGATAGAGAGCTCAGGCAGAAGATTATCTTCATGGAGGCGGTTTTACGACCCGCTCCAGACTTGCACCACAAGTCACCTGGTATATGTGAGTCTTCCCCACAATCTTCAACATCTGAAGGCTGTGAATTGAAGAAACAAGTCGCTGACCTGTCTCACAAATCATCAAAAAAGACAGCGAGATGTCCCCACAATGAGCCAAGAGGTAGCCATAAACGTTCTCTGGCATGCTCTATATTTCACTATCATGCCTCTTGAGCCTCTGGCCCCACTCAAGAGCCCTTGAAACACACCCCTTTGGCCACAGTGTCCCGGGCTTCAGAACATCCTGAATAAATTGTGGAGGAACAGGAGGGTGGTGTTGAGGAAGAAGTGACCCCAAGGACCATTTCCTCCTTCTTCCCCCCGATGAGGCTGTTATGCCTTCCCTGACATCTCTGGCAGGTGACTTTCGCCTCTTCCAGGACCTAGCAAAGAGAGTGGCAGATGCTCTCCAAGTACTGCTACAAGAAGTCAAAGACACTCACTATTGTCTCCTTGACATATTCCACTCATCCTCTTCCTAAAAAATGAGGCCCATTGTAGACCTGGCAAGAGCCATCTGGCAGACCCCTACTTGCAAGTGGACAGACAAAATATATGTCCCAGCAAGGGAGACTGAATCCCTCTTCTTCCATCCTCCAACCAACTCCCTCGAGATGGATGCCATTAATTCCTGCAGCCATCAACATCAGATGAGGTCCACTCTCTATGATGGACTGGAAGCGTTTGGATCTTTTTGAGAGGAAAGTGTACTTTTCAGCCATGCTTCAGTTTCAAAATTGACAACTGCCAAGCCCGCACAGCGAAATATGACTATGTAAATTATTCAAAGCTGAATGATTTTATTGAACAGCTTCTCCAGTCATATCATGACCAATTTAAGGCCATCATTCAGGAGAGACAGTTAGTAGCAAAGACAATGCTACAATCTGCCCTCGGTGCAGCTGACATTGCGGCCTGGTCCATCTCCACGGTGGTGGTGATGTGACATGCATCTTAGCTCCATCTGTCAGGTTTTCAGAAGGTGGTACAGTCAACCATTGAAGATCTTCCCTTTGAGGGTACTAAGCTCTTTGCAGAAAAGACCAATGTCTCTCTTCACACCCTGAAGGATTCTCAGACCACTCTCCATTTGCTGGGCATCTACACGCCAGGACAGAAGAGAAAATTTAGTTCGCAGCCACAGCATAAGCCACGCACCGCCCAATACCCAGCTCAACGCTACTGTGAGCCACAGAGGAAGAGATCTAAATTTTTGAGGCATAAACCATCTAGTCCGCAATCTTCCTCATCATAGCCATCCATGTCCAAGCACCAGTTTTCACGTGTTGGTTGAGGTGCCGATAGACCATTCCCCTCAACTGCTACAATCGAGCACCACTACCTACCCATTTGGCCATCAGTTCGCAGTGTTCCGCAGCACCTGGGAATACATAACATTGGACTGATGGGACCTAGAGATTGTTAATGAGTGCTCTGTCCATTTTACCTCCCTACCCCCCTCCACAACACCCTTCCTTGTCCCTCTTCAGGGACAATTCTCATGAGAGTTTACTAAAAGAAGTAGATCGTCTCCTCCAATTAGGAACTATAGAACCAGTAACTCAGTATTTACAAGGCAAAGGGTTCTACGCTCATTATTTCCTAATACTCAAGATACCCTAAATGCCAACTTGGGGGTTCTCTGCCTCAAGTCATAGCTCCTTCTTAGTTCAAACACCTATAAAGCGCCTGTTTAAAGGACATGTGAGAGGGTATTGTTACACAGTAGAAAGTCCTCAACATGATGTACTTACCTGCAAAAATTGTCCAGGTTTCGAATTTGGTATACTTCCCAACAGATCTCCCTGTCATCTGTGACGCTTCCACACATCTTAGTTTATACTCTGGCCCTAAAAAGATTGGAACTGTCCCTAAGATCTCGGAGTCCACCTAGAAGCTATAACAGCCTTCCATCGTGCAGTAGAGATGTATTCAGTGATGTCACTGACAGGGATCCACAGTAGACAGAGCAGGGAGAACCTGGTAAGGGACCCTCCATTCCTTAGCATGCCTCCCCCATTCTCAGTCTTTCAGTGGCTCAGGGCTACTCTCTGGCACCAATGTCAGCCTGTCACACTCTGTCTTCCAGGACAGCAGGTGGTCTAAGAAACCCCTTTGAACTTCCTGGCTTGGAGCATGGCATCCCAAGCGTTGGGTCAGCCTATTTCCAGGCCACGTCCATGAATCTCCCTTGAACAAAAAGTGGGATACTGGGAAGTCCCCTCCTGAATCCAGTCCAGTACAAATCTCCAGCCTGAACCTACTCTTAGGGCAAAATAGCTTCCCAGAAGAGTAACCATAAGGTTTCCCCCTCCCAAGATAATTTAGTCTAAAATTTCTGTCTTTCTTTCTGGGGAGGAAGAGGAAGATCCAGGGAGGCATAAGAAGAGGTTCCACAGATGTTCAGAGCTATCTAGTTGCCTGAACAAAAATACTGAGGGAAGAAAAAGAACCCCCTTATTCCCTTCATCTTCAGAAGACTCTGATTAAGGGAATTCCTCTAGGAGTCTCTCTAAAGAGGCATAAAGTGAAATCTGTTTTTCTGAATCTGCGTGAATCTGCAGAGTGCAGCAGGGCAGGTAATCTTCAGTGCTTGGGTCACCTGTTCACCTTCCTGGAATGCAGCATGGAAAATCAATGCAAAACAACCCCAACAAAACACAAAAACCCAGGCCATGGACATGTGCTGATTCTTATGGGTGTACATATTCTTCTCCCTCCCGCCCTCCGTGAATTCTTCCCTGTTAGAATAGTAAAGCCAGCACTCCAAATCAGAGTTAGAGAATCAAATAGTAAAATACTTTAACCAAAAAGACCAGAACATGATATAGAGAATAGAGAGTGTATTGAGTATTGGAAACTATTATGATTCCTGCAGATTTCCTAGACAAATTATAGCTAATTATTCTTCCTCAAGCACCCTGGGAGTGTAATAATAGGATAGATATTTTCCTGCCTCACCTAAAAGACTGTGAGAAAATATCAGGTTGTCATTTCCTGCTGTCGCTGTGGGTCACTATGCCCTCAAATCCAGGTTATTGCTCCCAGCTCTGTTGCAGGCTTACATGTCTTGCTACCATCTCCTGCCCCCAGCAGATGGCTATGGAGTGATAAGAGGGATAGCGGTCCAGAAATGGAAGAATTGGCCGGAAGTAAGAGGCTT
Source organism: Mauremys mutica (assembly GCF_020497125.1). Taxonomy (NCBI): domain Eukaryota; kingdom Metazoa; phylum Chordata; order Testudines; family Geoemydidae; genus Mauremys; species Mauremys mutica. The sequence continues at coordinate 70,341,200 of NC_059075.1, read as the reverse complement.
CTTGGCCCATCATTTTTCTTTCTATTCCCTCCCACCCCACCCCAGGTCTCTGTTTTATAGGGCCAGAAGGTATTTTAGCAGGCACCAATCAAAATTTATCCTTGTATCATTAAACAAAGATAAATGTGCTTGTTTTCCTGATGGTCAAGGGCTAGTTGTTTCATATAAAAATCTCTCCTAGTTAGAAAGAGTGACTTCCTCATTATACAGGTCCTTCAGAGTTAGAGGATCAAATAGTAAAATACTTTAACCAAAAAGACCAGAACATGATATAGAGATATCTTAGCCCCCTCTGTTGGTCATGAAAACTACTGGGGAGCATTAGGCCAACAAGAATAAACAAACCAACAAATATGAGCTATCTGTCACCCTAAATGCTCCATTTGCTTTCACAAGCAGTGTTGTCATAGGTGGACAGTATTGCAAATATTGGCCCTTATCCTACCAAAAATGAAAAATCACATGGTGTAAGGCCTTCTCCCTAAGTAAGAACAATCAAGACATGCAGACAGCTGTCCTAGATTTACAAGTGGGAGCAACAGAACTTGTCCCTCTTCTACAGAACAAGCCCTTTACTTCATATTGTATTGAGTTTAAAAAAAAAAAGTTCAGAAGGCTGCAGTGCAGTTCTCTGCTTCAAGTACCTCAGTAGGTATATGAAAAAATCAGAATTCAAAATGGAGACCTTAAAATCCACACTAGTCGCTGTCAAAACAACAAACTCCATTCATCAGTAGATTTTAGGCCACTTATCTGCGTATCCCAGTTTGACAGTCAAACAGGTGCTTGCTAAGCTTTCTTTTCAGATCACGACACTACCAGTAAAGGTCCTTGCCCAATTAGTTTTGTAAAATCACTGCAAATATTTATAAAATGCTGTTGGTGTAGCAGTTCTCAGACAGGAAGGGGTCCATGTGTTTCACCAGTTATATATTCCTGAAGAAGAGGCTGAATCCTTCCTCAGTGTCAATATAGTAATGTAACTTCTCTTTCTAATTCACTGGGACATATTAGGGTCTCTTAAGTGGTTCCTCTATTCCCCCAGTCTATCTATAATATACAAATCACAGCTCTTTTACAGTATTATGTGAGCATATACACCACTGCAGACAGCATCTGTAAAATCATTGCTAATCTTTTCATTATTTGCTCTTATATTGATATGACATAGCATACATCTCTGGGTTTGAACTGATGATATGATGGGGTGTTATTTTATTTTTTCGGACAGTTGTTTGTTTAACAAATATAGGGAGAACAGAAGACAGGAAGAGGAGTTACCCTGGTTATATGTTTACCATTCCAGCCCTTATGCCTGTATTTAATTTGCAATTCACTGGTAAAAGATAATTACCCAAGGGAATAAAGATTCTATCTAAACAAACTGGTTCCTACTGACTTCCTATTTTCTTTACTCAATCCTCTTTTCAGCATGGGAGTAGGGGCAGTTATGTGGGTACAAAAAAGCATAAAAATACTTGATAATATGCTTGATCTAGTGACTTGCCCAAACAAATCCTTTCATAGTGATTACAATCACTGCATGGCACTTGGAGCCATTACTGTGTGACTGATCAGTTGCACATCTTTGCCTAGAGTGTCTGTCCACTCTCCCTCCAAGTCCATGTCTGCATTACAAAACTATGGCATTAATTGTCTCTTGCTACAGAAGACTATGACTCTGGGCAATGTAAAGGACACAGTGAATGGTTTGGAACAGTGGGCTTCCCAAACTGCAGTGGGATGATAAATGGCACACATATCCTATTTTAGCACCAGACCACCTTGCCACAGAGTACGTTAACAGAAAAGTCTACTTTTCTGTGGTACTGTAAGCACTGGTGGATCACCTGGGGTGCTTTACCAACATCAATGTTGACTGGTCAGGGAAGGTCAATGACACATACATCATTAAGAACACGGGACTGTTCAGAAAGCTGCAAGTATGGACTTTCTTTTCAGACTAGTGGATTGCCATTTGGGATGTTGAAGTGCCATTAGTGATCCTGGGAGATCCAGCCAACCCCTTGTTTCCATGGCTCATGAAGCTGGCATTGTTCACTTACAAGATTGCCCCCCTGTGAGAAAAATGTCCCAGTGATATATCTGCCTTCTGTGTCCTGCGTAATATCTGTGAAGCAAAGAGAGAAAAATTTCCGCCAGCATGGAGGTAGAGTGGCTGTCTACTGAATTTTGAACTGCAAGATACAGGGGCTATTGGAAGAGCTCAATGGGGAGTTATAAGGCTCAGGGAGGCTTTGAAAGACCATTTTAATAATGAGCTGGAGTAGCGTGTGTTGCTGCAGTGTGGTCTTCCTGGCCTTGCTCTTTTGCAGCCTGGCATCAATCTCATAGTGATTGCTCTGTAGGTAGAAATACAACATTGTCAGTGCACCTATTAATATTGTCTGTGAATGATATTATCCATTCTGTGACAAAGTGAAGTAATAGGAAATTGGTTAGCATCAGACCTGCTCAGCAACAGATAGCATATGCTGTGAACTAATAAAGATGAGTTTTGTTCCAAAAAATAGAATTTTAATCTGAAACGTGAACCAGGCAACTAAAAAAAAATATTTAAAACTTCATAAATTAATGGAACAGAATTTATGAAGGGGGGGGGGAGAACTTGGCATTTCAGGTACATGTACACCAACCATAACTTTCACAGGTAAGCGTATATGAAGCTGTGATTGTTCTTAATGTCCCACTGGGTGGAGTGGTAAGGGTATTGATGCCACGTGGAATGTTGGGGAGGGAGGCTGTATAGGGAGGTCCTGATACTGAGTTCTCTATGGGATGGAGAGGGAGGCGAGCATGGAATTGTTAAACCTGCAGGTCTACCAGAGTGTGCAGCATCTCAGTTTGCTGTCTGAGAGGCGCAAACATCTGCTGCACATCCCTCTCCTTTTCCTGCACCCCAAGTCCCAGCCCCGCTGCCTGGGGTCTGTCAGCCCCAGGCGGGGCTCCAGGCTGTACTGTACATGTAGTTGGGACCCAGGGACCGGGTTTGTTATAGCCAAAGGTTCGTAATAATGAAGAGTGTTATAGCGAGGGTGTACTATATTTTGAAAATACTATGCATACCAGGAGACTCCCCTCCCCCATGCCAAAAAAGGAAGAAGTTAGCTGTCCAAGCTATCAATTTTGGTTTTGAAAAGTCTGACCATGACACCTATGTAATTGTGTTCCACTTTCCCCTGCATGAAATTAGCAGAGTTTGTTAGTTGTGATAAGATACTTCAAGAAGTTCTTTCTATTAGAAAAAATAATTTGTTTCATTTTAGTGCAAGGCATTTCCAGTTTATTAAGAAAAATATTCCAGCGTAGTCTTGAAAGTTGCTGTTCTAATTGTGTAGTGCTTAATCAACTGCTTCTGTGCTAGAATTGTGGTATATGACTGGGTGCTAAAATGTTCTAACAAGTTTAGAAAGGGAAAAAATGCTAATGATTAATTTCTATGAAACAAATCACTGAGGACAACTAGTGGTATGTGAATTCATACCTGGCATTTTGCTGAACTTCTAGATTTTTGGACCTTGTGATTTGGAGTTCCTGTGATGTTAACGAAAACTCTATAGCATCAGTATTTTTTGCATTGTAGTTGGTATCTGTCATACAGTGTCTAGCTTTACTGTATAATTAATGAAATTATTTAAAGTTCTTTGTACTACAGTAATCAGTTTAAAAGAAGAATAGCTTTGGTTTAAAGGTGTTTGATAAATAATTGACTGTAAACTGTCAGGACACAGAACCCCTTGTTTGAGGAATGGGGTACAGTCCTTGGAATAAAGGCAGATGGGAAGGTAGCGCACAGGGAGCTTATGGAGTGATGCAAGTAGCCCTTAATATCTGCAGTGAAGTCGACCTGCAGAAGCAACAATATATGCGATTCTATAGGTAACAAACGCTCATGTTCTCTTCTTGCCCTCTGCCCTCAGCCTTGTCTGGCTATACTTTTGGAATAAGGCAAACTGCTATAAGACTTCCATTACTTTCTAGAATTGAGTGAAGTGTATTTGGTGGGAGCATAGTATTAAAATCAGTTTTAGCTCTGACAATGACTTGGTAAATATGGCATCAGAGTTCTACATTTGTGTCTCAATGACTTAATATCTGATATAATCAATTGATAAAAAAAATATATTTCTTCTAACTGCCAGCCTGCAAACTCAGCCTGGATTCTGAAAACCTACCTTTGTTCCTTCTAGCTTGCACATCCTCAACAGTAATGAAGATTCAGGCCAAATGGTGCCATCAGTTTTATCTATATAACACAACTATCTTCATCTTCTCCCCTTAATTACACTTGAGGTTGAACAGTAGGGCAACATTTGAAGACAATGGGGTTGCTCTGATGCCTCTGCAGTTGGTTCATATTTAACAATTTTAAGGATGATGCACATGCTGGAAAAGAATCCTATTCACTCTCCTAAAACTCTGTTTATTTTTGCATGGCTGACTGTGGAAAAATATTACTCTCGGCTAAGACTTTCAAAGGAGCCTGAGGGAGTTAGGAATCCAGCTCCCAAAGAATTTCAGAGTTGGGTTCCTAACTTTCTTAGGTTCCTTTGAAAATGCCATACCTTGTTATGAAGGTAAATAGTCCATGAATACACATTGCACAGATTTGCTGAGTGAGAAGGTGCTATTTTTACAGTAATTTTTCAGAGTAAATCTTCACTTTAAGGATATTCTCTAAAATAAATAGTATTTCATTTCCTTGGAGTTGCACCCCTCTCAGCCCTTTTAAAAATCTGCAAAGTGGCTCTTTAGATATCTTAATGACATATATTTTTAAAAAGATAAAAGTTGAAGCTGTCACTACATTTTCTTTTTTTCCATTTAACAACCACTGTAGAACACAAATGAATCCTAATTGTGGAAGCATGTACCTCATTTAACACAGATTTCTAAGTTTTATGATATGCTTTGTACTGCAGATAATAATGGTGTTGGTTACAAATCACTGTATTCTGCTGGCAGGTTGGTGTTATGCTGAAGTATTTCATAATTGACCCAGGAAACTGATATTTAAAGGCAACCTAAGACCACCTGCATGCATGCAATATGTAATTTTTTCTTATGCTAGTGTGCACACCTTGATTTTGTTATATTTGAACTTCTTGAACCACCTTACTTTTGGAAAACTATTCTTTGTAAATGTCTAGTCATTTTGCAAGGTCTTTTCTTAACATATGAACTATTTCTAAAGGGGCTTGAACAAACTTGACAGGACATACTATTAAACTTCAACTAACAAACACTGTTTTTTAAAAAAGATGAATGGTAGTTTGATAAATTGTACAAAATGTGTTGTTTCCACTTGTATAATTTCCTTACATTTATTTGAGACAGAACTATATACTTTTTAAAATTAGGTTTCAAGATCAAGACAGGGACCTTATCTACCTTGTGTTTTTACTTTAACACAGTCATGCCCAGACCCTGATGGGGCCTCTTGATATTAATGTAATATAAATAATAACTACAGTTGTTAACTTTCTGAGCAGTAAAAATACCACCTGCCTCTAAGTTGCTTGTAAACAAACTGGCATTATTTTCAGAAAACATCAGGCAGCATTTTCAACTGTCTGTTATAAATAGTAGAAAATCTTTTCTAAATATGTCAAATTGCTTTTCTACACTTTATGAACTGTTATTTCCTTCACCATACCCTGCCTAGAAGATAGACTTTTAAAAAGAAGTAATTCTAAGGTCAATTAAGTGTTAGAGTGCGCCAGCAAGGGTTTTGTGAATGTTGTAAGAGGAAAGTCTGATGGTGCGTATAGATCTGAAATTTGGCAGCCTGTCATAAACTTCCATTTCAATAAATGAGACTGTAGAGCAGGGAGGATTGGAAATGTCTCTGGTTTTCCCACACTTTTTCTTTTCTTCCCTTCCTCTGTTTTCCATCTTTTGATCTCCAGTTCCATTCACTTATAGTGATGGATCCCAGCAGCTTAGCATATATATAGTTTATGTAGCAATTTACATTTGTAAAGGAGAGAATACTTTATGCATATAAATACAAATTTTTAATACTGTACTTTAAAGTTTTGTAGAGCAGGTCCAAGACTGTCTATTATTGACTGCAGCAGCAGCAGATGGGGTTAAATCCTGTCCCCCATTCAAGTCAATGGAAATTTTACCATTGATTTGAATGGGGCCTGGATTTCACACAGTGTCTTTTAATACCATTTTTCTGATTAAGCTGACTAGAAGGTTGCACACTTTGTTGCTTGTGAGGGATCAGTTTTGAGGAAAGAGACGTCTATTATAAGGCACCAATTTCTCTCATTCTGGGAGTGGCAGTTTTCTATCACCTGATCCTATGCCCTCTCCACTCCACTTCTTACTGGGAGCTCTCTAACTTATGATCTACATTCATGACTTACTCTACTTGGGAGATGGGGATTCCTAGCACTTGTGTTTAGCAGCCATGGAACAAGTTTCTGTTGTCAAAATTTGCTTGTCTCATTGCTGTGGGAAACTACTGCTTGTATGCTGTTCTTGGGAAATGGGATGTAGTATATGTGGTTATATATTCCAGAGGTTGGTTCTTGCAGCCTCTCTGGAATGCCATAGTTTACCACTTAACGACTCCAGCCTTTTTCTCCATCAACAGCCATGGAGGAAAGAGCCTGAATCCTAAGGGTAAGGTCATAGGAGAATCCTTGGAAAAATTGAAGACAACCTTGACCACTATCAGGAGCTAAAAGGGAATGTAATACTTGATTTATAATAAGGCAGTGCCTACACTGTTCTACTTGTTCTCCTAAGGCATATAAGTGAGACAAAAACGCTTGTTAGGGGCTGGTGGAATAGAGGACAGTTTGGGGAGAATTTTGACCTTACCTTGGCAGTCAACATAATTCTAGGTCAGACTAGTCCAAAATGGAGCTTCTCCTAGGAGGCAGATTACCGAGTACTACAAGAAAATTGATTTGTACCATGATGGACAGACGGGTGTTGTGCCTACGATGCCAAGGCTGCATGATAGTATTGTTTCAAGTGTAATCTTGGCTCTGAGATGCAGGTGTGTAACATTCCCAACTTCAAACAATATCTTACCCTCACTACTTCTTCCCCTGAACAATAAAAAACACAAAATGAAATCAGAAAGCCCATGAAAACAGTTATACCTTCCTCAGACAGCTTTCACACAACAGATAGGGTTTTATACTCCATCTTTTCCTTGATTCCCAGGTGGTCAAAGGAAGACAGATGAACTAGATCCTGAACAGAGTCCTCTGAAAGCCAGAGTTGGGTATGGAAACCCTCAATTCCACACTAGCCTTTTTATTTCAAGGAGATCTTCTAACACTAATTGACCTGAAGGAGGCCTACACGTTTCTATAAAATCATCCCACGAGAGTTTCTTTGTGTTGCCTAAAAATGGTGACTTTTCAAGTACATCTCCTCACCCTTTACACTTGTTGCCACCCCAGATGTTTTTACTAAAAAAGTAAATATTTTTGTATCCAGTAGAGGCATTTCTAGGGGGGTACACACACTGTTCTGAACCCAGTGCTATTCAATATCTTGATTAATATCTGGAAGGAAGCTTAAAATCAATCCTGGTAAAGTTTGCAGACAACACACAAATTGATAGATGAGGAAAGGTTGATTCTACAAAGTGATCTGAATTGCACAATAAGCTGGGAACACTTGAACATCATACTTTTATACAGCAAAATGAAAGTTCATAGATCTAGGAGCTAAAACATAGGATGGAGTACTGCGTTTTGGAAAATTGACTCAGAAAACTACTTAAAGGTCATGGTGAATAACGAGATGAACACGAGCTTGCAGTGTGATGCAGTGGCTAAGAGAGCATATGCTATCCTATGTGGAAGGGAATATCAAGTAGAAGTAGGGAAGTTTTATACTGTATAGAGTATTAATGAGACTATAACTGGAATACTGATTTCAGTTCAAGTGTACATACTTTAAAAAGATTATGGTAAATTGGAAAGGGTTTAATGCTGAGCTACAACAATTGATTGGTTTGTAGCCATACTGTTTGTAACAATATAGGTAGTATGGAGACAGGGAGACAAGGCTGCTGGCTATGGGGCCCGTGGCTTTTGGGTCTGGTTAGTCTTGGGGTCCTCCTGCCCAACTCTCTACTATGTAGGATAGAGCTTCTTGTCTGAGCCCAGTGGTCCCCAGAAATCTCAGAAGTTGAACTTATATGATAGTATTTGAGATGAATCAGGGAAAGAGGAAGGATATTCAGATAGGCTCATAACTAAGGCTACATTTTAGTTGCAGGTATTTTTAGTAAATGTCATGGCCAGGTCACGGGCAGTAAACAAAAATTCAAGGCCCGTGACCTGACTTTTACTAAAAATACCAGTGAATAAAACTTGGCGGGGGAGGTGTTTCCTGGGAGCGCTGCGAGAGGGTAGCCTGGCTGCTTGGGGATGGGGGCGGGTGGCGGTGCTTGGCCTGAGATCCCTGCTCGTGCTGGGGAGGCACAAGTGGTGGTGCGTGGACTGGGACCCACGCTGGGGGGGGTGATTGGTGGGGCCAGCAGGCTCCCTACCTGGCTCGGTGCCTCCCCTACCCAGCAGCAGCAAAGATTGAGTTTGAGAGGGGGCAGAGGGTTGGGGCATGGGATGGGGTGAGGCAGGATTTGGGCGGTGCTTACCTGGGGGGCGCTTACCTGGATGTGAAGTCCACTGGAGCTGTGAGTGGTGGGTTGGGACATTTTCTGGTATGGGAGAGTAGAGGTTGAGTTGCCCACCTAATGCCAGAGTCCTAAGACAGGTGTTCAAAACTTAATACTGTCTTGGGCATGCTGTAACTTTTGGCAGCTAAATCTATTCTGCTTTATTCTGATCGGCTTTTTTTGTGTGCTACTATTCTCTACAGACATTGGTTATTATAGCATAATATTCAAAATTGACTAGAAAAGGGTTTGTTTATCCTAAGGGTAATGTAACTGGAGGTTTGTAATGCTTGGTGCTGCAGCGTCACTAACATAGACAAAGCCTTAATTACAGCTAGTAAATTAGTCTTCACAACCTGCATCTGTTCCAGGCATGTGACCAATTTGCTAACGGAACTACTATTGGAAATCATACAACAGGAACATGAACGGATGTTCAGTGGATGTTAGTGTATAGCAGACTGCTACCTCTGCTTTGAGTATCCAAGCATATCGGGCAGCTCTTTTATATTTTATATGCAGCATTTTCTGGGTGAATGAGTTGTATTTTAACAATAACCTCTCCTTGCTGTATCCCAAAATATGTAAAATGAGCCTCTGAACACCATTCTCTCCTCTTCTAAGTGTGACCTAGAAGTAACAGTGCAAATTCTTGCAGATTTTCTTTAACTGTTTTCTGCTATGAATTTGATAGAGAATTGACAGCACCCCCTCAGTCTGTTCGTAAAAACCTCCGATGATGAGGATTCTACCACCTCCCGTGGAAGCCTGTTCCATAACTTTACTTCCCTTATAGTTAGAAATATTTTCCCAGTATCTAATCTAAATCTCTCTTACTGCAGATAAAGTCTGTTTACTTCTTGTCCTTCCTTCAGTGGACATTTGTTCAGTTCAGTGATCAATTGTTCTCCATTCTTTTTATAATAGACCTTAATATATTTGAAGATTATCAGGTGTCCCCCCCCGGTCGTCTTTTCTCAAGACTAAAAATGCCCAGTGTTTTAACCTTTCCTCATAGGTCAGGTTCTTTTTTGAGTGATGGTCTCTATAGTATTCCACTGAGGGTTATACGCATGCGCCATGTGACCAGAGCCAGAGATTTTGCACCCTTGCTCCACCTCATGGTTTTGTCCAAAGTGATAAATTGTGGGGTGAACCAACAGCACCCTCAGTTCCTTCTCACCTGGTGTGAGTCGGAGCCTCTGCTGTTGTGATTGGGGGGAATCTACCTTATCTCTTGTGGTGTACTTTCTAAAACACAAGAAATAAGAGTATTATATTCTTGTAAATAGTATTTTTGTTATTTTTTGTAGTAGTTTTAGTGTTAGTAGTCACTTTTAGGATTTTAAGGACTTTGGGATACCATTTTGCCAATCTCTCACTTCCCTCCTGCTGCCCCCAGTACCCACACCTGAATATTAGATTATGCCGAAGAAGCAAGATCTGCGCTTCCTGCCCTCGCTCGCTCTTGGTTAGCATGGAGCACCAACATGGCCTTTACTGCTTGGGGGAAGCCCACATTGCATCCAGGTGCAGTATCTTCCGCTCCTTCCCAAGCCGTACCCAGTAAGGCTGGTCTCTCTGCCTCAAGAAGCACCTCATGAAGGTTGCCAGGAGGCCGCAGTCATATACAGGCTGGGGAACCCTCCCCTTTACGTTGACCTGAGTAATCAAGGAACATGCTTCCCACTGCAGAGCTCCAGTCCGGTTCTTCTGGTACTAATGCTATGGATATTGTGCCAGGGTCTTGTCATGAAGCAAGGAAGCATGCGCATAAGCATGGCAGTAAGTCTTCCTCCAGACCCAAGAAAGATACTGCTTCGTCCATAGTTCCAGCCACAGAGAAGCAATGCATTCCAAGGCTTACAAGCTCAATAAGAAATTGCACAGACTGTCTGATCCACTGATTCCATCCACTGAGCCGTGTACTCCTTCCAGGTCAGCACCACCAAAGTCAAGGGAACCTTTGATTCTGAGGCAGTCCTCCGTTCTAGCTCCAGTTCCAACTGCGGAGTACGAACTATTGACAGGGGAGACTTGAGTCATCCCCTGAGCCTCATGAACTCTTTGACTTGGAGGAGGTGAGGTCTCCATGTCATCAAGTGCCGTCGCCTCTTGGGGGGGGTACGTTCTCCTACCTTAGACTTGCCTCTTTCAGGGCATGTTCCCACCTGTTCCCCTCTGGCTCTCGTGGTTCTACCAGTTGCAATGGCACCGCCATTCAAACTGGAGACTGATTTTTTGGCATCAGAGGACTCGGAGTGCAGAGTTCGCCCCTTCCATACTGCTGATATGACTACCCTAAGGTTCCACCAACTCAATGGCGGTACCCTCCATTTCCCCAGCAATGGAGCCATTGGTACCCCACTCCTTAGGGCCTTCCACAGCAACCACTGGATCTTCCTGGTTGGCTGTACTGGGGGTTGTGGCCGCAGTATCTGCCCTCAGAACCTTTTGGCTCTGTCATAAACAGTTAGTTAAGGGTTAAGGTTTTTTTTCTACCTGTAAAGGGTTAACAAGCAGTACCTGTGAACACCTGACCAGAGGACCAATCAGGGACAAGATATTTTCAAATCCCTGTGGAGGGAAGTTTTTTTCTTTTTCTTTTTTTTTTTTTTTTGAAGAGTCTCTCTTGGGAGTTAAGGGAGTCCAGACATCTTAATCAAGTCCTCCCAGGTTTCTGCAATAAATTCTTCTATTCAAGCTAGTGAGTATTAGCAAAGAACTAGTATTCTTATACTTTTATTTCTGTATTTGCAATTCTGTGTTTTGCTATAGAATTTCTTTACTTCTGTACTGTTATTGCTTTTACTGAGAAAGAAAGGAGGGGGGATTCTCTCCAGAGATTGATAAGTTTAGACCCTGTGTATTGTTCCATCTTGGTATTACAGAGACAGTTACTTTATTTTTATTCTTTAATAAATCTTTTCTGTTAAGGACTTGGTTGATCTTTCCTTGGGTGAATTCTCAGGGAAAGGGGAGGAGGGAGGAGGAAGGCATCCCTCTGTAGTTGAATCCTGGTATCTCTCCTAGGAAAAGGGAGGGGGGAGGAAGCAGGGGGGAATGGTTTATTTCTCCTAGGTGTAAGAACTCCAGGGAGTTGGGGCTCTTGGGATCCCCAAGGATTTTGGGGAAGGACTGTGTCCCAATACACGTACATTATTGGGTGGTGGCAGCTTTTACCAGATCTAAACTAGGATTTTAGTTTAGAGGAGTCCATGCAGGTCCCCATTTTGGAACCCAACAGCTCTAAGTGGGGGTGAGACCTATGACATTAGGGCCTTCCACAACAACCGCTGGATCTTCCTGGTTGGCTGTACTGGGGGTTGTGGCCGCAGTATCTGCCCTCAGAACCTTTTGGCTCCTCTCAAGAGGAGCCCCTGGACTCAACTCTTCAGCCGTCATCAAGTAGGTGTTCTGAACCAGTGCTGGAGAATACTCCGCTTAGTCCGACTCTGATGGTACTGCCGTAACCAGAGTAGTTCCCTTTTGCTGTCTACAGATGCTGCAGTGTCTTTGACTCGCTCCTTGCCCCTGGATGACTACCATCAGGTCCAGGGACTGTTATGTAGGGTGGCTGATGCCCGCCACATTCCACTGGGGGAAGTCCAGGACAGACAGCACCAGTTGCTTGACATCTTGCATGCCTCAGTACTGGCCAGAGTTATTCTATCAATCAACAATGCCATTCTTCAATCGGCCCGGACTGTCTGGCACACTCCAGCCTCTTGCACACCCCACCCCCAAGGTGACGGAGAAGAGGTACAGTGTACCTGCAAAGGGGTCTGAGTTTCTGTTCTCTCACTCTCCTCAACCCAATTCTCTTGTCATACAGGCAGCAACAGAGCGGGCCCAACAACAGCACCCATGCTCCACCCTGGCAGACAAAGAGGACAAGTGACTGACTCTTGTGGGTTGCAAGGTATTCTCTGCCAGCCTCCAATTTTGCATCACCAATTACTTGGTTCTGTTTGCTAAATACAACTTCTTTACCTATGGCAAGTTGGTGAACTTTGCAGACAAACTTCCCCAGCAGGATCAAGCCCGCTTCCAGGCTATCCTACAGGAGGTGAAACTAGTAGCGAGGACAACGCTTTAGGCCACAGTGGATGGTGGCATACTTCTTCATGCACAATGGCTATGGGGATCATCTTTTGGAGGGAGTTATGGCTCCATCCAGTCAGGTTTTCCAAGCGAAGTCTAGAATACCATAGAGAATGTCCCTTTCAATGAGTCTTCTCTTCAGTTAGAAACTGACGATTCATTCCACTCCCTCAAAGACTCCAGAGCCACTCTGCAGTCACTGGGTATCTACACACCAGCACCCAAGCGCAAGTTTTACTGCTCACTACTGGCACAATGTTTTAGAGTTCCCCAATTCTTCCATCAGCGGTCCTATGATCCTCCTCGCAAACGGCAGAAGACGTAACAGGCCAGCCCTCTGGGTTTATTGTCACAACCTTCAGCATCAGTCTTTGCAGAAGGGATATTTCTGAGTGCACCTAGAGAGCTGCCATCCATCTTGGATCATGCTGTACACCCAACATCTTTGGGGGCATCGAGCACTCTTTTTACCAGCTTGGAGTTTGATAACAATGGAGGAATGGGTTCTGAATGTCATTGGACATGGCTATATGATTGAGTTCATGAGGTTACCTCATCCATGTTCTCTGCCCTGGCCCTGCCTCAGAGACCACTCTCATGTCAGTATCTTCTCCCTAGAAGTAGACTCCCTACTGCACAGGGGAATGATAGAATCTGTTCCTACAACCTATCAAGGCTTAGGATTCTATTCCACCCATTTCCTAGTCCCCAAGAAGAAGGGTGGGTGGAGATCAATCTTAGACCTCTGCTGTCGCAGCTGCTTCATACGCAAGCCAAAATTTCATATGGTCACCCTAGCAGCTATCATTCCTTCATTAGAAAGAGGCATGTGGTTTACGGCTCTCAAAATGTAAGAAGCTTACTTCCACATGGATAGCTATCCTACCCACAGACATTTTCTGAGATTCATGGTGTCCCTTCATCACTTCCAATATAGTGTTCTATCATTTGGACTCACCACTGCTCCATGGGTCTTCACCAAAGTTTTCTTGATAGTGGTGGCCCACCTCCAGTGCCAAGGGGTCCTTGTATTACCTTATCTCGACAATTGGCTGCTAGCAGCACGGGAAAAGGGGAGACTCACGCCTCGACCTTTATGCTGCTCACACTCCTCTCCTCCTTGGGAGTCAGTGTAAACTTTGAAAATTGACTCTGACTCTCACACAGTCCCTAGAATTCATTGGGGCCTTCATTGACATGATGTTGGCATGTACCTACCTACCAGGTTCCAGACCTTACAAGAGCTGATTTTCAAGGGGATTTCTAGTCCTCCTGTTCCGGCCAGGATTTGTCTTTCTCTTCTTGGCCACATGGTGGCTTGCACCTACATTACTGCCTTTGCTCATCTCTGCTTTCACTGCTATGATGCCAGGGGACCTATTCTTCTACATGCCACACCATGGACTTCCTACTTGACGGTTCCCCATAAGGTTCTCTCCTCCCTCCAGTGGTGGATGGACCCAGGTCAGGTCTGCACCGGGATGCCATTTCTTCTGTCCTTCCCAAGCATAATGAGCATAACAGACACGTTGCTTGTTGGATGGGGCACTCACATGGGCGAGCACATGGACCGGTTGGGAATCCCGGATGCCCATCAACAACTTGGAACTTTGGGTGGTGCAGAGAGCATGTCATGCATTTTTCCCATCCCTTCAGTCCTGACATGGTCTCATAATTTCACCACTGTTTACTACATCAACAAATAAGGGTGCATGAGGTCGCTTGCGCTTTGTGCGGAGACCGTTCATCTTTGGGATTGGTGCATTGCCCACAAGATCCTGTTGTCGGCAGCATACCTTCCCGGCCCTCAGAATGTAATTTCAGACTCTCTCAGCAGGAAATTCATGACTGACCACGAATGAGATCTCCATGATACTGTGGTCACCAACATTTTCGACCACTGGGGGACTCCAGTCAGGGACCTCTTCACAGCCGATGCCAACAGCAAATGCATCCAGTACTGCTTTGGGGAGAGGGGAGGCTCGGTGCCCTTTCTCAACATGAACCCCTAGTCATCCACTGGTCAATCCAGATCAATTACAGCTTTCCTTCCTACTGCTCCTGCTGCGTGTCCTATCGAAGATCAGATGGGAGAGAGCAACGGTCATTCTGATCACCCCATTCTGGTCTTGCCAGTTCTGGTTTCCCCTTCTTCTCTGTGTGTCAGCATGTTCCGTGCTTCCACTGCCAGCTTTCTCGGAACTCCTCACGCAACGCAGTGGCAAGGATACGGCATCCCAATCCACAGACTCGTCACCTTCTAGTTTGTTTTTTGGATGTGTTTCTTCGCTTGAGTGGGAATGTTCGTGAGCAGTACAAGACATTGTCTCGAGTAGCAGAAAAGAGACCACAAGGTGGTCCTATAGGGCCAACTGGAAGTGTTTCACTATATATATATATTTTTTTTATATGGGACCAACAGAGGGGTCTTGCCCTTGAAGATATGGACATCCCTCCTCTTTTGGACTATCTCCTCTCCTCCTCTTTACTCATCCCTTGACTACGAGGTTTTGGAAGGGCAAGTCTCCTGTGGACTTACCCTCCCATTCAATCCTTCGCTCCCCAAGGGGACCTCAACCTTGGCCTCATGGCATTGATGAAATCGCCCTTTGAACCTCTGGCCTCCTGTTCCCTGTCTCTCCTGTGCATGAAGGTCGCCTTCTTGATAGCTATTACTTCTGCAAGAAGGGTTAGTGAACTGAGGGTCATGATGGCAGCCCCCCCGCCCCTTAACTACATTCCATAAACACGAAGTTTCACTGTGCTTGCACCCCAAGTTTCTGCCAATGGTTGTATCCTGATTTCATCTCAAACAATCCATACACTTACCTGATTTATTTCCAAAAGAATGGCACCTTCATCTCCTTGACGTCTGCTTGGCCCTGGCTTTTTACTTGCCGAGGATGAGATCATTTAGGAAGTCGCTGAGACTTTTTATTGCTATAGTGAAAAGTGTTAAAGGGCAAGCGACCGCCACTCAGAGGATTTCTAAGTGGGTTTCGGGGTGCGTTACACTATGTTATCAGTTATCTCCATCCCTTGGTGTATGAGCCCACTCCACAAGAGTGCAAGCATTGACCAAGGCTGTGCTTCACGACGTACCACTTACGGACATATGTAGTCAGGTGGAGTTTGGTATATACCTTCTCTTCCCATTACTCCTTGGTGCAAGACTCTGCGATGGATGCCTTGTTTAGTGTGGCTGTTCTTCATTCCATAGTTCCATCATCTTCCTCTCACCCTCCTCCTACTTAGGTACTGCTTGTTAAGCACCCTCAGTGAAATACAATGGAGACCAGCACTTGAAGAAGAGAAGGAGGTTATTTACCTGTAACTGGGAGTTCTTTGAGATATGTGGTCCATATCTATATTCTAATCCGTCCCTCCTGTGCTGTGGATTTTTTGGTTTGCGGTGGCAAGGAACTGAGGCCATGGTCAGTCTCACCTGCCTTTTATCGCCTTGGACGAAACCATGAGGCAGAGCAAGGATGCATGTGCAGACCAACGGACACTATTACTTTCAAATCTCTGGCTCCGGACACATGGTGCATGCATATAACCCTGAATGTAATACAGATAGGGACCACACATCTCAAAGAACCTCCAGTTACAGGGTAAGTAACCTCCTCTTTTCTAAGCCTTTCATCATTTTTGTAGCTCTCCTGGGCTGTCTAGAAATGATGTGAGCAAATTGGAAAGTACGGTGCCCAAACTGGACACAATTGGAAGTAGGTAAGTAGTTATTTTGGCACCAGCCTGTATAATAATATAGTATGTGTTTACATATGATATACGTTGTTTTGAACTTCTCAAGTTTATGAAAATAACTAAAACAACATTCTTGATAGTCTTTTTATCAGACATGAAATGCTGTAATTGGACACTGAAGCATTTATCTATAATCATTCTGTATGAAAATTAGAAGAAAGAATAAAGGGAAGTAGTTCTTTGCAAATTGGACTTCATTAGACAGATTTCCCTCCTCAATTTTAATCATCTGTCAGAATACTAGTGGAGGAGTTTGTATTTGACACTGCCTAATATTTAAAAGTTCCTTTAAATTCCTCTGCAGGCTTATTTGGATTCACTTAGAATAACAGCAGCTTTCCTTCCAAGTTTTCCAATAAAACAGCCTAATGGAGGCAAAACAATCAAAAGTTAACCAGAATCCACATAATAAATTTCTTTTTTTCTTTTTTCTTTTTTTTTACAGAAAATATATATGACTGTTTATATGCTATGACAGTTGTGAAATGTTCCCTCAAATTTTCCCCATGCATATGCAGAATGAATTTTGTTATGTGCACCAATATAGAGGTGATGTGTGGTGGGGGGGGGGCAAGGGGTTTGAAGAGTGGGAGGTGGCTCAGGGCTGGGGCAAAGGGTTGGGGTGCAAGGGGGTGAGGGCTCCCGCTGAGGGTGTGGGCTCTGGGCTGGGGCCAGGGCTGAGGGGTTTGGGGTGCAGACTGCCCCGGGGCCACAGCAGGGAGAGAGGACTCCCCCCAGCCCTCTCTCACTGCAACAGCACCTGGACTGGCAGCCGCGAGAGAGGCGCCTTCATACACTTCTCCCCACTGCAGCCCTGAGCACCTGTGGAGCCCTTGGTAGGCTGCTGCGTGGCCATGCAGCTTAGAGGGAACTTAGGTCATTAGTTGCTAAGGTAGCTCCTTGTTTTATGTAATGTTTCTTTGCAATTTAATTAATTTGTGCCTGTCATGACTGAGACATGGGCGATCTGACCTAGTGGTTGGTGCAGGACTTGGGAGTTAGGAGGCAGGCCAGAGGGCAGACTGGGTATCAGGTTCAGTATAGCAGGAAGTCAGGATCAGGCAGCCGGAGAAGGTAGTGCAGGGGAGGCAGCCACAAGCAGGGAAAAAATAGAATCAAGGAACCAATCAAGCAGGACTGGTGTTCTCTGTTAAAGTTGAGCTTCACATTCTGGCAACTTGTTAACAAGGAGTGGGTTACAACATACTGGCTCCAGAGTCCTTTGGATCAGGGTTCAAGACCTGTGGCCCTTGACATCACCTTCCTTTTGTTGTTGTTCTTCTTCATCTGACAGCATGGCATTAACTCCAGCAATAGATAAATAATAAAAGGTTCATTAAAAATGGCTAGAATGTGAGCTAATTAAAAAAACATTTAAGACATATACAAGTGGAAACTTTTGTTGAATTTGCACCTGAACTCCCTTTTAGGCCATTCCCTTCATTTTTTTTGTAAAAATTCTTTTTGCTTAGAGGAGCTGAAATTTAGGTGAGAAAGAGCCTTCTGAAAGAACTGCTTTCACTCGTCTTCTGACTTTGAGACAAGCTTTTGTAGGAAACCAATTACTAGTGACATTTTGGATGTTTTAGTAACAGTGACATACAATTTCATAAATTCCCTGTGTACTAAGAAACTGCCACCAGCACTGATGGACTTTGGATTATTTTACAGTGAACAGAGATAGTTGAACTTGGGTTGTATTTTGCTATATTACAATGTGGTAACTGTCAGAATCATGACTCAATAAAAATAACATCTGCTTTGAATATTGATTCCTCCGCAGTGACTTCCACGTCCATTTTGCTCTGCTTACATATCAAAGACAGATATTTCTAACTGCAGTGTGAGCTTGCATTGAAAAATAAACCCGTTTCTGCTTCATACTTCACTACCAAAAATAAAGACTTAGGAATTGGAACGTAGCTGGCCATTTTTTGATAGTTCATGAAGCTGAAGAGAATCCTACTTGATTTTCTGTGACTGTGTCAGTTTTGCATAAGTAATCATAATTAAAACTTGTTTTTGTCAAACTATGAAGACAGATTATTAGGGGAAAGTCCCACCTAGCTTAAGCATGTCCTATTTCAGAATGGTGGGTTGCACAGCAACAGGTAGGGTCATAGTGCATGACTGCAGAAAAGAATGAGTGGAGTGCTAGGTTGTATAAATAAGGAGGTAAATTAGGATCAACAGAAATAATACTTTAATAGAAGATATTAAGGTTACAATTGAAATACTGTGTATAGTTTTAATCACCTGACATATCCAGGGAATTTAGGTAGCATTGAGGAAGGTCTCTCTGTCTCATAAAGAAAAACTCTAAGGAACACTTTTAAAAAAATATGACTGCCCATCAGTGTGTGTGCTGTGGATGCCCAGGTGGCATCAAAACTGGATGTGCTTTTTTGATGCTAGCTCCTTCTCCCTCTGCAAGCTGTCTTTCTCATCTCTCCAGTTCTTCTCCTGGCTCAGCTGGGGCAAAGGCAGCTGACACCTTGTTCTCCACTATCTTAAAGGATTGGTGCTTCCAAAAGAATCCAGAAGAGAAAACATGAGGTCAGGAAAGAGGGGCAAGAAGTGCCCCTCCATTTTTACTCTGCTTCTGCTTTCAACTGCCTTCAGTTGTGACAACTTACTGTATAGAAAGCTTGCCCTTTCCCCACTGCATTTTCATTCAGTGCAGTCACAGTCATACTTAACTGTAAGTTGTTTGTGGGAGGTGGGGCCAGGGACTGTTTTCTTGTTATGTGGTTGTACAGTGCTGGTTGCGTGTGACTTCTAGTATATGTCTTCCAGTTGAAGTTCCCTGTGATAACACAATTCCTTATTCCACATGTTACAGATGTGTGTTTAAGGAGCAACTCTAGCTTGATTTGGTGGTCTGTAAAAGCCCCCCACCAGTATCCCATTTTGGGCTTTGTTAGTTATCATGTTGATCCATATGCTTTCATGAGCCTGTGGCTCTGATTTATCATCTCTAATGCAGAGTGCCACTCCCTGCCTTTTTTACCTGCTTGATCCTTCCTTAAAAAGTTGTAACCAGTGATTTTAATATTCCAGTCATGAGATGCATCCCACCAGATTTCAGTAATACCAGTTATATCTCATTTCATATAGTCAACAAAAATTTCCATTCCTTTTGCTAATTACTCATATTCCTAGCATTGGTATAGATGTAGGGCTGTCAATTGCAGTTAATGCAAGCAATTAACTCAAAAAATTAATCGCGATTAAAAAAAATTAATCATGATTAATCGCCGTTTTAATCGCCCTGTTAATAGAATACCAAATGAAATTTATTAAATATTTTGCATGCTTTCTACATTTTCATATATATTGTATTCTGTGTTGTAATTGAAATCAAAGTGTATATTATTTTTTATTACAAATATTTGCACTGTAAAAATGATAAACAAAACAAATACTATTCTCCTTTGAGTGCTTGCTCATGTCAATTCCAATCAGGTATGCGCATGCTGCGTGGATGATAGCAGGAAAACTTTTCCCCTAGCAGTATTGTTTGGGTTGTCCTGGGTGCCCCCTGCAGTCACGCCTTCATGGCACTCAATAAAGAGCCCTGCCGACCCGCCATTCCCACAGTTCCTCCTTACCGCCAGTGACAGTTAGCCGGAACATTCATTCTCTTGCTTCGGCAAGTGTCTGCACTTTTGGCAGTGAGGTTTTTTTCTGTTTCTATATGTAGTAGTTAGCAGTTAGTATTAGTTATTTAGTTGTCTACAGGTTTCAGTTGGGGGTCCTCACTCGCCCCATTCTCTCCCGGCACAAGGGCATGCCTCGGTCCCTGGATTGAGAGCTTCTGAAGTATGTGGCAAGTCTGTGCCCAAGAGCGACCCACACTTCGTATTTGAAGTGTCTGGGAGAGAGTCATCTCAAAGAGCGCTGCAAAATTTGTAGAGGGTTCTGCCTCAGAACCATAAAGGACTGGGATCAGCGCCTTCATATCCTGCTGATGGAGGCCACGCTCCATCCACAATCGGACCCTGGCTCGGTGGAGCCAGCCTCAAGCAGCTCCTCCTCAATGCACCGGCGCCAAGGAAGGACTCATACGGAAACCCTAGGCATGGCCATGGCTCTGCCCACAGAGTCCCGGCACACACCTCTGTGAGACACCGGTCTCAATCCCTGTGCCCTAGAAAAAGAGGAGACCAGAGAGGGGTTGTTCTCTAGCTAAGTATAAGGACCAAGTCCAAGGACGGAAACCCCCGTCAGGCCACCTCAGTCCAGTTATCAAGGGTCGCGTTGACTCCTGCCCTCACGGGGGGTCAGTCAAGTCCGGACTGCCACCGCTCACCGACCCACCACGGTAGAGAGCTGCAGCTCCCCTCCATGCTGGAGGTGTTTGAGGCAGCAACAGACTTTCTGGCACTCACGGCGCCATCCTCCCTTCCGAGGTGGGAGAAGTCACTGGTGCCGGTTCGACCCTCAGTGCAGTCAAGGGGCAAGCTAGTGATGATGGGACCATGCTCACCACCCCAGGCACCGTCCCCCGGCACCCGCCGCCCTTGCAGTGGAGCTGCACTGGTCCCCTAGCCCACGGCATCAATCTCCGGCACTGATGAACTCCGCTCCTCTGTGGTCCTCCTATATGGAGTCTTCGGAGTTGGAAGTGGAGTCATCTGCTCTAGTAGGAGCAGAAGTTTCCAGTCCCCATATTCCAACAGTGGGGGTTTCCCCAGATAGACCTGTTCGCCACGCAACGCAACAGGAAGTGCCAACAGTTTTGCTCCTTCCTGAATCACAGTCTGAGCTCCATCACGGATGCATTCCTCATCCCCGGGGAGGGTCACCTCCTCTACACATTTCTCCCATTCCTCTTGTTCACAAGGTGCTCCTCAAGGTGCAGAGGGACAAGGCCTCGGTGATACTGATAGCTTCAGCCTGGCCCCGTCAGCACTGGTACACACCTCTCCTGGAAATGTCCATGGAAGCCCCAATCACCTTGCTGCTCTTCCCAGACTTGATAACTCAGGATCATGGCCGCCTCCAGCACCTAAACCTCGAGTTGCTGCACCTCATGGCGTGGAAGGTCCATGGCTGAACCTGATGGAGCTCGCTTGTTCAGACCTAGTCAGACAAGTCCTCCTGGGCAGTAGGAAGCCCTCCACTAGGGCTACCTACCTGGCTAAGTGGAAGAGATTTTTAAGCTGGTCTGAGCTATACCATCTGTCGCCATCACTCGTATCCATACCTCTCATATCGGATTACGTTCTCCACCTCAAACAGTAGGGGCTGTGCATGTAATCAGTAAAGGCTCATCTGGCTGCTATTTCAGCCGTCCATCCAGGTGTAGGGGGCCGGTTGGTCTTTGCCAACCTCATGCCAGTTGTTCCTTGAAAGGCCTTGACAGGATATATCTGAACGTCCATCAGCCGATCCTGACATGGGACCTCAGCCTGGTCCTTTCCAGGCTAACAGGGCCACCTTTCGAACCACTGACGACATGCTCCCTGCTCTATCTCTCATACAAGGTGGCGTTTCTGGTAGCAATAACTTCAGCCAGAAGGGTATCTGAGCTCAGGGCCTTAACATCAGAGCCTCCTTACACTGTGGTATATAAGGACAAGGTTCAGCTCAGGCCACATCCAGCTTTCCTCCCTAAGATTGTCTCCCAGTTTCACATCAACCAGGACATCTTCCTCCCAGTTTTCTATCCTAAGCTGCACTCAAGCGGCAGGGAACAGAGACTTCACTCATTGAATGTTCATAGGGTGTTAGCCTTTTGCATCGACTGAACGAAACCATTCCCGAAGTCATCCAGCTGTCTGTTGCTGTAGCAGACAGGATGAAGAGTCTTCCAGTCTCCTCCCAAAGAATTTCGTCATGACTCACATCCTGCGTCCAAGAGTGCTACACCTTGGCAGACGTGCTTCTCCCTCTGCTAACCATGCACTCCACCAGGATGCAGGCTTCATCAGCAGCATTCCTTTTTTGGTTCCAACCCAGGAAATATGCAAAGTGGTGATGTGGTCCTTGATACATACTTTCACATTGCATTATGCAATCACCCAGCAGGCCAGAGATAGTGCAATCTTTGGTAGAGTGGTGCTTCAATTAGTGGATATTTAAATTCTGACCCCACCTCCAGAATTTAGGCTTGGGAATCACCTGATTGGAATTGAAATGAGCAAGCACTTGAAGAAGAAAAATGGTTACTCACCTTCTCGTAATTGTTGTTCTTCGAGATGTGTTGCTTATGTCCATTCCAATACCCACCCACATACCCTGCAGTCAGAGTAGCTGGCAAGAAGGAGCTGAGGGAGTGTCAGGTCCGCAGGGCTCTTTATTGAGAACCATGAAAGTATTGTACAAGTACTATAGTGCAATCTTTGTCATGAAAATGCAACTTACAAATGCAGATTTTTTTTGTTACATAACTGCACTCAAAAACAAAAAAAATGGAAAACTTCAGAGACTACAAGGCCACTCAGTCCTACTTCTTGTTCAGCCAATCGGTAAGACAAACAAGTTTGTTTACATTTACAGGAGATAATGCTGCCCTCTTCTTATTTACAGTGTCACCAGAAAGTGAGAATAAGCATTCATATGGCATTTTTTTAGCTGGCATTGCAAGTATTTATGTGCCAGATATGCTAAATATTCATATGCCCTTTAATGCTTTGGCCACCATTCCAGAGGACATGCTGATGATGCTCATTAAAAAAATAATGCGTTAATTAAATTTGTGACTTTACTCCTTGGGGGATAATTGTATGTCCCCTGCTCTGTTTTACCCACATTCTGCTATATATTTCATGTTATAGCAGTCTCGGAAGATGACCCAGCACGTTGTTCATTTTAAAAATGCTTTCACTGCAGATTTGACAAAAGGCAAAGAAGGTACCAATGTGAGATTTCTAAAGATAGCTACAGCACTCGACCCAAGGTTTAAGAATCTGAAGTGCCTTCCAAAATCTGAGAGGGATGATTTGTAGATCATGCTTTCAGAAGTCTTAAAAGAAGCAACACTTACAAGAACAGAAACTGCAGAACCCTAACCACCAAAAAAGAAAATCAACAATCTGCTGGTGGCATCTGCCTCAGATAATGAAAATGAACATGCGTTGGTCCGCATTGCATTGGATTGTTATCGAGGAGAACTTGTCATCAGCATGGATGCATGTCCCCTGGAATAGTGGTTGAAGCATGAAGGGACATATGAATCTTTAGCACATCTGGCATGTAAATATCTTTCAGTGCCGGCTACAGCAGTGCCATGTGAATGCCTGTTCTCACTTTCAGGTAAACAAGAATCGGGTTATGACATGGCTGAGCTAAAATTTGAGGCTGGAAATTGAAGCTAGACAAATTCAAACTGGAAATAAGGTATAAATTCATAATGGTGATAGCAATTAAGCATCGGAACAATTTACAGAGAATCGTGGTGGATTCTACATGACTGACAATGTATAAATCAGGATTGGATTTTTTTTCAAAAAGATATGCTCTAGGAATTATTTTGGGGAAGTTCTTTGACCTGTCTTATACACAAGGTCAGACTAGATGATTACAGTGGTCCCTTCTGGCCTTGGAATCTATGAATCTGTGTGCCACATGCAGAGAATAGGAGGGACCAAGGTACATCAATGCCTGAGGCCTGCAATGGCAGGGAAATTATTAAATGGGATATAGCCAAATAATTCTGGCAACTGCCCTGTACCCACATACTTCAGCTTTGACACACTTGAGTCAAAGGTGGTAATGTCAGAGGAAGGCAAAAAATCCCACAACCCACCGTTGATGTGGTGTAGAATGCAAATTTTGACAAGATGGAAGCTCCATACCACAGATGACTGTCAGCTGCTGGTATGTGCAAATATCTCATATCCTTTCAATGACCATGATATTTACACAGATTATATCCTCTCAGCTGTTGCATGGGCAGTGCAAAGCACTCACCAGTACTTCTGGCCCCGTCTCCTCTTAGAACAGCAGGAAGCACATGCATGCATTTCCTGTTACTGTTACTTTCCTTTCCCCTTTCTTATTTATATACTTGATGGAGAGGGGATTGGAATGATGAAGTTATGGTGTATTGTGATAATACTTTAAGGCTGCTTCCTCTTTTGAGGTAACAATTGTATCCTTGGCTGAATAAATTGAAGCCAAGATCTGGTCTGTCCATTAGCAAAGGATATTTTCACCATCAAGTTTTTTTTTTTTCACATTACAAAAGGTTTTATTAAAAGGTTAGAACAGTCCAATACTGCGAGGTGTAAAAAGGCCTGGCAGCGCAAGGCCGGCTCACAGTGGTTAGAAACGCGGATACAAACAGCCCTTCGGTCGGAGTGAGGGGACGGCTCAGCGTGGGAACGGTGCTCCGCGAGGCCTGGCAGGAGCCGGGCTCCCTAGAAAAGTGTAAACCCCATTGTGCACGTGGCACGCATGGCCCTGCCAGCCCAGGGCAGTTCCCTTAATGCACCAAGGTGTATCAAAACGGGGAGGGAGCCATTGCCCAGGGACCCAGCCCCTCTCACGAGGCAGGGTGAGCTGGGGAAGAGGCTTGTAGTGTCAAAGGCACAGAGAGGAGCAAAGGGGCCGGTTGGGGGCTCCAGGCTGCCCCCGTCCCAAGAGCAGGCAAAGGTACCTATAAACAAGGCTTGAAACATTTACCCAGTACCTGTTAGCCAGCACACTATATTGGCTTCAGGCTGACAAACCTAATGTGCTGTCCAAATGTTTAGTAGAGAAGTATAGTGATTAAACAGAGAGCTGCATATTCACAGTTTGAGTATTGTGAAATAGCTGTAGCGATTATGTAAATACCTGGATTCTGGTTGGCTGACATCCATTATAAGCCAAGTGGAATACAGGGATTTCCATGATATGTGGTTATTCAGAAATAAATATACAGTGATTATGCAAGGTAGATACCTTCAACCAATAAGAATGCAAGCAACAAAGTAGAATTATGCTTCAGAAACTGTAAAGCATTCCTGGTCTCTTGCTAGCTGAGAATTCCATTTCAGCATACCACCAAGTATTGGTGAACCTGGTGGCTAATTATTTTCATATTTAACCTATGTAAAATGAGCACTAACATGGTGACCTAGAAATCAATGGACATATATAAATAACTTGTAGTTATCTTAGAATTTAATGGAGAGGAGCTGAACTTATCTGGATTTCCATTTTATCTTTTAGTGTAGCAATGACTCGGCAAAAACTATAGGATCAGAATGTTCTATAGCAAGTAAGTGGAGGTATAGACATTGGAGACTGAAAGACCAGGGGAAGGTTTCAGTGAGAGGACACTTCTGTAATCTGTGCCCCATCCATTTTCTACAAACTGTCACACTACCAGTAGTGCCCATATTAGAATGCTTTGCTCACAACAGAAATCTCAGTGTAAGGGAAAGATCTGAAGAGATTTTGTTAAAAATCAAACTGCTTATTATATCATTAGATTACATGTATACCAGTTCTCAAAATTACCATATATATTCGTTCATAAACCGAATTTTTTTAGTAAAAAAGGGAAGCACCAGAGAAGGGGGTCGGCTTATGAACGGGTATAGAGAGGGAGAGGTGGGACACAGCCTCTCCCCACAAAAGAGGGAGCAAGGAGAGGCAGCTCAGCCAGAAGGGAAGAGACAGGGCCAGAGTCTCTCCACTTCTGGCCACGCTGCTCTCCCTCCAGCCTCCGAAGCAGCTGCAGCTCCGGGGCTGGCAGGCTGCAGCCGTGCTGCTCGGCCCTGCCCCCCAGAGCAGGCTGTGGCTGCGCCACCCGGGCGCTGGAACATGCTGCTGCCGTGCCACCCGGTCTGGCCCACAGGAGCAGGCTGCGGCTGCGCTGCCCAGCCTGCCGGAGCAGCTCCAGCCAGGTCAGAGACATCCTCCTCTGGCTCTCCCCAGATAAGGTGGGAAGGGATGGGATGGGGAGAGTGTGAGGGTCCTGAAGTGATGGTATGGGGAGAGTGTGGGGGTCCTGGGCTAAGGGTGGGGTCATGGGGGGCGTGGTCACAGGGGTTACTCTCCCGACTCCCAGCTTCTCCCTCCCAAAAACTTTATCCACCAGTTGCTTTTCCGGCCCGTCAGGGTAAGCAGCTGGCATGCCAGGACACTTTATTTACTTAGGTTTACCTCCGTGCTTGCGGACGCTCGAGGTAAACAAACCATCTTGGCACACCAGCAGCTTATCTTGAAGGCCCGGGAACCAAAGTTTGCTGACTCCTGAATTATAGGGTCGGCTTATGAATAGGTTATAAAATTTTTCCATTTTTACTTACCCATCTTTGTGGGGTCAGCTTATAAACAAACTGGCTTATGATCGAGTATATGCGGTACTCCGTGATATTTCTCTTTTGACTTGTCTTCTTTAATATATCAGTTAAAGTCTTTCCACCAAATTGCCTTACTGGGACCCATGAGCAGCGTACCACCAACACTATCCTAAGCCTCCACTCCACCCAGGGTAAGGCCGAGACATTCTCCTTCACGCTCTGTACCCGGACCCTCTGAACCTCCGGTAGAGGAATTAGAGGAGACTTCAGATCAGGATGTTGCATCAGCTGCCAACTTTTCATCCTCATCCTTGGACAAAGCTATCATGCCCCCACCACAGGGGATGACTTTAAACAGTTCCTGGAACTGTTTAAGAAGATTGTGGATTCCCTTGAAGAAGTGGCAGAATCCCAACGTAAGTTGCTGGACAGCCTCCCAATAAACAAGGCTCTAATGCAGTGCTTCTCAAAGTCGGGCTGTCACTTGTTCAGGGAAAGCCCCTGGCAGTCCAGGCCGGTTTGTTTTACCTGCCATGGCTGCAGGTTCGGCCGATCGTGGCTCCCACTGGCCGCGGTTCGCCGCTCCAGGCCAATGGGGGCTGCGGGAAGTAGCATGGGCCGAGGGATATGCTGGCCGCCCTTCCTGCTCCAGGAGGACGGGAGGTAAGTCGATCTAAGATACGTCGACTTCAGCTATGCTATTCTCGTAGCTGAAGTTGCGTATCTTAGATCGATCCCGTGCGCCCCCCCCCCCCCCAGTGTAGACCAGGCCTAACGCTTTTATATCGGAGGGTCAGCTCCTAGCTTGCACAGCATTACAAGCTTCACTGGAGTCTGCTGACACGGTGGCACATTCCATCGTTACAGCTATAGTGGTGTGACGAGTTTCCTGGCTCCATCTCTCCGGTTTTCCCAAGGAGGTGTAATCAGTTGTGGAGGATCTTCCATTTGAAGGCCCCAAGCAGTTCATAGATAAAACAGATGAGTCCCTTCACACCTTGAAGGACTCCAGGGCGAATCTTAGATATTCCCGGGCATATACACACCTACGCAGAAGAAAAAACAGGGGAAGTATTACTTGACACAAAAATCTAGATCTATGCCTTATACATAAACCCAGAGGCAATATGACTGTCAAAGGTGGAAGCAGAGTCCTGCAGAACGGCAACCACTTCCTTCCCAGCCTGTGACATCCCAGCAACCTTCCTCCAAACAACAATTTTGAGGGTTTGGTCAAGGGCCTGAGATACCTCCCACATTTTCAAGTGCTGAAACTATCCACAGTCACCTATCTATTCGGAGACCATCTGACACCATTCCACCCAGCTTTGCAGACTATCATGTCACACAGATGGGCATTAGAGATCATTAAGACTGGCTATTCCATCCAGATTACTTCCCTTTCTTCCCCTCTTCCCTCCTCGTCCCTCTTCAGGGACCTTTCTCAAGAACACCTACTGCTACAGGAGGTAAACCAACACCTAGGCGCAATAGAACCAGTACCAATACAACACAGAGAAGGGTTTCTACTCCCACAGTTTTCAAACCCGGAAGAAAACTGGAGGATGAAGGCCCATTCTTGATTTAAGAAGACTCAGCATGTTCATGAAGACCCAACAATTGACAATGTTCATGCTAACAACGATAATTCTGCACTAGAAAGAGGAGATTGGTTCTCGGCCCTCAATCTCCAGGATACATCTTTCCAGGTAACGATACATTCCTTACACAGGAGGTTTCTCAGGTTTGTTCTCAGATCATTTCCAGTACAAAGTACTTCCTTTCAGATTATCCACTGCTCCACAGGTATTTTCTAAAGTTCTTGCAGTGGTAGTCACCCATCTCCGCAGACAAGGAGTTGTAATATTCCCCTATTTGGACGATTGCTTACTCAAAGCATCGACTTGAGAAGAGATACTAGAAGCTACCCAAAAGAAAGTAGCTCTCTTCACACATCTGGGTCTTCAAATAAATGAACAAAAATCAACAGTCACACTGGTGCAGAGACTGGAATTCATTAAGGCCCACCTTGACTCTCTGGAGGCTATAGCCTCACTGCCCTAACACAGGTTTACCACTCTAGTCAATCTAATCACCACAACGCAAGCCAGCCCCCAGACATTGGCCAGGATCTGCCTCCAGCTGTTAGGTCCCATGTCAGCAACGATGTTTGTCGTAAAATATGCCAGACTGCAAGACTGGCTTGGAACAGTATATATTCCATGCAGATACAGCATAAGTAAACATCTTACGATGTCAACCAAATTAAAGAACTCTCTACATTGGTGCACTCAACCAAACAATGTTTGTGTGGGAGTCCCTTTCACACAGAACCTTCCATTAATGATACAATGGACGCCTCTCTGGTAGGTTGGAGAGAAAACCTACACAACCACATGATTCAAGGCCACTGGTCCCCATTGGAATCACAGCTACAGATAAATCTGCTAGATCTGTGTTCAGTCTGCAGTGCATGCTCACACTTCCCATGATCAGGGACAAGGCCATAAAAGTTATGACAGACAACGTCGCTTGTATGTCTTATATATAAACTGACAAGGGAGGGGACACAGTCACACTCCCTATGCATAGAAGCCATGCTACTATGGAATTGATGCCTCAGCCACAATACAGACTTCTCAGCCTCCAACCTACCAGGATGCCAAAACACCACCAAAGATGCACTGAGCAGAAAATTCTCCCAGGACCACAAGTGGGAAATGAACAACAGAGTACTAAGAACATATTCAGATACTGGGGGTTCCCAACTATAGACCTCTTGACGACAACCGAAAATACCAAGTGCCCACTCTTCAGCTTGAGAGTGGGTTCAGGACCCGGATCTCTAGGCAATGCTTTCCTTCTCAAATGGGATGCACCTCTACTGTATGCCTTTCCCCTTGCTCCTCTCCTATCCAGGGTCCTACACAAGATCAGGACCAACAACTCCAGAGTCCTCTTGGTAGTCCCCACATGGCCCAGACAAACATGATTTTCTTATCTCTCAAAGCTGGCTGTGTGCCAACCACGCACTCTTCTCCTTCTACCACATCTCCTGTCTCAGAATGTGGGCCAGATCCACTACCTGGACTATCTAATATGACATTCATTGTATCTTTATTTTTTAAATGTTTGTACAAAAATATAAGCGCTTGTATGTACAGACACACCCCACATATCTGGAGGTGATAGTCAAGTGATTGATTTGTAGAGTAATGATAAATTGCAAGTCATGTGATAAATTAACTTATGCACTTCGGAGCAACTCACCTACCATGTTCCCGTTCAACCATCCCCTATGCTGCTTTGAAATTCTCAACTAGAAGCTTTATATGATTGGAAAAGGGAGATTCATAACTTTTCACTGGGAGGAAGTGGGGAATCACAAGACATGTTACTAGCTCCATAAAGTCCTGGGATAACAGAGCTTAGTATTGTGGTGCTTTTATTTATACAAAAGTTATTTTTATGGGTTCCTGACACTTAATACCTGCAATTTTACTCTCCTTATGAGCCCTGAACAGTTAGAAGCATGATGCGAAAGGTACTTAGCTTTACAGGTAGAAGGCTGTAAATAGTTCCCAATTAGCTTTAAATTCCTAAAATACTTTCTCTGTAATATGTGTGGCATGCACAGAATGCATGACGGTGTGCTTAGGCATAAAATTTCATTAGCACTCGAAATTATATGAATTATTCACTTTTGGTTTCAGTATTGGGAGTAATGTTGAAATCCTAAATTCCAGATAAAACCTTTAAACCACATCACACTATCAGGTAGTCTTCCCCTCTCTCTTTCTACTGAAGATATGGGGCCAGACCCTGAGTGATGGCCAAGCAGTACTTGGTATAGGTTTGGGATAGGATGAGGAACCTAAACCGCATCAAAACTCAGATATAACTTGGAGCAACCTAAGGCTGCTCTAATTTATGCCAGATGCTCAAGACCAGAGAGACTGTTCCAGTATCTGGGGACAGCATAATGTCTTGACTACTCCAGTAGTCTTTACTGTTGTTCTTTACTTCTCCAGACAAGCTTCCTGTACTGGTCAGAGGGAGTAATGGTGCTGTAGGAACCATTATGGCAGCTCCATGTATAGTGAGAGAATCCTCACCAGCATTGCACTCATTGATTGGCTCAAAGCTCCCCAAAGGTAGGGCAGGAGCTGGGCTATAGAATTTATGATCAGGAGATAGAGGTGACTTTGCAAGTCACATGAATTCACTGTTAACTTTTCACTGAGAATGGTCTGAAAATGAAAAACTGCTATTTTACTTTGTTGTTCTGAACTATGCTGTCCCCTCCATGTAATGTATTTGTATTAAGTGCAAATGATAAAGAATTCAGACATAAGTTACATTTAATTAGAATTGTTATAATTCTTAACATTTAGGTCATGCTTTATAACTTGAAAATGCTGTACAAATATTCAGATTCTGAAAATAGATAAGTATTAATTATGTAGCTACAGACACTAAATTATAATGTCTGGGTTCTTTCTCGGACCCTAGTATGTAGCATGCAGCTGCTGGCTTGATGATTTGGATGCCTTTTGGCCTAGCTCTGCCCATGTTATATAGCAATAGCAGCTTCTTTGCCTTAGTTGTTTTTAAAAAAACAAAACATCAGCCCACGGGTCATCTTCACCCAAAAATGAATGGGGAAAAAAAAAACAAGGTGAGGAGGAGGGGGCAAAGAAATTGTGTCTGGTTTTGCGCTACACCACTGCTTGGACAATTTGCCTATGCTTTCAGGTGCTGAGAAGGAGAGTCATCAGGCTTGCCACCTGCAGGTTGCAGTTCACCTTTATGCAATAGGACTCAACCCTCAGTTACTCCACAATTCAAGTACTGGCAACCAAAGTCTTAGGCTTTGGCTACACTTGCACTTCAAAGCGCTGCCGCGGCAGCGCTGCTGTGGCAGTGCTTTGAAGCGCTAAGTGTAGTCAAAGCGGCAGCGCTGGGAGAGAGCTCTCCCAGCGCTGTCCGTACTCCACCTCCCTGTGGGGAATAACGTACAGCGCTGGGAGCCGCGCTCCCAGCGCTGGGGCTTTGACCACACTGGCACTTTGCAGCGCCGCAATTTGCAGCACTGGAGAGGGTGTGTTTTCACACCCTGCTGCAGCGCTGCAAATTTGCAAGTATAGCCAAGGCCATAGACTCCCTTCTCTCCTGCCACCCCCAGAAGCCAGGACATGGGAGTTAGTAATCCTAGCAGCTTCCCCTTGTGTGGCGGCGGCATAGAGGGGGCTCCAGTGACTCCCATTCCTCCAGTATGGAATCTGGAATGTCTATGAAACATCTGTTCCATGTGTCTTTGAAAGTGAGTCTTTATCCAGAACCAGACCTGGTAGTCACTATGGAGTAGGATGGGAGAGATCTACCTGCTAAAGAGCCCAGCAGTTTTTTGTTTTTTTTTTCCTTCTGCCTCCTTAGAGGCAAGCTTTTTTTTCTTTTTTTTTCTCTCCCCCAGACCTCCCTTTTGCAGAACAGAAATTGAAAACAAGAGTGGTGAGGAACATTTAATTCAATCAGTTGTGTCTCTTTAGAGCTGTGTGGCCAGGTTTCTCTGAGGGCATTTCTTGAATCCTATTTTTTGTTTTCTTTCACTGAACACTGCAGCAGCTATTTCCCTTGAAGCACCCCTGTAAGTGCAAACATAGCAGACAAACAAAGAGAAAGGAGAAAGGAAAGGTCTGTATCTCCTGTTTCTCACCCCACCCCACCCCCTTGTGGAATTTGGGAATAGAGCTCTCTTTGTTTGGGCATCTAGACCCATCCTCTGAAGCTCCACCAGCCAACTATCCCTGAAGACACCTCAGGCCAGGCAGGAGCAGAGCCAAACAAGCAGTTGCTTTAAACAGCATCCAGAGGTTACTCATACCCTTCCTCCTCACATGGTAAGCTACCTAAAGCACAACACAGCTAGCCCAGCTGGAGTGGGCATGAAGTTCTTTGGGCTTCCATCATTGCTGCTGCTGCTCACCGTGATGCCCCGTGTGGTGTACCCTTGACAGCACACTGGATGCTGTAAGGCAGTGCTTCTCAAAGCCGGTCCGCCGCTTGTTCAGGGAAAGCCCCTGGCGGTCTGAGCTGGTTTGTTTACCTGCCGCGTCCGCAGGTTCGGCCGATCGTGGCTCCAGGCCAGTGGGGGCTGCGGGAAGGGCGACCAGCACATCCCTCGGTCCATGTTGCTTCCTGCAGCCTCCATTGGCCTGGAGTGGCAAACCGCAGCCAGTGGGAGCCATGATCGGCCAAACCTGTGGATATGGCAGGTAAACAAACCGGCCCGGACCACCAGGGGCTTTCCCTGAACAAGCGGCGGCCAGACTTTGAGAAGCACTGCTATAAGGGATTTCTGGTTTAGATCTTCATTCATTTAGTATCTCTCTGACTCTGTCCTCCAGGTGATGTGCCAACCCTCATTTCTAGTTGGCCCTTCTTTCATCATTCAGATCCCAGGTGTAGGGATGTCTCAGCACCTCCTGAGTTGGAGGGTAGTGTACCAGAACACCTGCATGACCAAACCTGTTTAATAAAGCTCCACTGACTGATGTGGGTATCTTCATGGCTCCTAACTCATGGGGCAGGACTAGTCCTGCTGATTCATTTGGAACTCCTCAGTAGGCAAAGAGATTGTGAGGAGAATCTTGCTTGTCACAGGGGATGTAGGAATGTTAACAGCAATTGGTTGAATTCAGCAAGCAACAGCACAGTAATGAGTGGGCACTATGTGGTCAGGCAAGTACCAATACAACCTGCTGCCATGCCTGTACTGGCCCTGTTGGGGCCCACCCTCTCACAGGTCACAAAGCAGAGTCCCTTCCCATTTCTCAGCGAAGAAGAGGCAATTTTAGTCACCATCAGCCTTGATTCTATGATTCTATGTGTTGGAGTTTGATCTTTTTCTTGTGGCATTTGAAGCTATCTAAAAGCACCTTTGTGTGTGTATGTGTCAAAAATATGCAGAACCCATAATGGTGCAGTATTCAGCCAATTTCTAGATATAATGGATTGCAAAATATCATACATTAAATCTTTTCACTGGACCAAGACTGAATATTGACCATCCTTCACCTTGGGCCAGTGAAATGTTATGGGGAAGAAAGAAAAATTTATCTATCTGCTTTTTGGGGGTGAGGGGTTCCCCAAAGGGAGTCTATATGTAGAGGCTCAAATGTTTGGAGGATTGAAAATAGTCTCAGGGAGATGGATTAGTGGACATGGTGCTGATGAGATTGTCAGAGATGAGTGAATAAATTTATCATATGAATTTCATTCCTTTTTATGCATATACAGTGACATGTATAAATGTTTTATTGGAACAAATATGAATTTTAGAACATACACACACTTGTTATTTCAGTAGTGGTATAAATTATATAATATGATTTATATTATATTATGAGTGGGAGCGAAAAGAGGAACTAGAATCTTATTGAGAAAGGAAGTGGTTTGGAGACTGAGTAAGAATCGCAGCCATTTTGTAATTCTGAAAGAAGGATTTTCTGCAGAAGCTGAGCAGAACAGTGTGAGAAGAACAGGATCTTAAAAACCAAAGAGCTTTTTCACCCAGGACAAAAAGGCTTAAATTTATAAAATTAAAGATATATTTTAAAAAGATTTCCTTATGTATTGCAGCAGGCAGGAAGTCTGGGGACTGCTTATGTTGATTCCCTGAAGTAAATCTCATTAGGCAACTTCTTCAACAAGTGTGGATCTAAAGGCTTGTCTATACTTACCGGGGGATCGACGGGT
Organism: Mauremys mutica; assembly: GCF_020497125.1. NCBI lineage: Eukaryota > Metazoa > Chordata > Testudines > Geoemydidae > Mauremys > Mauremys mutica. The sequence goes on along the minus strand of NC_059075.1, from coordinate 70,306,652 downwards.
GGCAGGTAAACAATGCATTGGCGGTTGATTTAGCGGGTCTACTGAAGACCCGCTAAATTGGCCGCAGATCACTCTCCCATCGACTCCTGTACTCCACTGGATCGAGACGAGTAGGGGGAGTTGACAGGAGAGTGTCTCCCGTTGACATTGCATAGTGTGGACCCTGCAGTAAGTAGATCTAAGCTACGTCATTTTGAGTTACGCTATTCATGTAACTCAAATTGCATAGCTTAGATCGAATTTTCCTTGTAGTGTAGGCAAATAAAATAAAATATGGAGATATATCTATCTCAGAGAGCTGGAAGGGACCCCAAAAGGTCATCGAGTCGAGCCCCCTTCCTTCACTAGCAGGACCAAGTACTGATTTTGCCCCAGATCCCTAAGTGTCCCCCTCCACAATTGAACTCACAACCCTGGGTTTAGCAGGCCAAGGCTCAAACCACTGAGCTATCCCTAAGGCCTAAGTCTTATTCCCGGTGTGGTGTGGTTTGGTTCTGCTTCCTAAATTGCAAACTTGGAATAGTGGACTTTTTTGTTCAGAGAAAAGAAATGACCAGGTGTGACCAGGGAGCCACACTGAGCTTACTCAGTTAGGGAAAACTGCAAAGAATGGGGCAAACAATCCCCAAAGCTGGTGGATATTCCAATACTTAGATTTACCAAGCCAGCACAAAACAGCTTCTACAATACCTTATTGGTTTGCACAGAAGCCAATACATTGTTCCCTTATAGTAGGGGTCCCCAACGCAGTGACCGCGGGTGCCATAGCGCCTGCTGGGCCATCCATGTGCACCCGCCTACTGGCCGCCGGACAAGCATCCGCTGAAATGCCGCCGAGAAGTGGCAATGTCAAGAAGCACTACCGCCGAAATCCTGCCGAATTTCGGTGGCGACGCCTCTTGATGACGCTCCTTCACAGCGGCATTTTGGCGGCAGTGCCTCTTGACGTTGCAGCTTCACGGTGGCATTTCAGTGGCTGCTTCTCCGGCGGCCATGGTCCTCGGTGGCTAGTCGTCTGGCGCCCGCCCCACAGGAAAGGTTGGGGACCCCTGCCTTATAGCAACCCAGCCTTGGGCTTCTACCCAGACACCCAAGTCAAATATGAAAGTCCTACCAATCCCAAAGGATCGGACACATCACCTCCCATGTATTTTATAGTTCAGATCTTACCCAAATACACACTTATAGACAATCCTTATTAACTAAACTAAAATTTATTAAAAAAGAAGAGAGAGAGAGAGAGAGAGAGTATTGTTTAAAAGATCAGTATACATTACAGACATGAGTATAGTTCTGAGATCAGTTTCATAGTAGAGATGGTGAGCTTTGGAGTTACAAAGAGTTCTTAGAACTAGTCCATAAATTCAGTCCAATGTTCATATCCAGGATGATCCACATGGGACTGAAGATCTCAGTCTTACAACTTAGGCTTCCCTTGCGTAAATCATCAAGCAGATCTGAGATAAAAAGGATCAGGACCCAAGGGTTTTTAATACAGTTCCAGGCCTTCTCCTGGCAGTTGGAGTCTTTAGGTGAACAACAAGCAATCATGAAGACTTTGAAGTAGACCCAATTCCTAAGCATCACCAGTAATTAACTGCACGGATTAACATAAGGCAATTGCTTGTTTTCCACCATTCGCAGATAATTTGCTATACATATCAGAGAGATCAATACAGTGATATCACTATATTTACAGTTCATTTAAATGTTAAGATCTCCTTTTGATCTCTCAATTAACAGAATACAACATAGACAGGAACTGTTTGATTACATTGTTAACCTCTTAACAATATATATGTAAACACATAAAAACACAAACATTATCTACCAATATGTCCCTAAAGGTTGAATGTGGATAATTTATCCTGTAGGATGCTTAACCTTTCTGGCCATGCATCACACCAGGTAAGAACAAATTTAACTTTAAAGTGTAGTAATTTTCCAGAGCTACACTCTTAAATTTTGGGAGGCTTCTGGCTACTAAAATAATTTAGAACCTTAAAATAAATAGTATCAGAGGGGTAATCATGCATCCGACCAAGTGGGTATTCACCCACGAAAGCTCATGCTCCAATACGTCTGTTAGTCTATACGGTGCCACAGGACTCTTTGCTGCTTTTAAAATATATAGAAATTTTTAAAATACTTTACTTTTACATTTTTATGCATATTTCAAATGGGGGTTGGGGGCTTGCTCCTAGGAAGTGGACACTTTCCACTCCTGGGAGGAATTGGGACCATCCAGATGCCTCCAAAAGTAATAGTGTTGTGAGGGTTAAAAATAACTATACTTTAACATAGTAATTTTTTTTGCTTTTATTCAAGAGAATAAAAAAGATTTTGTGTACTAAATGTGTTTGTACTTTTCATTCTGAGTGAGTCAATAGATAAAGACATTACATTTGCCATTAGCAGTCTGGATGAACCATACAGTTGTTAGATGTCTCTGGTTGCTCCTACAGGCTTGGCTGATGTCATAGGCTTTCATGGTGCTGGGAGGCACTTTTCTTTGAATTAGTAGCTCATATTGTCTTGGAACAAGTAATACTATCAGGACGGTTGTCATCTTTAAAAATACTTTCATAAGATTCTCATTCTTGGACCTCTTCTTCCAGCCCTGAAGAATTTTGACCTTTTGAGTACTTGTAGCACCTTCTTGCACTTTAATAAAGGCAATACCAACAATGTTCATAGAATCATAGAATATCAGGGTTGGAAAGGACTTCAGGAGGTCATCTAGTCTAACCCCTTGCTCAAAGCAGGACCAATCCCCAAGTAAATCATCCCATCCAGGGCTTTGTCAAGCCTGACTTTAAAAACCTTTAAGGAAGGAGATTCCACCACCTCCCTAGGTAACCCATTCCAGTACTTCACCACCCTCCTAGTGAAAAAGTTTTTCCTAATATCCAACCTAAACCTCCCCCACTGCAACTTGAGACCATTACTCCTTGTTCTGACATCAGGTACCACTGAGAACAGTCTAGATCCATCCTCTTTGGAACCCCCTTTCAGGTAGTTGAAAGCAGCTATCAAATCCCCCCTTTCTTCTCTTCTGCAGACTAAACAATCCCAGTTCCCTCAGCCTCTCCTCATAAGTCATGTGTTCCAGCCTCCTAATCATTTTTGTTGCCCTCTGCTGGACTCTTTCCAATTTTTCCACATCCTTCTTGTAGTGTGGGGCCCAAAACTGGACACACTACTCCAGATGAGGCCTCATCAATGCCAAATAGAGGGGAATGATCATGTCCCTTGATCTTCTGGCAATGCCCCTACATATACAGCCTGCCGTTAGCCTTCTTGGCAACAAGGGCACACTGTTGACTCATATCCAGCTTCTCGTCCACTGTAACCCCTAGGTCCTGTTCTTTAGAATTGCTGCCTAGGCATTCAGTCCCTAGTCTGTAGCAGTGCATGGACTCTGCACTTGTCCTTGTTGAACATCATCAGGTTTCTTTTGGCCCAATCCTCTAATTTGTCTAGGTCCCTCTGTATTCTATCCCTACCCTCCAGCGTATCTACCACACCTCCCAGTTTAGTGTCATCTGCAAACTTACTGAGAGTGCAGTCCACGCCATCCTCCAGATCATTAATGAAGATATTGAACAAAACCGGCCCCAGGACCTACCCTTGGGTCATGCCGCTTGATACTGTTTGCCAACTAGACATGGAGCCATTGATCACTACCCGTTGAGCTGGACGATCTAGTCAGCTTTCTGTCCACCTTATTGTCCATTCATCCAGCCCATACTTCTTTAACTTGCTGGCAAGAATACTGTGGGAGACCATATCAAAAGCTTTGCTAAAGTCAAGGAATAACACATCCACTGCATTCCCCTCATCCACAGACCCAGTTATCTCCTCATAGAAGGCAATTAGGTTAGTCAGGCATGACTTGCCCTTGGTGAATCCATGCTGACCGTTCCTAATCACTTTCCTCTCCTCTAAATGCTTCAGAATTGATTCCCTGAGGACCTGCTCAATGATTTTTCCAGGCACTGAGGTGAGGGTGACTGGCCTGTAGTTCCCCAGATCCTCCTCCTTCCCTTTTTTAAAGATGGGCACTACATTAGCCTTTTTCTAGTGATCCGGGACCTCCCCGAATTGGCATGAATTTTCAAAGATAATGGCCAATGGCTCTGCAATCACATCCGCCAACTCCTTTAGCACCCTTGGATGCAGTGCATCCGGCCCCATGAAATTGTGCTCATCCAACTTTTCTAGATATTCCCAAACCACTTCTTTCTCCACAGAGGGCTGGTCTCCTCCTCCCCAGGCTGTGCTGCCCAGTGCAGCAGTCTGGGAGCTGACCTTGTTTGTGAAGACAGAGGCAAAAAATAGCATTGAGTACATGAGCTTTTTCCACATCCTCTGTCACTAGGTTGCCTCCCTCATTCAGTAAGGGGCCCACACTTTCCTTGACTTTCTTCTTGTTGCTAACATACGTGAAGAAACCCTTCTTGTTACTCTTAACAAGCTCTTGCTAGCTGCACTCCAAGTGTGATTTCGCCTTCCTGATTTCACTCCTGCATGCCTGAGCAATATTTTTATATGCCTCCATGGTCATTTGTCCAATCTTCCACTTCTTGTAAGCTTCTTTTGTGCATTTAAGATCAGCAAGGATTTCACTGTTAAGCCAAGCTGGTCTCCTGCCATATTTACTATTGTTTCTACACATTGGGATGTTTTTTTCCTGCAACCTCAATAAGGATTCTTTAAAATACAGCCAGCTCTCCTGGACTCCTTTCTCCCTCATGTTGTTCTCCCAGGGGATCCCGCCCATCAGTTCCCTGAGGGAGTCAAAGTCTGCTTTTCTGAAGTCCAGGGTCCATATTCTGCTGCTCTCCTTTCTTCCTTGTGTCAAGATCCTGAACTCGACCATCTCATGGTCACTGCCTCCCAGGTTCCCATCCACTTTTGCTTCCCCTACTAATTCTTCCCGGTTTGTAAGCAGCAGGTCAAGAAGAGATCTGCCCCTAGTTGGTTCCTCCAGCACTTGCACCAGGAAATTGTCCCCTACACTTTCCAAAAACTTCCTGGATTGTCTGTGCACCGCTGTATTGCTCTCCCAGCAGATATCAGTGTGATTGAAGTCTCCCATGGGAACCAGGGCCTGTGATCTAGTAACTTCTGTTAGTTGCCGGAAGAAAGCCTCGTCCACCTCATCCCCCTGGTCTGGTGGTCTATAGCAGACTCCCACCACGACATCACCCTTGTTGCTCATACTTCTAAACTTAATCCAGAGACTCTCAGGTTTTTCTGCAGTTTCATACTGGAGCTCTGAGCAGTCATACTGGTCTCTTACATACAATGCAACTCCCCCACCTTTTCTGCCCTGCCTGTCTTTCCTGAACAGTTTATATCCATCCATGACAGTTCTCCAGTCATATGAGTTATCCCACCAAATCTCTGTTATTCCAATAACATCATAGTTCCTTGACTGTGCCAGGACTTCCAGTTCTCCCTGCTTGTTTCCCAGGCTTCTTGCATTTGTGTATAGGCACTTAAGATAACTCACTGATCGTCCCGCTTTCTCAGTATGAGACAGGAGTCCTCCTCTCTTGCGCTCTCCTGCTCGTGCTTCCTCCCGGTATCCCATTTCCTCACTTACCTCAGAGCTTTGGTCTCCTTCCCCCCGTGAACCTAGTTTAAAGCCCTCCTCACTAGGTTAGCCAGCCTGCTTGCGAAGATGCTCTTCCCTCTCTTCGTTAAGTGGAGCCCGTCTCTACCTAGCACTTCTCCTTCTTGGAACACCATCCCATGGTCAAAGAATCCAAAGCCTTCTCTCTGACATCACCTACGTAACCATTCATTGACTTCCGTGATTCGACGGTCTCTACCCGGGCCTTTTCTTTCCACAGGGAAGATGGACGAGAATACCACTTGCGCCTCAAACTCCTTTATCCTTCTTCCCAGAGCCTCATAATCTGCAGTGATCCACTCAAGGTCATTCTTGGCAATATCATTGGTGCCCATGTGGAGAAGCAGGAAGGGGTAGCGATCTGAGGGCTTGATGAGTCTCAGCAGTCTCTATATCACATCATGAATCCTAGCTCCTGGCAAGCAGCAGACCTCTCGGTTTTCCCGGTCGGGGCGGCAGATGGATGACTCAGTCCCCCTGAGGAGGGAGTCCCCAGCCACTAGCACCCATCTCCTTCTCTTGGGAGCGGTGGTTGTGGAACCCCCACCCTAGGACAGTGCATCTTATGCCTTCCAAACGGTGGAGTCTCCTTCTGCTCCCTTCCCTTGGATGTATCATCTAGTCCACTCTCCACATTAGTACCTGTGGAGAGAACATGAAAACGGTTGCTCACCTGTATCTGCATTGCTGGTACATGGACGCTCCTCTTTCTTCTTCTGGAGGTTACATGCTGCCAAATTTTCTTTTATCCCCGCTGCGCAGCCTGCTCTGATTCTTGAGAATGTTGTGCCCGTAGAAGCATATCCTGATGTCTGTCCAGGAAATCTTCATTTTCTCTTATGCAACGCAGGGTTGATACTTGTTTCTCCAGAATTCGAACCTTCTCTTCCAATATGGAGACCAGCTTGCACTTTGTACAGACAAAGTCGCTTCTGTCCTGTGGAAGAAAGACAAACATGGCACATCCTGTGCGGGTAACAACAGCTGAATGCTCACCATCCATATTTCCTTCCTTCTAAGAGCTTCCTCAGCTATTGCAGTAACTACTCAGAGAAGCCTGCGAGATGAAAGCCTCAGGGTGCTCTCCCTAAGTGAACTCCCAGGCAAACTCTCTCTGTTAGCCTCCGTTGTTCGCTGCTCAGCTGGTTCGCTGCTGACTGCCTTTTTTTAACTGTCAGGCCCACTCAAGGCCCACCTGGAACAAAGCACTCCCAATTCACACTTTTCAAACAATCAAGCACACAGTCAACTGACAAACTGTCCCTGCAACAGACACTCAGATACTGACCAACACAGCCCCCCAATGCAGCACTTAGCATACCTCCTCTCGGACAGAACCCAGGCAAACTCCCTCTGTTAGCCTCCACTGTTCCTCAACATTGGGATGTCAGTTTTGTTGTTACTATAACTGGTATTGGAACTCTAGAAAAATATTTCAGCCCACCCAGCTCATGATGCTTTGGTAGGCTAATGATTCTTCTTTTCCATGTCTTCTCTGCTCATTCCTTCTTTGGTTGCCTTCTTTGGTTGCTGGTTTCTCCAAATATAACTGGACAACAAGAGAAGTTAGATATTGCACATTGTTTTATCTATATCATTGAGGCATCACCACATTGAGTTCTGGTCGACCTCCATTGTGCTTCTGACCTGTAATGACAGCATATGATAATAATAATATTAATATAATATAAAATAATAATACAAATATAATTAAGGCATTTTAGTGTTTGTGGTTCTAGATTAGATTAAATTGCTTTTTAAAGACGTATTCAAGGTTTTTTCACATTTCTTCCCTGATGATATCAGTGCAGGACCGAGTTAAGGTTGTTAGGTACTATAATGTTCATTTCCATACCATAACATGTTTGGATTTCTTTTAAGTGTAAATTTAACTCTAAAGATACTGATATGTGCTCTCAACCTTAAGGCCATTTTAATGTAGTTTTGTGTCTTGGAAGTGGCCGCTTTTTGTTGTTTTTTTAAAAATAATTAAACTTTAAATACTAACACTAAATAAGTAACCCAAGTAGAAGGCTATCATGTGATATTTGAAATGATTTGAAATTGTGCAGTATCAGCTTTTTAAAAAATGTATTTTAAATGTTAAGGGCAAGTTCATTGGCATGCCAGAGCAACATAAAGCACTCAGAGCACATTGGCCAGTTAAGCTGGGTTTACAGTTGCTTTGCATGACCAGCGCAATGCAGTACAGCTGAAGTATAGTGGGGAAATGTGACCCTTATTGTGATCCATTGATTTAACGCCTCTGCTCTACTTGCATTACATTGATGACATCTTCATCATTTGGACCCATGGAAAAGAAGCCCTTGAGGAATTCCACCATGATTTCAACGATTTTCATCCCACCATCAACCTCAGCCTGGACCAGTCCACACAAGAGAGCCACTTCCTGGACGCTACAGTGCTAATAAGCGATGGTCACACAAACACCACCCTACACTGGAAACCTACTGACCACTATACTTTATCTACATGCCTCCAGCTTTCATCCAGACCACACCACATGATCCATTGTCTACAGCCAAGCTCTACGATACAGTCGCATTTGCTCCAACCCCTCAGACAGAGACAGACACCTACAAGATCTCTATCAAGCATTCTTACAACTACAATACCCACCTGCTGAAATGAAGAAACAGATTGACAGAGCCAGAAGAGTACCCAGAAGTCACCTACTACAGGACAGACCCAACAAAGAAAGTAACAGAACGCCACTAGCCGTCACCTTCAGCCCCCAACTAAAACCTCTCCAGCACATCATCAAGGATCTACAACCTATCCTGAAGGACGATCCATCACTCTCACAGATCTTGGGAGACAGGCCAGTCCTCGCTTACAGACAGCCCGCCAACCTGAAGCAAATACTCACCAGCAACCACACACCACACAACAAAAACACTAACTCAGAAACTTATCCTTGCAACAAAGCCCGTTGCCAACTCTGTCCACATATCTATTCAGGCGGCACCATCATAGGACCTAATCACATCAGCCACACTATCGGAGGCTCGTTCACCTGCACATCTAGCAATGTGATATATGCCATCATGTGCCAGCAATGTCCCTCTGCCATGTACATTGGCCAAACCGGACAGTCTCTATATAAAAGAATAAATGGACACAAATCAGACGTTAAGAATTATAACATTCAAAAACCAGTCGGAGAACACTTCAATCTCCCTGGTCACTCGATTACAGACCTAAAAGTCTCAATATTGCAACAAAAAAATTTCAAAAACAGACTCTAACGAGAGACTGCTGAATTGGAATTAATTTGCAAAATGGATGCCATTAAATTAGGCTTGAATAAAGACTGGGAGTGGATGGATCATTACACAAAGTAAAAATATTTCCCCATGTTTATTCCCCCACACCTCACACCTTCTTGTCAATTGCTGCAAGTGGACCATTTTGATTACCACTACAATAGTGGTAATAGTTCACCTTAACTGATCACTCTCATTAGAGTGTGTATGGTAACACCCATTGTTTCATGTTCTGTGTGTGTGTGTGTATATATATATATATATAATCTTCCTACTGTATTTTCCACTGCATGCATCCGATGAAGTGGGCTGTAGCCCACAAAAGCTTATGCTCAAATACATTTGTTAGCCTCTAAGGTGCCACAAGTACTCCTGTTCTTTTTGTGGATACAGACTAACACGGCTGCTACTCTGAGAGTTGTGTTAGTGAGACCAACCCTATGTGACGTGGATGTGGGGATCCCAGTCCTCTGAATCTCAATATTTCTGTGCTTTAAGAACTTCCCATGTTCCTGGAATATGTTGGTGCACAGTGGAGCTGAAGTACCAGTGTCATTTGGAGACTTCCAAGCACTGATATTCAAGATAGAAAGCAGCCATGGAATCTAAAGGGCACTGACAGTTGACTAAGTAATCTGTCTATGTGAATTCTTGATACTTGTCCAATCTCCCTTATACTATGGATTCTTTACAACCCATAGTATTGTTGCATGCAGATTAGCATGGAGAGAGGGTTTGTTTAATTACTCTGATGTCATAATGACTCCTCTTAAAGAATTTCCTGACTCTATCTGTAGTGTATGTAATCTAACAATTAAATATAATGTAGCTTATTGCAACCTAATTTCTTGAAATATAGTCTATGCGTAAGATTTCAGTTAACTTTACGTGGAAAGTTTGAAGAGTTTGTATTGTTTTGTTAAGGTCATTTGGGACAAATTAAAAAGACATGGATACTAAGTTTTTTAAAGCACCTATTTTTCAGTTAAATTTAATTTAAGCTAATTAACACATGTAAATTCTCAGAAAATCCATTCTCTGCCCAAAGTGCCATCTGTTTGGGGAGGATACTCTGTATTTTGTGTAGGGCATGTCTACACTTCCCTGCAGTCCAGACTACAGAGGTGTGAACTGCAGTGTGCGCTGTAACTCCTCTATTTCAGACTCTGCCAGCATGAACAAAAATGTTCCTAGTTCACGTTAATGCAATCCTGTTTGAAGAGGGCTAGAGTGACCACATTGGGGTGAAGGGTGGGGGGAAGGGATATGGGGACTCTGGGATATGGTTACTTTGACTTAGGTTTGTGCAGTGTGTATGCCTGAGCCCTAGGTTCGAAAAATACAACATAGATGTTTAAGCCCAGGGGTTTCTTAAACAGGTCAGCTGACTCAAGTCCGACTAACCCTGAGCTTACATTGCAGTGTAGATATACCCATGGTGACCTCCAGGTGATCCTAATCATTATATTAACATTTAAGCCTTTGATACTCCATATAAAATAAATTGATTACTAATTTCTTTAGCTGAGTTTTGAATGGCCGCACCTTCCAGAGCCCCGTATTTTATCGTGAGATTCTTCAGAAGATCTAGTGGTGCTGGGATTTTTTTTTTTTTTTTGGCCCAGGTCTCGTGTGTTACAAGTGGTGTGCAAGAACCTATCCTTTAACTGCTGGGATTGCTAGAGTTACTGGGGAATGTGTTGTTTCTGTTAATCCTGGTGGGCATATTTATTTATTTTATCTAATCTAATCTAATCACCCATTAATCCTATATCATACCTCCTCCATAAAACATCGCACCACACACCTAGGGAGGTTCTGACATTAATTATACTATTTTATAGGGAGCACTTAAATCTCTTTAAATACTCCACTTGTAGTGTTTAAGTGAGAGCTTCACAAAACATAAATGGTAAAGAAAAAAAAATGAGGGAGGCACCTACAGTACCACAAATGATTAATGATGTTAAACAGTCAAAATAATAAACAATGACAAATCTGAAATGTTCAATAAATAAAACAGTACTGTGTCCCAATAATTCTAATCCCAAATAAAATGATTATGCTTACCTGACATTGATGTTACAGTACAGCATGATGGAATCAAACACCATTAGGTGGAGATAAACTTGATCAGCTTTGAAAATGTTTGGCCATGCTGACATCCCTTGAGATATCTATAGTATTAAAGCGACAGAGTGAATTTCAGAATCGCATTTCTATCAGAATTCCGCCCCCTCTCCCCCCCCCCCAACGTTTATTACAAGAAACATGTAAGAGTTCTGTAACTGGAAGATATTATAGAAAACAGAACAGGGTGGATGTAAATCATATGTTTCTATTTAAATTAAACCTTTTTAATATTACATTTGAAATTATAATAACCTGTGTTAAGGCCTACATTTATTATAATCTATTAAATGTGTTTAAATTAAATACATAAAAGGTATTAAATAATACCAATTTGCTGCTAAAATTTTGGAGAAAGTCAAACCGCTGAACTAGTGAAAGGTCACTGGCTAATCACCTGAAACCAGTGTGTTGAAGAGCTAAATCAACTTTTGAGATCAGGTGCAGAGAGATTAGTTCAGTTCAAAGTTAAGAAACCAGCTGAGAGTTGAAAAAGTAAGAAGGCTTGTTTTCCTCTTCCAATGTATGAATAAGAACTAGATGTGACAGGATGAGTTCCAGTACTTCTCATATCTTGAAGGACATGGTGACCAGAAGCGATCAGTTCATTTTGCTAAATGTAATATTTCCTTTGTTTAATAAATCAGTTAGTTTTACATACAAAACTTGTTTTGGGAAACTTGTTTATGTGTATCAAACATGTTTAAGGTAGTTTTATTTAATAAAAAAAAATTAAAGGCTGTTTTTGTGCATTTTTTATTAAATTTAAATTTCCATCCAGTTAGACCATGAAACAAATCACAATTAAAAAAGTAATCAACTAGTGAAAATAAAAAAGGCATCATTCACCATTTACCATTTTCAAACATAATTAAAAAGCTAAAAAGTAAGAATCCGAATAAAATGTAAATTAAAGTGTATAATTGTTTAAATGTATGTGTGTAGTCCATCAATTTGATTAGCAAAAAGAAGCACTACATTTAGTGTGAAAGCTATATTTTTGTTGAAAATCAACATGTTTTAATGGTTACTGATCAGTGGGAGTCAACCTTTCTTCAGGAAAATAACTAAAAAGTACAAATGCAGAACAAGATTAAAATCAATTATTTAAATCAAGGTTTCCTGCTTCCTGATTTAAATCATTATTAAATGCCTTAATTTAAATTGCTTTGAATTAAATCATCCCACTCTCAAACAAAATGTAACTTTGTCAGTTTGATTACTTTGACCATTTGATGGCATTTTGTAAATAATCATCCCCCTGGTGATTTTTGGGGTGGGGGGGTGTTTGTTTGTTTTAGATAGGAACAGGAAAGGGGAAAAAGTATTTAAAAACAAAATAGAAAATGTTTGTAAATCCAAAAATACTGGCAGAAGAAGTTAGTGTCAGGAAGACCTAAAATTAACACTTAAAAAAAAAAAGGACATTCAAGTAGACAGTGTCCCTTTAAAGGCAACACAGTCCAGCACTGACAGCTGAAAATAAAAACTGACCCAGGGAGGTGTAGGTTTAACACTATCTTCTCACCCAACTCTCATATCAATTCATGTTGTGAGTGGGAGGAAGAAAAGAGGCCAGCTGAACAGAAACCCTTAGCCTGCCCTAGCCACCAGTTTGACTTACTCAAATTAACACAGAAGTGTTTAAATATTCATGATTAATAATGATAATGCAAGAAAAATGTATATACTGTGACAGGGTCGGGCCAGATGAGTACAGGAGAGTGATAGAAGGCAGATATATTAGCCTCAGATTAAGCAGGTCCCTTTTCCCTGGCTAAGGTAACAGGGGCGGTTGCAGAATAATCAGGAACTTGCTGGAACCGATTAAGGCAGGCAGGCTAATTAGGACACCTGGAGCCAATTAAGAAGCTGCTAGAATCAGTTAAGACAGGCAGGCTAATCAGGGCAACTGGTTTAAAAAGGACTTCACTTCAGTCAGTGAGGGGTGCGCAAGGAGCTGAGAGTGAGAGGGTGTGCTGCTGGAGGACTGAGGAGTACAAATGCTGTCTGGCATCAGGAGGAAGGTCCTGTGGTGAGGATAAAGAAGGTGTTGGGAGGAGGCCATGGAGAAGTAGCCCAGAGAGTTTTAGCTGTCACACAGTTGTTACAAGAAACGCTATAGACAGCTGTGATCCACAGTGCCCTGGGCTGGAACCCGGAGTAGAGGGTGGGTCCGGGTTCCCCCCCTCCCCCTCACCCCATTGGATATAAGAGGAGTTGACCGGGACTGTAGGTCCCACCAGAGTGGAAGGTCCCTGGCCTGTCCCCCGACCCACTAGGTGGATCAGCAGAAACTGCGGGGATTGTTCTCCTTCCTTTTCCCCATGCTGGCCAGAGATGAGGTTAGCTGAGTGAATGGCAGGTTTGAACCACTAGCAAAAGTGGCCAAACTGAGGGCTGCCGTGAATCTCTGAGGCGAGCAAATCCGCCAATAAGCACAGGACCCACCGAGGCAGAGGAGGGAGTTTGTCACAATACATTCCAGTTATTTGTAGTTTGTGTCTTGTAAGTGTAGATTCTATTTTTGTCAATTTTGAAGGGATTTGGTATTTTTGTCACTAAACCGTTCATTCCATCAGCTCTAGATTGGTGTCTGTTCTGAGATTGTAGAATATGAATAATACTCCGTTGAACAGTAATGTTTTGATTAATATGTTTTCTTTGTTTGGAAAATGGTTTAAGAAAGGAAAGAGATTTACTTTTATTTATTCTACAATCTATGAGAACACTTACTATAGCCCAGCAAATTCTTTTTTAACCATATACCATCTTTGGTATGAAGAGCTTTGAAACTGGCCCAAACTCTGATATAATGAGTTCTCTTGCATCTCTCCCTTAATGCTACATTATTGAGGAGGAATGTAGGAATAATATTGAGGAATATCAGTTTATGGTAAAGCTGTTAAGAAACTTACTTTAAAGTGTTCATAGAGAAGAAAGGAAAAGGTTATACTGTCAAAATAATTCTTCCTGAAAAGTCTTTATTTAGCATAATCTTACTGAGCACTTCAAATACCTTTTCTTGCTGTGCCCCAAATATATATCTGCACTGCACTGCCTATATGTGCAATACTGCATCAGATCCTGTTCTTATTTTCTCTGTACGCTATAAATACATTGGAGTGAGGTAAAAGATCAAGGTTTCTCGTAGCCAGGTTTCCAAAAAAATGGATTAACTCTGCTAGATTATTCAAACCAACTGACCGCCTGTTTGCTGAGCTGATTCATATGACTCTGTGAATCAAAAAAGCCTGAGTCCAGGACAGGTTTAGTGCTGTACTTAAAAGCTCGTGCCCTATTTTTTAGGCTTCTTAGTGCTTGTCTACACTGCCCCACAGTTGAGACTAAAGGAGCATGAATAGCAGTGTGCACACTGTGCTGTAACACCCCCTTGAGAGCACGAACTAAAAGGTTCCTAACTCATATTAATGTAGTCCCCTTAAAACAGGGCTAAATTTAACGTGAACAAGGAATCTTTATTTTGTGCCCACAGTGTCCATACAGGCAGCACTTTGGTGAACATTACTATTCACACCCCATAATGTGAACTACAGGGCAGTGAAGACATAGCATTAGACACATTGTTAGAAACATAAATCCTGGGGGAAAAATAAGCAAAAATTAGTGTGACAGTAAGTGAGAATATATACTGTTAAACATTCCTAGACCACTGAAGGAGTCCTGCAATTTGTAAAATTAAAACAATTTCATAGTTACTGTGGAGCTAGTGACACTGTAAAAGCAGAGTACATTTTTTCTCTTTTATGTAATATGGCTGCAGTTATTGTTTCTGGAAGTCTGTGATTGGTTGAAAGTCGCTCTCAGGTAAAATAGATACCTTATCAGGGGATAATTAAATCTGTTAATATTCAGGATAAAAATATATCTTTAAAAGTATGATAACATTTGTAGAACAATATTTGTAAGTTATAGAGAAAACAATTTCCTTTTAGTTTGAGGCAGTGACTTCCATAGTGCCTTACTGCTTTATAGGTCATTTGTCCAACCTGCATAGAAATATTTTTTTAACTTTAGATTTCCTTTCCATTCCAGTCAGTTGCTATAATTTTTACAAACTTTAATCATTCCAGACTGAAATTTTTAATATTTGTCTGTCTCAGGCTAAATTTTTATTTTGGAAGTTTAAGCAAAAATGGTTCATCCGTTTCTGAGAATGAGATTAGGATAAAATGTTATTTTACCAATGATAAAAATGTTTTACAGCTGTTTCTTTGAGAGGTTCTAGTATGTCTACATGTTTTGAAGCAAGGACTTGAAGCTAAAGAAATGAGGTTAGAGAGCAGCCTTTTTGCTATCCTTGTGAAAATTCACCTAAATTTGGCCAGATTTTAAATCTCTGAAAATCATTATTTGCACATGGTCCATAGAGGATTGTTAGAGGCTGGCAGAAAAATTCTCAACACTTCATCTCCTATGAGTATGCTCCACCTCCACATAGCTCTGTACTAACCACACTGAACATGCTTTACCCTCCCCCCCACATAGTTCATTAAACATTCAAGTAACCAGAGGGCGAACAGAATTTTTCCTGCCATTGCTGATAATTACATTTATATGCAGCATTGTTGTAGCTGTGTCAGTCCCAAGATCTTAGAGAGACAAGGTGGGTGAGGTGATATCTTTTATTGGACAAACATCTGTTGTTGAGAGAGACGGGTGTAAGCTCAAAAGCTTGTCTCTCTCACCAACAGAAGTTGGTCCAATAAAAGCTATTACCTCATCCATCTTGTCTCTGTAATTGACATTTGTGGCACCAAGCACCATAACTGAGAGCAGGGAGACTTTTTTTCTCTCCCTGTTGGCACCCAGGTGGCTTGGAGGTAAAGGAGGAAGCAGCCAGACTCAGATTCATAGGGGCCAGGACCAAGAATAGGCATGAGCAGGCTGAAATATAAAAAGGGGGAATGGGACTGACTGGAGCTAGAGTGTAGGGAGAATGGGACAAGCTGGTGAGGAGGTACATGAGCAGGTGGAGAATGGGACAGTCCAGAAGTTGGAATGTCAGAAACAGAGGGTGAATAGGATAGGCTAGGATGGACAGCTGAGGGGATAGAAATAGTGGGGACAGGGACTGAAGGGATCAGGAGCAGAAAGGCCTGCAAATCACTAGAAAACACTCCCTGGCACCACCTGGGCTAGAACTCAGGATCCCTGAGTCCAAATGTGCCTCTGCTGTCAGGAAATATCTGTGAAACCCACTGACAAACCCACTCTGTTTCATCCCCCCCTAGTGTCTAACCTGCAGGCTAGTATTATTACTATCAGTTACTCTGCTAGTTCGAGAGGTGGAGGCCTGTGCAATAAATCTAAAGGTTCCAGTTCTGCTTATGATCCATGTGGGGGTCAGTATAGTTCCACGTGATAGAATTTCTACTCTTTCAGTTAATTTTTTGTATATAATTCCTAGTTATTTTTTTAAAGCTATATCAAATGAAAATTGAAGATTCAAAATCAAACATTTAAAAGTTAGGAAATGCCGGAATTAAGGTTGACCAAGCAATCTTAGTTCAACTCCTGTGTGCCTATGCACTATGATAGTCTTTAATTACATGATCACTTACTGTTTTTTCCACCAGACCCCTGCATCATTCTTTGTTACAGATGATGTATGTAGTGAATGAGGCAGGGAACTGTAGGAAAAGAAGGGGTGTGCTCATGGTGAAGAAAGTTGAGTGCAAGCCTAGAGAATTTGATTCTATCCCCGCAGCAGACTTTCTATGTGATGCTGGACAAATGACTTAAATCAGCAGTTCTCAACTGGGGGTCTGTGGCTCCTTGGGTGTCTGCGAACCCTTTCAAGGGGGGCGTGGGGCCCCACGTCTGAAGTCCCGATCCCTGCCAATGCTAGGAGGTGTGGGGCTGAGGTGTAGTGGCACAAACAGCGCCCAGGCAGAAGAATTTCCTATCTAGGTTGTACTGAGCATGCTCACCTGAACTGAGCAGGCTCAGTAGGTAACTGCTATTGGTGGGAAAATGTGCTGGCTGCTGTTTTTGCTGTTACACTGGGGAGTGCAGGGCAGCTGCTGCTCTGGCTGGTGCCATGGAGCAGGTAGCCTCAGCATTCCCCCCTCTCCTGCTGGCGCCTGCCCCACCCCCCCATGGGTTGAAGCTGCTCCTCAGCTCCCAGCCCCCTTTGCTCCTGCAAAGGCAGCTGGTAAGAGCCGCCCGGGTGGGGAGACCTGGATCCATGGCTGGCAGACCCCTCTGGGAACAAGGACCACAGGGGAGTCCTCCCAGCACACAGCCCCTAATGCCCTCCTCTCTGCACCCTGAGCTACCCCTGTCAGCACACAGCCCCAGCTATTCCCCTCCCTGCACCCTGAGCTACTTCACTGTGTGCACATAGCCCCTAGCTATCCCCTCCCTGCACCCTAAGCTGTTTTCAAACTTTTCAGCTAAGCCCCACACTTTTGAGTTATAATTTTTGGTGGTGCCCTGCCCCCACCCCAGACAGGCTGGGTGGCTTGCTGAGGTGAGTCAGGGGGTGGAGGTGGCACTCCCTCTCTGGATCCCACCATACAGAGGTGGCTCCTGCTCCCCCAAAATAGAAGTCAAACTACACCTCTGCCCAAGGCCCCTGCCCTGAGGCACCCCCGCTAGGCCCTGGACTTTTTATAGAATGTTGAGGGGCGCCTCAGAGAAAAAGGTTGAGAACTCATGACTTAAACCAAATTTTTTCACATCTGTCCACTGTGAATTCCTTGTTTGTGTGTGGGGGTGGGGAGAGAAAGGATGCCATTGGGAATCTCGCACTCTTGGCAGGGTCATCCAAGGTGGCAAAGTGAGGTTCCAGACCAAAAAATCCAATTTTCCCCCCTCAGGTCTTCAACAGAAGAGGAGGTGGACAAAGAGACAATTTCTCTCAATGGCTGTGAAGGCGAATGAAGGATGCAGCAGGATAAAGGTCTCCAATTGTCTTGGTTTCCTTGACGTTGGATTATGATTCTCATTATGTCAAGCACTCTGTGGACACTGGTGTGTAATGGTGCCTCCATGTTAAAATAAATCATGTATAGGCGTCTTCCATATAGCTGTCCAAGTCCTGTGCGGATTGACACTTGGTGACAGGAGCAGAACAGAGATGACCAGAAGCCTCTAGTCATGGACCAACTTGCAGGCGGCGGCTGTCAGGTGATCGTTTTGGATGGAGGCAGGCATGCAACTCGGCAGCTGCAACTGTGACTGAGCAGCCCATTTTAAGACTCACTCTGCTCACCCACATGGGGAGAGGGCTAGAAAAGGTGCCCTAAACATAGTCTACTTCACCTCCCCCCAACTGGATAACTGCATCCAGAGGGATCACCTTACTGCAGTCGAAACTGAACAATGAAATTTGGAACCTGGAACGTTCATGATGGGCAACCTGAAAAGTAACCTGCCAGGGCAAAGAACAGCTAGAGAACTCTGGAGACATGATGTTAACATTGCTGCACTGAGACCTGATGTGCAGGAGAGATACAGCTCAAAGAACAAGGTGGTGGTTACACTTTTTTCTGGAAAGAACTAGGAGATGATGAATGAAAATTCATGGTATTGGTTTCGCCATCAAAAGTGAAATGGTCAGCTAACTCTTGGAACTACCTGGCAGCATCAATGAATGACTCATGAACCTCCATCTTAAACTTGCCAAGAACTAGCATGCAACACTCATTAGTGCATACACTCCAACCCTTTATA
Organism: Mauremys mutica; assembly: GCF_020497125.1. Classification (NCBI taxonomy): domain Eukaryota; kingdom Metazoa; phylum Chordata; order Testudines; family Geoemydidae; genus Mauremys; species Mauremys mutica. The sequence goes on along the minus strand of NC_059075.1, from coordinate 70,287,893 downwards.
CTGATGATGAAACCAAAGATGCTATACCAACTATGACCAGGTTCTCTCCACCATCCCCAAAGAGGACAAGCTCATACTCCTTTTTAATTTTAATACAAATGACAGTAAGTGCAAAGCCTTCTGTGCTTGTCAAAATAACATCAGTTCCAAGCAGAAGCAATATATCCACCATCAACTCAAAGCTGAGGTTTAAAGGAAAACCCACAAAATGAAGAACAAGTGGTGGGAGAACAAAGCAAAGGAGATCCAACAACTTGCTGACATTCCCGAGATGTAGATTCTTCAATGCCATCAAAGCCCTCTACAGACCCATGGCCCAAGGGCTAACCTGCTTTAGTTCCAGAGATGGAGCCAACCTCTTCAGGCCCTTGACCAACCAAAATGGAAAAACACCTTGTGGCAGGGATCCCAGTATTTCAAGATCCAACAAAGACAACAGGAAACTGAGAAATGGGAAAGGAGAAAAGAATGTGTTGCAGCCTGACTCAACAATTCAGATACACCCTTTCCACCAGGAAATATCTTCCCCAACTGTGACAAGATCTGTGGATCTTGGTCTCATTAGGCACCTGCGGGTCCACCAGCAATCATTTTATGGAAGACAATCATCCTCAAACTCTGAGGGATCACCAATGATGTTCCTTGTTTTCTGAGCACCCACTTCAGACCCTTGGGGCCTGATCTGGAAAAATGCAGATCACTCACAACTGCAGCTGAAGTCAGTGAGAGCATGGCATTGAATACATCACCTTGGTCTGAGCTTGTCCTCTTCCATCCCTCCACAAATGCAAGTCAACACCACACCATTCCGTTTTGTTGCAATCACATTATTTCCATTTCTGGGCAAAGAGTTTGGTCATAGAATCGGTCCAGCACATTTTCGGTCTGCCCAGTGGTCACTTGTGGTCTCTGGGGATCCAGTCACTGATGCGGGTTGTCCACCTATTGTCTTGCCTGTGGACTACACGACCTGTCCATCTCTGCTTTCTGTCATACATCGCCTGCACTACATCTATCACCTCTGTATGCCTTCTGATCTCCTCATTAGGTATGTGATAATGGAGTGATATCTTACACATTCGCCTTTCCGTTGCTCTTTGGGTGACAGCTAATTTTTCTTTCTCCGGTTTCGTCATGGACCAGCTTTCTGCTCTGTATATCATAGCTAGCAGAACAGTGGAGTTAAACAGTTCTTTCCTTTTATTCATGGACACTTCATCCTCTGTTAGAGAAGTCTTTATTTTGTTGAAACTTGCCCACCCCACCTTTCTCCCTTCCTACTGCATTCCCCTTCAAAGGAGTTGTCTCTGTTCAGCTGCTGACCCACATAAATATATTTGTCTACCTCTTCGATTACTTTTCCATTTACAGTGATGATTCCTGCTGCACAATGTTCATTCCACATCCACTTCGACATGTTCACTTCCAACCCGATATCATGGCAAAGTGTTTGCAGTTGCTGCAATTTGTTCTCCGGTTCTGCTGTGTCCTTTGCAAATATTACACAGTCATCAGCGAAGACAGATGGACTGTTTTCCATCAACTCTGATTCCTTCTTCCCAGTTCCATTTCTTGAACGGCAACTCCAGTACTGCTATGGACAGCTTTGGTGAGATTGTGTCGCCTTGTTTGACTCCTCTATGTATAATAATAACGCATGGGACATTGAATAATGTTATCTCTGTCAAACAATTGCAGTTAATTTCTTCCAGCAGGTCAACGTACTTTTGGTTGATTCCGATTTTGTTGATCGCATTGAGTATAGCATTAATCTCCACCAAGTCAAATGACTTTTTGTAGTCAACAGATGCAAGACACAATGGTGCTTTGTATTCCTTGCATTTTTCAATGAGATGCTGAACTGAGTGGATGATCAATTGTCGAATACCCTGAGCAGAAACCAGTGTGTTCTCTGCTTTCGTTCATTCCAAGATCCTTCTTAATCCAATTGAGTATAACGCGGGTGAAGACTTTATATACTTGTGAGAAGAGTCTGATCGGACGGTAGTTGCTCAATTCTTCTGGATTGCCTTTCTTCAATAGTATTGTTTTAGATTTTTTCCATGCATCTAGAACGTGCTTGCTATTGATGTAGATGGTGAACCATTGCGCCAACGCTTTGAAGAGAGTATCTTCCCCTGCTTTGAGATATTCCGGCCAAATATCTTCCACTCCTGGGCTTGTCCTTCTCTTTATGTTACGAACTGTGTATTCGATTTCTTCCCACATAACGTTGGGAACTTCTTCTGTAGCCTGCTGCCTTGATGGTGTACACTGGATATTGACATGCAAGGAGTACAGATTATTGTAGAATTTTGTACATATTTCATACATCTTTCTCCTTTCTGATGTCCTTTCACCATTATCATCTTTCAGCACTGCTGGGGTAACCTGTTTCAGCCTAACATCTCTTTCTACCTTTTTCAGACTCTCATTCTTTTCAGCTACCTCTCTGAATTTCTTCTTTCTGAAGTCTTCGTAGTCTTCTTTGATCTTCACGTAAATTTCTTTGCACAGTGTTCTATATTCTTTGCCCATTTTTCCTTCTAATTTCATGTGTGCCCTTCTTGCCATCAGATTCACAATTTCCTCGCTGATCCTCTGTCTGCGTCCCAGCATTTTTTATGCCTTTGCCTTCTTAGCCCCTGAGATTATCTGCAAGATAAATTCCTCGTAGTCTTCATCGATGCCCTTGCTGACTTTATACGCGAGGTTCATTTCACTTCCTGTACAAATGCCTCTTTGTTGAAGTGCCGTTTTCCCTTTGTTTTCTGGCATCTCTTGACACGGTCTTTGTAGGCACTGTGCTCAAAACTATACGTTGACAACATATGATGATCTGAGCCTGTTCAAATGATTCAATCTCCTATTTTCGCTACATCATTGACCACACAACGATTGAATATGTAGTGATATAAAATATTAAGTAATCTTGTGAAGGGGTCCCCGGGGTGCAACCTGTGGGAACCACTGAGTCCCCTGAACCCACCAACCTGGGCTGACCCTCACACTGTGATGCTGTAGTCCATCCACAGGCAGGGACACATCCGGCTGAGTTACATGAATGCTGTCCCACCCACTCATGAACCAACAATTGAGAGGCTCAAGCCAATTCCCCCAGTCTTGCACCCCAGAATTATACTGTCTTGCACTGCTCAGAAGCCTGGCCAGTGTAAGTTGATTATCCAGTTTGCCACTTCTTCAAGGGAAAGTGGACGTGTACCAGCCTTTGCAACCTGAGCAGATTTCCCGAGCACTTCAAACAAAACACAGTGTTTTAGATGAAATATAAAACAGGTTTATTAACTACAGAAAGATAGATTTTAAGTGATTATAAGTAGCAAGCATAGAGTTCAAAGTCTTTGTCTTCCAGACATTCCTTCAGGTGTTGAGTTGGGGGGCGGGGAGAGAGGAGAGAAGAGAGGCCAGGCTTGCTGGAAAGATCTTTGCTGTGACATGGCCATCAGGCAGTCCCCATTGGTCAAGCAGTCTCCATTGCCTATAGTCTATAGGATAGTGATTCTTTCCTTGATCGGGTTTGATGAGCCATTAACGCTGTCTGACTACTCTGTTGTTGTACCTGAAAGGCTGGTTGTGGGTGTTCCCAAACTCACAACATATTTCAGTAATATTTACAGCAATACTTCATAACCTCACATACAACGATAGCACATGCAATTTGACAGGATAATGTTCAATGATACCTCAGAATTCATACTTTGTTCAAAACATATAATTATATAACAGTGGTGAATATGGGGGTTTCCATATGCTGCTTTGAGGTACAAAGTGTCACAACTCTGAAAACCTAGTTGTCTCAAATTAGGCATCCAACATTAGTGGATGCTTTTGACATCTGAGGCCTTGTTCTCCCTGTACCTCAGTTTCCTATCAGTAAATTGGGAATAGTAATACCTGCCTATTTCATGGAAAAGAAAATTCATTGCTGTTTGTGAAGCAGTTAGATGCTAGAGTGATGACTGCCTTTGAAAAGCCCATGAGGACATTAATAATTGTGTATTTAATGAATGATTGGGCTGGTAAATTAAGCTTTGAGCTTCACATTAAATGAGCATAAAATAAATACTGCTACACACTCAATGAGCAACATCCAATTAATGCACTGAATGAGGCAGGGGTCTGGTAGAAAAAAGGTATATTGAACATTAATGCTAGTATTGTAATGCAGATGCACAAAGGGATGGAATTAATATTGCACAGGCAACCTAAATTTTGGCATTTCCTAATTTTCAAGTGATTGACTTTGCAATCTAAATAAAATTATTTTAATGTAGGTTTTTAAAAATATAATTAAGACATAATTAGGGTGCTTAGATTCTGCAGTGCTCTGGTAGAAACTCATGTACCATTATATCAATGGTTCCATGTCTAGTTGGCAGCAGGTATCAAGTGGAGTGCCCCAAGGGTCGGTGCTGGGGCCGGTTTTATTCAATATCTTCATTAACGATCTGGAGGATGGTGTGGACTGCACCCTTAGCAAGTTTGCAGATGACACTAAACTGGGAGGAGTGGTTGATACGCTGGAGGGTAGGGATAGGATACAGAGGGACCTAGACAAATTAGAGGATTGGGCCAAAAGAAATATGATGAGGTTCAACAAGGACAAGTGCAGAGTCCTGCACTTAGGACGGAAGAATCCCATGCACTGTTACAGACTAGGGACCGAATGGCTGGGCAGCAGTTCTGCAGAAAAGGACCTAGGGGTTACGGTGGACGAAAAGCTGAATATGAGTCAACAGTGTGCCCTTGTTGCCAAGAAGGCTAATGGCATTTTGGGTTGTATAAGTAGGGGCATTTCCAGCAGATCGAGGGATGTGATCATTCCCCTCTACTCAGCACTGGTGAGACCTCATTTGGAGTACTGTGTCCAGTTTTGGGCCCCACACTACAAGAAGGATGTGGATAAATTGGAGAGAGTCCAGCGGAGGGCAACAAAAATGATTAGGGGGCTGGAGCACATGACTTATGAGGAGAGGCTGAGGGAACTGGGATTGTTTAGCCTGCAGAAGAGAAGAATGAGGGGGGATTTGATAGCTGCTTTCAACTACCTGAAAGGGGGTTCCAAAGAGAATGGATCTAGACTGTTCTCAGTGGTAGAAGATGACAGAACAAGGAGTAATGGTCTCAAGTTGCAGAGGGGGAGGTTTAGGTTGGACATTAGGAAAAACTTTTTCACTAGTAGGGTGGTGAAGAACTGGAATGGGTTACCTAGGGAGGTAGTGGAATCTTCTTCCTTAGAGGTTTTTAAGGTCAGGCTTGACAAAGCCCTGGCTGGGATGATTTAGTTGGGTTTGGTCCTGCATTGAGCAGGGGGTTGGACTAGATGACCTCCTGAGGTACCTTCCAACCCTGAGATTCTATGATTCTATGATTCTATATGCCAGCAATGCCCCTCTGCTATGTACATCGGCCAAACTGGACAGTCTCTACAGAAAAGGATAAATGGACACAAATCAGATATTAGGAATGGCAATATACAAAAGCCTGTAGGAGAACATTTCAACCTCCCTGGCCACACGATAGCAGATCTTAAGGTGGCCATCCTGCAGCAAAAAAAACCTTCAGGACCAGACTTCAAAGAGAAACTGCTGAGCTTCAGTTCATCTGCAAATTTGACACAATTAGCTCAGGATTAAACAAAGACTGTGAATGGCTTGCCAACTACAAAACCAGTTTCTCCTCCCTTGGTTTTCACACCTCAGCTGCTAGAAGAGGGCCTCATCCTCCCTGATTGAACTAACCTCGTTATCTCTAGCCTGCTTCTTGCTTGCATATATATACCTGCCCCTGGCAATTTCCACTACATGCATCCGACGAAGTGGGTATTCATCCACGAAAGCTCATGCTCCAAAACGTCTGTTAGTCTATAAGGTGCCACAGGACTCTTTGCTGCTTTTACAGATCCAGACTAACATGGCTATCCCTCTGATACATGTAAATTTAGTATTCTTTTAGTATCATTTTTATACTGTATTTTTTTAAGTGAATGAAAAAGCCTAGGATTCTTCTAGCTGGAGATATATTGGTCAGCTATTATACTTCCGCTTTTTTTGTTTCAGCTTTTAAAATATTGTACAAAAATTGCCACTTGCTTTTGTCCTGAATTGTTAATTTAACTTTCTTTCACATGAACTGTAAAAATCTTGTAAAGTCAGTGCTGGTGTAGACGTCAGCCTGTTATGATGTTTTGAGGGGGAAGGTAGGGTTGCCAGGAGCCAGCACTGTCGACCGGGCCATTAAAAGTCTGGTCGGTGGTGCTGCAGGGCTAAGGCAGGCTAGTCCTTACCTGTTCTGGCACTGCGCTGCGCCCCGTAAGTGGCCAGCAGGTCTGGCTCCTAAGTTGGGGGGTCACGGGGCTCCACGCGCTACCCCCACTCTGAGCACTGGCTGTGCACTCCGACTGGTCTGAACCACAGCCAATGGGAGCTTGGGGTGCAGTGCCTTTGGGCGAGAGCAGTGTGCAGAGCCTCCTGGACCTCCTGCCTAGGAGCCGGACCTGCTGGCCACTGCTGGGGCACAGCACAGAGCCAGGACAGGCAGGGAGCCTGCCTTAGCCTCGTTTCACTGCTGACCAGGAGCCGCCCGAGGAAAGCCCGTGGCAGACCCCCGAGCCCCAACCCCCTGCCCCAGCCCTGAGCTCCTGCAACCGAGTCCCCTACTGTACCCCAAACCCCTCATCTCCTCCCCACCCCAGTTCCTGCATCCCCAGCCCAGAGCCTGTATCCTCTCGTGCACTCCAACCCCTTGCCCCTGCCTCAACCCACAGCACCCTCCTGCAGTCCAGATCCCTCAGCCCCACCCCTCCAGCCTGGACCCCCCTCCTGCAGCCCAAATCCCTCATTCCTGGCCCCAGCCCAGACACCGTACCCCTTCCTGCACCTGAAACCCCACCTCAACCCGCAGCCCCCTCCTGCATTCTGAATTCCTTGGCCGAACCCCCCCACTCTGGAGCCCCCTCCTGCATCCCATGCCCCTCGTCCCTGGCCCCACCCCAGAGCCTGTATCCCCAGCCAGAGCCCTCACCCCCTCCTGTACCCCAACCTCCTGCCCCAGCCCAGTGAAAGTGAGTGAGGGTGGGGGAGAGCAAGCCACTGAGGGAGGGAGAATGCAGTGAGCGGAGGGTGGGGCCTTGGGTAAGTAGCGCGGCAGCGGGTGAGGCCTCAGGGTAGGGGCGGGGCTAGGATGTTCGATTTTGTGCAGTTAGAAAGTTGTCAGTCCTAGGGGGAAGGAAAGGAAGCAAGTAACCTAAGTGTGAAAACTCTCCTTCATAATGAACATCGGATGGCTGAGCAAGGAAAGTGCTGATTACACACACACACACACTCACCACACACACACACACACACACTCGATACATTATTTTAACTTACTGTACCTTTTTTAGCAATATTGCCATACCATTTTCTCTTCCATATGTATGCACATCTAATATTAGACTAATGATTTATTGGCATGCAAATTGTTTAAGAATGTTTCTATGTGTTATGACAGAGAGTCATATCATAGATACTAACAGTTGAAGGCTATTAATATGCATATTTGCGATAAAAATTGAGACAGTGCTACAAATATTTTGCAGTAGATTAGGGGTTGAAAAATATTACTCCACAACGGCATGTTGAAATTTTTCCAGGCAAGTAGCTGGCTTCACCATTAGCGTCTGCAAAATATAAACTTTCATTTGAGAAAAAAATATATTCTAGCTCTTGCACTTTGGAAGATAAGTTTCCAAATATGACCTGACCCACTGTAATCTTCTTGAATCTGCTTGGAGCAATAGAGGTGTGGAGTGCTTAAGGCCCAAATGCTGGACCCAGTCCATAGGTAAAACATTTTGACTCTGTGGCAGGGAGGTGTTTGGGGGGACTGAAAGTGGGGAAGGAATCCTTATAAATATTTGAAGCTTTCAGCAGTGGAGCTACTCTGCTGGCACTGTTCCAGCAAAGAAAGGTTTGAGTTGCCTCTCTTAATTTCAAAGGAATTTTCACTCTGAAGCCTTCCTGTCTCTCTGGCCCCATATATGTTGATAAATTGATCCATTGTAGATAACAGTTAATACAAAAGTTGTGCATGCCCCCTTAACTTTGAAATGTCTTGACTTTTTGAGTACTTATCTTTGCAACATTCTATAAGAACAATAGTGGCAGATAAAATATAATCTCTTTGTTGAGGGCTAGATTGTAATTTCACAATCTAGACAACGGCTGGAATGTAGCTGTACTAGTCCAGGTTCACATTGGGGAGGGAATTATGTTGAGTCACATTCCCCTCCCTCATTTCCCTCCTTCTCCAGTGCGGAAGTAATCTGCTGTTAGTCTGTACCAGTCTGTAGTCTCCTGGTGTCAAAACTCCATGTATTACCCAGCTCTTTCTGCACCCTCCCCACCCATCTGTAAAGAAAGATCACCACACAGACTACTCTCCTCCTCCTGCCCTCCATTCACTGTACTGTGTGACCTGCCTTGCATCTCTTTACTGTGTGGTATCACTGATACACACCTACAGTCTTAACTTTGCTGTAATAGTTGTTTTTTATGTGTTTAAAATCACAAGGAAAACTTTAGGACATTTTCTGTTTAATTTCCAATTTGTGTTTCCCCAGAAGTTTTAGGAAAAAAATCTGGTGACACATGATAGAAGCCTACTACTACTTTTCTCTAATGCACTGCAGCTTTCTCAGATTAAGTGAGGGAAAAGCAGGCCATTAACAGAGTGGGTGGTGTCCACCTCAAATGAATGGAACTATCATTTGTGCAACATTAATGTAACATAAGCAGCATTATTGCAGTGTAAACATGCCAGGGATTACAGACTCCTGCCTAGGCTCAGAATAACAGCTCAGTTCTGTTTAGAGTTCATTCCACTAGATGGATGTAGGAGAAAAGGATTTTCTTTTTTTGAAGAAGCACAGGAATTGTGGTGTCTGTTATTGACATCTGTGGCTGCTTTTTAATCAGATTCCTGCTCCTGGGTTTTTTATTGGGCTTTTTGACAAGTGCCTCATCATTTAGAGCTTTAGTGAATGATGAGATGGTGACTTAGCTCCCAAAATGAGAGAGAAAATGTCGCACATTGTCCAGATACCAGTAGCTTATATAAGGAGCATCAGTGTTAAGCTTTTGAGAGAGTTCCCATCCTTTGATCTGGAAGAATAGTGGCTATAACGCAGGTTATTAAGCATTAGGGGGACTGTGAAACCGAAAAACTACAAGCAGTGGTCAGAGCACACCAGCTGTTGCATATTTGTTGGCATTACTGCTAAGGAGGGATTTGACGTAGGAAAGTGAGGTGGCTTTGTGGATATTCATAGGAAGCTCTTCCCATGCATGAGGAGCATCATGTGAAAGAAGAGTGAAGGTAACAAATAAGTGATAAAAACAGGTGGTGGTGTTGGAAGAGTTGAGATGGGAGTCAGCATTTAAGAGATGATAGGTAGAGTATGGCAGGTTGTGAAGGGCACTGAAAATGAAGAAAAGTAATTTGAGTTTGATGTGGTGGAGAAGGAGTGGCCAGTGGAGGGAAACAGAGAAGAACCAGGAAAGTGTTCTTTGCACCAATGTTTTGAATAGATGTAAGTGTAGTAAGATGCCGTTTATTAAGATGATGAGGGCATGGATAAGAGTTTTAGTTATGTGATGGCGTGGAAAGGCCAGACCTGGCTACTTCTTTCTGGATACTGGCACTAAGAAGATTTAAACAGAGCCTGGATTTGAAAAAAAGGGTGTTTGTTTGTTTTCTAAAGCCAACAAACTAGCATGGCTTTTGTAGAAATTTGCTGGAATACTGTGTGAATTTGAGCATTGTGTCTGATTATGTATTACCTGGCAGTATGATTCATCATAATAAAAATGTTTTTAAAAAAACAGAATTAGATCATTTACATGTTAGTCCTTTATGGGCCAAATAATAAATAATCTGAATTTCTCAAATTGGAAACATTCAGATAAAAAAAAAACTAGTTATAAAAACAAATTAGATAACATTATTCATACATGACTAGAGCCATCAACGATCACAAGGATCGTCTATAAGGGCATTAAAAAGTGAAAGGACAGGAATTAGAAATTTAAAATAAAATTGTTGATTAACCTGTTCTTTGAAACCACCAATTATGAGGATTCCACCACCTCCCTTTGTAACTAACCTGTTCCATTGCTTAACTATCCTTACTTAGAAAGGTTTTCTTAATATGCAACCTAAATCTTCCTTGCTGCAGGTTAAGCTGATTACTACTTTTCCTACCACCAGTGGACATGGAGAACAATTGTTCTTCTTCGAGTGCTTGCTCATATCGATTCCAATTAGGTGTGTGTGCGCCGTGTGCACGTTAGTTGGAAGATTTTTAGCCTAGCAACACTCGGTGGGTCGGCTGGGTCGCCCCCTGGAGTGGCGCCGCTATAGTGCCGAATATATACCCCTGCCGACCCAACGGCCCTTCAGTTCCTTCTTACCGCCCGTGTCGGTCGTTGGAACAGTGGAGCGCGGCTTAGCTGACCTCCACTTCCCTAGCTACTCGTAGTTCTCTCGTTAATTCTTGTATATATAGTTCAGATTTAGTAGTAGTAGTAGTAGATTTAGTAGTAGTTAACTTTATTCGTTTATAGTATAGTTAGTGTATATAGTTCAGAGAGGTTCGGGGATTATCCCCTTCCCCGCACCCGGTGCCGGGGCCTATGCCCGGTTCACCGGGTTTCAAACCGTGCTCGGCCTGCCACAAGCCAATGCCGACAGGAGATCCCCATGACTTCTGTCTTAAGTGCCTCAGGGAATCTCACCTAACAGATAAGTGCCGCATTTGTAAGGCCTTTAAGCCGAGAACAAAAAAGGAGCGGGACTTTTGTCTCAAGCAGCTCCTGATGGAGGCAGCTCTTACTCCTTCGCCCTTGGCACCGAGTGCTGGACAGTCTTCAAGAAGCGCTCCCTCGGCACCGGATCGCGCCGGTACTGCCAAGGCCTCTCGGCACCGGCCGTCGCCGGCACCGACGTCCGCTCGGCACCGACGTCCGCTCAGCACCGATCCTCCTCCCCAAGGGCGAAGAGGCACAAGACTCCTGCTGCGTGCGTGCCGCCTGCTCCGCAGCCCGAGCACTCTACTAAGTCGGACCGCCCGGCACCGATACCTGCCGTGGCACCGACAACAGCGGCACCGTCGATTCCAGCCACGCAAGAGCCATCGAGTCTGGTGCCTGAAAGCTCCCCGGTGTGAGCCGTGGTTGAGCTCACTATTCCCTCCACGCCGGAGACATTTTCCACGGGGAGAGAGTTGATTGCAATGACGGAGTCTGTGCTGCCTCAACCCCTGGCTCCGCCGGTGCGGGTTATACAGTCGATTGGCAAGCCTGCCTTGATCAGACCACCCTCCGTCGGCACCGCAGAGCGGCACCGTTCACGATCACGGTCCCGCAGACGTTCTCGGTCCCGTCGCCGATCCAGGTTCCGACGCCGCTCGCAGTCCCGGCACCGTTCTCCGTTTCGGTACCGGTCGTACTCGCAGCACTGGTCAGCGTCCTGTTCGCCGGCCGGTACACTCAGCACCGATCCAGCTCCCGGCACCACTCCAGACACCATGATTCTCATAGCCACTCCCGACGTCGAGCCTCGAGATCTCGGTCGACCTCCCGGCACCACTCCGGTCGCAGGTCCTGATCTCGCTCCCAGTACCGGTATGCCTCCCGGTACCAATCCCCGGTGCCGCGTCAAGCGACGTCAGCTAGAGAGGGAGACTCTGCCCAGGGCTTTTCAGCTCCTCCATGGCCATCCAGACATGCATCAGTGTCGTCCCACGCGGGCAGTTCATACGCGCAGGACCGTGATTCGGATGTGCCCACCAGAGTCTTCCAGGAGCCCCAGGCCCAGGCCCCTGGCCCCCATCAGTGGTCATTCTGGACACCTTGGGCGTACCACCAGGCCCAAGGCGTACCTGTGATCCCATCTCGCTCTGTTCCGTCAGAGCACCGGGTGCCAGAGGCGACAGTTAGCCGTCCCCCTCCGACCGGTACGGAGGAAGCCCCGGTTTAGCCACCGGACTCCCAGATCCCACTGGAACACGAGGTCGTCCAGGAGCACGAGCCCATGCATGACCCACTTGTCCCCGGCCTTTCTTCTTCCTCCTCCCCAGATGAGGCGGTGGCAGGAACATCCTCCTCGGGCCCTCCTCCAATCGACTTGAGGGCCCATCAGGACCTCCTGAGACGGATGGCACTCAATATGAACCTCCAAGTGGAGGAAGTCTCGGAGATAGAGGATCCGATCATAGACATTCTGTCGGCTGACACCCCCACTAGAGTGGCCCTACCGTTCATTCAGATGATCCAAGCCAATGCGGATACCATCTGGCAGTCTCCAGCCTCTATCCCACCCGCGGCCAGGGGAGTCGAACGCAAGTACATAGTACCATCCAGGGGGTACAAGTACCTATATGTATATCCTCCCCCTTGCTCCCTTGTCGTCCAGTCCGTCAATGAGAGGGAACACCATGGCCAGCAGGCACCAGCCCCTAAATCAAAGGAGGCTAGGCGAATGGACTTACTGGGCCGTAAGGTGTACTCGGCAGGGGCCCTGCAACTCCGCGTAGCAAACCAGCAAGCCCTGCTTAGCCGCTACAATTACAACACCTGGGCGGCGGTGGGCAAATTTATGGAGTTGGTTCCTCAGGACTCCCGTCAAGATTTTGCTGCCCTCCTGGAAGAAGGGAAGAAACTGGCAAGAACTTCCCTCCAGGTCTCGTTGGATGCAGCTGACTCCGCTGCCAGGACTCTGGCCTCGGGTGTTGCCATGAGGCGCATTTCATGGCTCCAGGTGTCGGGCCTTCCCCCGGAGCTGCAGCATACTATACAGGACTTGCCCTTCGATGGCAAAGGTCTGTTCTCTGAAAAAACTGACCCTATGCTGCAAAGCCTAAAGGACAGCAGGGTCACTATGCGCTCTCTCGGCATGCACACGCCAGTGACTCAGCACCGGCCTTTCCGTTCCCAGCCTCACCGCCCTTACCCTCCGCCTAGACAAAGACAGGACTTTGGCAGAAGGCGTGGCCGATGCGGTCGTAGGTGTCAGTCAGGGCCCCAAGGGGGCCAAAATCAGGGGCCCTCTAAACCACCAGCGGGGCGAAAGCCAAACTTTTGAAGGCACGCCCGAGGACGGCGTACCAGTTATTACCCAGGATCCGTTCCCTCCCTTTTACAACAGCCTCTCCTTTTTCCTCCCTGCGTGGTCCCATCTAACCTCAGATCGTTGGGTCCTATGCACGGTGGAACTTGGGTACCGCCTCCAGTTCATTTCGCCTCCCACCCTCCATCCTTCTCGCTCTTCAGGGACCCCTCTCACGAGCAATTCCTCTTGCAAGAGGTGCGGACGCTCCTCGCCATCGGAGCTATAGAGGAGGTACCAAAGGATGAAAGGGGCAAGGGGTTCTACTCCTGCTATTTCCTAATCCCCAAGGCGAAGGGAGGTCTCAGACCTATCCTAGACCTGCGGGAACTCAACAAGTTCATGATAAAGCTGAAGTTCCGCATGGTATCCCTGGGGACCATTATCCGATCCTGGAGACTGGTATGCCGCCCTCGATATGAAGGACGTGTATTTTCACGTCGACATTTATCCTCCACACAGAAGGTACCTCTGGTTTGTGGCCAACCATCAACATTTCCAGTTTACGGTCCTTCCGTTTGGCCTCTCTACAGCCCCAAGAGTATTCACAAAGTGCATGGCTGTAGTCGCCGCCTCCCTCCGCCGCCGTTGGATACACGTTTTTCTGTATCTAGATGATTGGCTCACTCGAGGGACCTCCGAGGCCCAAGTTACCCATCATGTGGGCATCCTCAAGGACCTATTCCTGCGTCTAGGCCTGATGATCAATATAGAGAAATCCACTCTGATTCCCACACAGAGAATAGAATTCATTGTGGCATCCTGGACTCCAATCTCGCCAGAGCCTGCTTACCTCAGCCTCGGTTTCAGGCGATGGTAACAATTATACAAGGTCTACGGAACTTCCCAACAACTTCGGCTTGCACTTGCCTAGGTGTCCTGGGTCACATGGCTGCCTGCACGATCGTAACCAAACATGCCAGGCTTCGCCTCCATCCACTCCAATCGTGGCTTACCTTGGTGTACTACCCGAGCAGAGACAGCATAGACATGGTCGTCACGATTCCCCCGAGCATCCTAGGCTCCCTCGACTGGTGGTCAACGCCCTCCCTGGTGTGTGCAGGGATGCCGTTCCATCCACCTCACCCCTCGGTGTCCCTGATGACGGACGCCTCATCTCTCGGCTGGGGTGCTCACCTTGGTCAGTTTCGCACTCAGGGCCTTTGGTCAGCTCAAGAGCTGGCCTTGCACATCAGTGTCCAAGAGCTGAGAGCAGTCCGCCTTGCGTGCCAGGTGTTTCAGCAACACCTACAAGGCCGTTGTGTCTCAGTGTTCACAGACAACACAACGGCCATGTATTACATAAACAAGCAGGGAGGAGCACGGTCCTCCCCTCTTTGTCAGGAAGCCATCCAGCTCTGGGACTTCTGCATAGCCCACTCGATAGACCTGGTAGCGTCCTTTCTGCCAGGGGTTCGGAACACTCTGGCGGATCGCCTCAGCAGATCCTTCCTGTCTCACAAGTGGTCGATTCGTCCGGACGTTATTCATTCTGTTTTCCGGAAGTGGGGCTTTCCCCACATAGACCTCTTCGCTTCTCGCGAGAACAAGAAGTGCCAGACGTTCTGCTCATTTCAAGGCCTCTCCCCGGGCTCGATCTCGGACGCTTTTCTGATGCCATGGACAAGCCATCTGCTGTACGCTTTTCCACTGTTCCCGCTGGTTCACAGGGTCCTGCTAAAACTCCGCAGGGACAGAGCGCACCTGATCATGATCGCTCCAGCGTGGGCCAGCCAGCACTGGTACACCATGTTGCTAGACCTGTCGATAGCCAACCTGATTCCCCTGCCTCTTCGCCCAGACCTCATAATGCAGGATCACGGCAGACTTCACCACCCAGACCTGCAATCCCTGCACCTCACAGCATGGCTGCTTCATGGCTAAACCGATCCGAGTTAGGTTGCTCTGCCTCGGTACAACAGGTACTCCTGGATAGTAGGAAACCTTCCACTCGGTTAACATATCTGGCCAAGTGGAAGCGTTTCTCCTGCTGGTGCGAAGCGCACAATGTTACTCCCACCGAGGTCCCGATCCATTCCATCTTGGACTACCTCTGGTCTCTCAAACAGCAGGGCCTGGCGGTGTCATCATTGAGAGTGCACTTGGCAGCCATCTCTACCTTCCACCCGGGGGAGAGTGGCCACTCCGTATTCTTGCACTCTATGGTTTCTAGGTTCCTCAAGGGTTGGAGCGTTTATACCCCCAAGTTCGCCGCCCCGCCCCAACCTGGGACCTCAACCTGGTTCTAACCAGACTTATGACTGCCCCATTCGAGCCACTGGCAACTTGCTCGCTGCTATATCTGTCCTGGAAGACAGTTTTCCTCGTAGCCATTGCATCGGCCAGACGAGTCTCCGAGCTTCAGGCTCTCACAGTGGACCCACCATATACAGTGTTTCAGAAGGACAAGGTACAGTTGCGACCACATCCGGCCTTCCTCCCTAAGGTGGTGTCAGCCTTTCATATCAACCAGGATATCTTCCTTCCGGTCTTCTTTCCGAAGCCACACTCATCGTGAAGGGAGCAACAATTGCACTCCCTAGACGTCCGTAGGGCGCTCGCATTTTATATCGAGCGGACAAAGCCCTTTCGTAAAACGCCCCAACTCTTCATCGCTGTGACAGACCGAATGAAGGGCCTACCTGTCTCCTCCCAGAGGATTTCATCTTGGGTGACGTCGTGCATCCGCACCTGCTATGACTTGGCCCATGTTCCATCGAGCCACTTCACTGCACATTCCACCAGGTCTCAGGCTTCTTCTGCTGCCTTCCTGGCTCATGTACCCATCCAGGAGATATGTCGCGCAGCTACCTGGTCCTCGGTCCACACCTTTGCCTCACGTTATGCACTGGTCCAACAGTCCAGAGATGATGCAGCCTTTGGCTCAGCAGTTTTGCATTCTGCAACATCTCACTCCGACCCCACCGCCTAGGTAAGGCTTGGGAATCACCTAATTGGAATCGATATGAGCAAGCACTCGAAGAAGAAAAGACGGCTACTCACCTTTGTAACTGTTGTTCTTCGAGATGTGTTGCTCATATCCATTCCAAACCCGCCCTCCTTCCCCTCTGTCGGAGTAGCCGGCAAGAAGGAACTGAAGGGCCGTTGGGTCGGCAGGGGTATATATTCGGCGCTATAGCGGCGCCACTCCAGGGGGCGACCCAGCCGACCCACCGAGTGTTGCTAGGGTAAAAATCTTCCAATGAACGTGCACGCGGCGCGCACACACCTAATTGGAATGGATATGAGCAACACATCTCGACAACAACAGTTACAAAGGTGAGTAACTGTCTTATCATCATCCTTTTTATAACAGATCTTAAGATACTTGAAGGCTCTTATCAGGTTCACCTTCAGTCTTCTTTTCTCAAGACTAAACGTGCCCAATTTTTTTAAAATCTGTCTTCGTAGGTCAGATCTAAACCTTTATCATTTTTGTTGCTCTCCTCTGGACTCTCTCCATTTTTTCCACTTCTTTCTTAAAGCGTGGCATCCAAAACTGAACACAGTATTCCAGCTGAGGCCTCACCCAACGCGGAGTAGAGTGAGACAGTTAGCTCCTGGGGCTTACATATAGCACACCTGTTAATGTGCCCCAGAATGCCATCAGCCTTTTTCGCAACTGCATCACATTGTTAATTCATATTCAGCTTGTGATGGACTGTATTCCTCCAGATTCTTTTCTACAGTACTACAACATAACCAGTTATTCCCCATTTTATAATAGTGCATTTGATTTTTTGTTCCTAACTGTTGTACTTTGCACTTGTTTGTACTGAATTTCATCATGTTGATTTCAGGCCAATTCTGTAAGGTCCTTTTGAATTCTAATCCTGTCACACAAAGTGAACCCTCACCAAGTTTGGTATCAGTTGCAAATTTTATAAGCATATTCTTCACACCCTTATCCAAGTAATTAATCAAAATAATGAATAGTATTAGGATCCCACTAGATATGTCCTTCAGTTTGACAGCAAACTATTGATGCATACTCTTTTGAGTATATTTTTTTCAAGCAGTTGTGGAACCAGTTATTGGAGATGAGATTTGGATGCAATATCAGTTTGCTACAAAAAACCCTCCATTCATTACTTTGTCATAATATTAGCAATGCATTTGTTTCTATTCAGACTTTGTTTTGACTTGTGATCCTACAGCACATCTGAGGCATGTGCATACTTAAATGATAACTTGTTCTTCCTTTTCACAGTATTGCTATATAGACAAAGATAACATCATCCCATTGCAACTTAGAAAAAGAAAATTGACCCCTGACAAAAGTAATTAAAAATTAACATGCTATCTGTAGATCACATCCTTCATTTCAAATCAGTCCATGCTTTAAGTTTGTCATTGAATTTTAAAACACTCTGGACGGTTACACAAAGTCTGAGAGCAATGCTGGATGAAATACCATAGCATTTTCAAAATCGAACAAATGAACAAAAATATTTCTATAAAGATACCATTTGTGCAGGCTTTTTTACTCTGGTTCTTGGATTCTTAGAGTGAAATTGATGGAACTCCTCTCACTTTTATGGTTTTTTTTTTTTTACTCGTGGCAGTGGTGGTGTAACCCCTGTTTGTGGTTTTTTCTGGGGAGCCTTGGAATTTCAAGGATCTTGGCTTGCTCCTTTCCCAAGCCCTGTTGGTGTTTCCCTGAAACTTCCTAATGGTTTGCTTCAATCTCTGAGATACCCTTGCATGATCTGTCTTGTTTTGGCAGTCCAAGGCATAGTGACCATCTCTTCCACAGGTATAACAGAAACCTTCTCGCCGGCTATCACCCCTCCTGCTACTCTCCCCTCTTGAGGATGGCACAGTATGTCCCTGAGCCTTCATCATGGCCACTTCTCAGTGCTGCGGCCACTGACGGGGCGTCTTCCATCTCTCCAAGCACTGTGGTGGTGTGACTCCCTGCCATCTTCGGCTGCATCACTGCATCCACTTGCAACAATCGCTCCTCCTCTTCACGTATCTCTTGAATGAGCTTGTGGAATGGGGGTGGGTTTTGGGCCCGCTCCCTCAGCTGCAGTCGCCACAACATCAACCCATCTTGTCGAGTGCCCCGAAGGATTTGGTCCAACCTAGCAGAATCAATGCGCTTGATGGGGATGCCCTCCTTCCACACTACCTGCTGTAGCAAATCCTCTAGTCTCTTGATGAAATGCAACAATCATTTGTGGGGCTCTTGATAGGTATGGCGGAAACGATAATACAGGTCTTCACTGCTATCATTAGCACCGTAGACACTCTCAAGAGTGGTTAAATAGTCTTGCACTGTGTCAGCTGGTTGGGAGTCTTTCAGGGCTCGGATAAGTCGCATGGCAGGTCCCCTCAGACTCTCAAGCACATGCTTCCGCTTCTCAGCATCAGAGCATTCCCACTCTTGGACAAGTGGCACCGTAAAATCCCTCCAGGCCTCATAATCATCCTCCCCTGAGGGTACAGGTGACACCCCCGAGAAAGAGCGTAACCACTTGTATGGAGCACTGTCATATACTGGCTTCAATGCACCTTTGAGAGCGTTTCCCAGCTCTTTGGCCCATCCCACCAGGCTGAGTGCTGCAGGTGTTGGAGCCCCTCCTAATGCCAAAATTAATTTTTCTCTTGTCCGCTTCTCATCCACCATCAGAGCTTGCAATTTCTGTGCTAAAGAATCCACCTCAAGTGACACAGGCACATTAGGAGGGGACTGCTCTGCCCCCAGAATTGTCCAGGGGATACCTTCTACTTGCACCTTTTTGGGCACTTTATCAAGATCTGCTTCCTTGTAGTGAGTACATAATGCTACCATGCCCTTCACTTTGCGGTTGTAAATACGGGTGTGGACCTTTACCCTCCCCAGTATTTCAGCTGCATCTAGGCTCTCCTCAATTTCATTTGGTTCCATCTCTTCTGGGAACCCCACCACCAGCACAGCTTTGGTTACTGGGATTCATGCCCTTCGGCACAGGTCTTCTAACAATCCTATCTCCATTTTTTTATTTTTAAACAGAGATGAAAGTCACTCAGGAGTTTCTTTGCTCTGTGAAGGCGAGCCCAGGATGCGCAACGTAGGGGTGTGTGTGTGTGTGTGTGTACTGCAAAGTTCCCCGTACGGGCCACCAAGTGTAACTTTAGCGCCCTCGTGGTCAAGATAGAGTCTGCTCTGCAGGCAGCTCTGGCCAAGAAAAGGCGCGCGCAGGAATGCAGCAGGAGAAATCCCTTCCATCCCAGGGGCACCTGTTCCAAACCCCCCAGAGTGAACACACATACCCACAGGAAAAGTACAATGGCTATAACAAAGGGAGATATTTATTTACAGAGGAATGAGAGGAGAAAAACAACAAGGGGAAGTATAGGGGGAGCTGTAAAACAGGGGTGCCTCCAAAACAAGCCCCACAGGCCCAGTGGTAGCACAGTCTGACAGGGCAGACATTGAACAATGTGTCTGCACACAGAGTTCAGGAGTCCTGAGCAAAGTTCCAGTCCAGTGGTGAGTCTTGGGTGTTCCTGGTAGTCTTCGGCGCCAGTGAACTTTCCCCCAACAAACCCATCCAGTGCCCTCTTCTGCCTCTCTCTGCAATGCCACACAAAGCAACCACCTCCCCACTTAACTACCTAGCAACTTCCCTCCTTGTTCCCAGTGCAGAGTCAAGAGCCCCAGTACTCACAGCCGTGCAGCTCTGGGCAGCCGTGATACTGGTTCCAGCTCCAGCCTGTCCTTCTTGGGCAATTCCTCCCTGGCACAGTGCTCCTCCTGGCTCCTGTCTTGGGGTGTCCTCGATCGGCCGCCCTGACCTTCCCAGGCCTCAGGCAGGTTCTCTCCTTCTTCCTTTTTGAGGGCCTGTGGGCTGCTCCCTCTCTCTCCCTCCCCCAGCTCCAGAGAGCTCCCTAGAGTTTTCCTCCTTTTTTCTCACTCTCCCCCTCCCCCCTAGGAAAAAGATTTAAAGGAGCCATGCTCTCTAAACCCCTAAGGGGTTACAGTGGTATAGTAGAATGTATACAAGACATGCTGCTGGTCATCATGTGCAATCTGCTGCCAAAGATGCGGTGTTCTGAATTTTCCAAGCAGTTCCTTCTTCACTGGTCAGCAAAGGATCTCCCTGTAAGACATTACACCTTATCAGGAGAGCGTAAGGGTGAAATTAGCAATGGCTAAAGGGAAGATTGGGCATGCCTATGGTACTGTATCCTAGAATCCTGAGCTGTGGCAATAGGATTCATTTGGAAAAAGAGTTTACCCGTTTTATTGCCATAAACCTGTTAAATCCTGGATTACCAGATTTTATGGCAAAAGAGACACAAGGTCTGTGAAGATTTATTGGACTATTGGTGAGAGAGACAAGCTTTCAAGCAAAAGAGGGAGAAACCTTGATCAGTCCCCTTCCCCAAGAGAAATGACGGGCGCTTATGAAGTTTTGGAAGCCAGACTACAGGTTCATTGGCCTGGTCTGCTATCAGGTTCAAGTGTCTTTGGTGTTGTTGATACTGTGGTGAGGGATGCTGTGCCAGAGGTGGATGTCTACAAATATTCTAGGCTTCAGACATCCAGATTCCAAAAAGAGGGCCAGAAAAAGCTCAATGAGCTGCCTAACAGGAGAGATGCATTTTTGGAGGAGTAGGTAGAATCCTCAGGGGGGGGATCCGTTAGCATGGGGCGGGCTTTGCCCGCCCCATTTCCCAGAAACCCAATAGATACAAAGTGAGAAGGGGACATAGACCTGTTAATTTTGCTCTTCTGGGTTTCATCTTTCATCCTTTCAGGCCTTTCTTTCAACAGAGGGAAAGGAAAGGCTCTGCTTCAAAAGCCTGCTTTCACAATAAGTGGCTTCAGTAGTTTGGTTAATAAAGTGTTGACATAATATACTCCTGCCAACAAAAAAAACTTCCACCCCACACAAGCAGCAGCGGCTTTGTTGGCAGGAGAGTGCTCCTGCCAACAAAGCACTGTTCACACTGGTGCTTTTCGTCAGTAAACCTTTTGTCATTCGGTGTGTGTGTGTGTGTGTGTGTGTTTTTCTTAACATCTCTGAACGACAAAAGTTTTGCCAACAAAGTTCCAATGTGTAGACAAGTAATGTCCCAAACTGTGTTTGGAGAGCTCCTGGACAAAAAAAAAATACTTAAGGCAAGGGATAAGTCCAAAAAACCTGCCATCATACGTGCAACAGAGGGAAGGACTGAAGTCTTTCATCAAAATCTCAGCTGTCTTTTTAAGGCTATTTGTATACCAGTTTCTGCAGATTAACTTCTCAAAAGAAAGGGAAGAAGAGCCAGAAACAATTTAGGGTAATCTTGCATCATGACCTCCATCAAGAACATCTGGCTCCCCTTTCCATTTCCTTGAGGAGCATAGGTCTTCAGAGGGCAGTCTCCTTCAGTTTTCAGGCCAGTGGACTGTCACTTTTCAGACTGATTAGTAGCAGTAATCTTTGGCTGTGTTTAAAATAGTTTCATAACCCCTCTTCCCAAAGATTCCTTCTAAGGACTTTAATGGCCTTGTACCATCTCAGACTTGCATAAACGGGTGTTCTGACTAAGAACTCTAGAGTGAATGCTCACATAAATTACAGATGAGTAATCTGAATTCATTTAATCTTTTGTGCCACTTTTGTCGTGTTTAGATTGATGTCCCACTGCATTGCCTCATTGGACTCACCTAAGAAGTCCATATGGGTGAAGCAGTAGGTATCAGATAACTCCTCTAGGCTACCTGCTTTACCCTTCAAACCTTGTTTGAAGAGGAGCTAGAAAAGAGCAGATTCAGAGCTATAGGTTTCTACTGATCAGGCAACGGGACTCAAAAGAAGCATAGGAGGGTTCCACAGCATTAGTTCCTTTCTGCACCAAAGAAGAGGTAACAAAACACAGGGAATGCCTGAAAACGTGAAACAATTGGCTTGAAGGTATACATACCTGTTGGTTAAGCTTGTCTTATTTTCAAGGCCCTTCATATCCTGTCCCCTCCCTACCTATCATCTTGTTCATTACCAAGCTGTTGACACATGTCTCTGATCAGCTAATGATACTTGTTAACTTTTCAAACAAGCACCTTTGTGCTTTTTCTCCTGCTGCTCTTCACGCTTGGGAGAAGCTCCTCACAAACATCTTATTATTCTCCTTCAAATCTCTCCTTAAAACTCTCCTTTTCCAGGATGCTTACGAAATACTTGCCAACGGTTAGGCTGCTGGGTGATACCACAACCTGTCATGCTGACCAATATTATCTCATTGTTTCCTTGTACTACCCAGTCTGTCTGTCTGTATCTATGTGTTGTCTCTTGTCTAATGGTATGGCTACACTGGCGAGTTGCAGCGCTGGAAAGCCTCCACCAGCGCTGCAATTAGTAAGTGGCCACACCTGCAGGGCACTTCCAGCACTGCAACTCCCTGGCTGCAGCGCTGGCCGTACACCTCACTCAGCATGGGGAATAAGGATTCCAGCGCTGGTTCTGCAGCGCTGGTCATCAAGTGTGGCCACACACCAGCGCTGTGATTGGCCTCCAGGGTATAAGGATGTATCCCAGAATGCTTTTATAAATTACTCTCTTTGTTTTGTTATGCAGTCTTTCTTTGTTTTGTTATGAACGAGCTCCGTTGCCGCTGCTGCTTATCTAAAAAACAAACAGAGTTCCTGTTTGCTGTGATCATCTGTACCTGACTGTAAACAATCAAATGAGAGGCAGGCAGGGAGCGAATGAAACAGCGGGGAGTCGTGTTGGCTGCAGGCTGTTTGCAATTAAGAGTCAAGACTAAGGGGTCGGAAACATGTTCTGATTTTTCAAGGCAGGAAGCTAAACACACAGTGTTGGCTCCAAAAATCCCCCCTCTCTCTCCCCCCGCTCCCTGTCACACTAGACCCCACTCCACCCCCCTCTTTTGAAAAGCACGTTGCGGCCACTTGAACGCTGGGTTAGCTGCCCATAATGCATCACTCCCAACAGCGCTGCAAATGCTGCAAATGTGGCCACACACCAGCGCTGGTAGCTGTGAGTGTGGCCACACACCAGCACTGGCCCTGCACAGCTGGATGACCAGCGCTGCAAACCGTAAGTGTAGCCATACCCTTATACTTAGATTGCAAATTGTTTTTGTTCATGCAGCTTCTAGCACAGTGGGGTCCTGGTCCATGACTAGGGCTTCAAGTTAATGGGGCTATATTAATACACACCATAAATAAGTATAATAATCATGGTAAGACTGTATTTGGGCCCAAAAAATGTCAGGCAATTAGGTCTTCAACATAATGTATTGGAGGAGCCCAATAATTTTTTTTTATTTCACCAGGAGAGCTATAACTTGTACTGAAAATGGTCAGTGCTTTTCTCAGGTTCCCGAGCCTTAGGATGGAGTCTTTATAGTCAGTCATTCAGGCAGTGAACTTGGGTAAATTGTTGTACTCCTTACATTGTTGCATATGCTGCATAACTATAATTTCTCCCATGCTGCTTAGCCTAAAAACCAGATTTGCAGTATACACGTTTTATAAAACTGCAACTCAACATGCTTGATTCAAGATGCTGAAAGATAGGCAGATCTGTATCAATTCTGCTGTTTTCAGTTGTCATCTTGTTTGTGAAAGTAAGTCTCTCCTGCCTTTTTTTCACTAAAGAAACATGTTTGATTCTTTCAGAAAACTTCCAGAACTGCAGGCTACCTCAGTGTAAATTTCAAGGTGCAATATTTAAGTTTCTTAAATGCACCCTTGAATGCCCACCTTTTTACATATAATACTTCAGCAGTGATGTTATGGGGAAAATTAAAACTTTTTCTCTTATGTAACATCCAGTAAATTGTTAATAATTTGGGAAAGACCGCTTTCAGACAGAGTGTTCTGCCCTCAGTATATGATCAGACAGTGGGAATTCATTCAGCTGATGTAATGCTTTAAACGGGTTCTTCACTGATTGCATTTATCACTGGATATTATGCAGAGTTCTATGGAATTCTATGAAAATCAAGAACTAATACAATTTTAATTAAATTCTTATTAAACTTGTTACTTTTGAACTCTCTTCTGGGCTCTTAATCTCTATTGCTTCAAACAATTCATTCCTTTTGTAGTTTGTTTGTTTTTGCGCCTGTGGGATTATATTGTGGCTACTGACCTTTGGCAGTATGCATTAGGGCCAGTATTTTCAAACCTATGAGCCTAAAGTTAAGGACCAAAAGACATATTAAGCCACCTAAATAAGTTGCTTGACTTTCAGAGATGTTGAGCACGCACTACCATTTTCTTATAAGAGTCACTTCAATGACATTTTAAGAAACACGTACATCTATTTTGCCAGCTTGCATTATGGGATTATATAAAAAGAAAATCAATTTTAAATGGAAACTTGATAAACATCAAAGCCTGTGTTGAAAAATGTTGTTTGTGTCTTAGAAACTCATTAGGCTGTGCATTCAGTCTTTGCGGGTGTGCTGCAGGTCACTTTGACCCACCCTTTGAGCAGTAGACTAGTTCTGAAGGAAGTTTTGTCCTGTCCTTGGCCAAACGAAATGAGAAGATTTCTGTGACATGGTATCTTTTGAAAGAGGGAGGAAGTAAGTAATAAGGAGAAAATAAGCAGTCTACAAAAGAACCCTTCCTTCTTTCTACATACTCAGACTGTATTTATATTTTTTTTTCTTGCAAACTTTGTCCATTTCTCAATCCAATCCTCTGAATTGACAATGAATGTAATTTCGAGAGATCTGGCAAGCAGCTCTTTCACCTACCACAATGAACAGCTGTAAGAGCAGTTGTCCGTCTTTGTAACTTGTTGGGGTGGATTTCAAATTAAATTCTAGAAATACCTTGTTCAGATCTTGTAAGGTTTAGAAAAGGTATGTTCTAACAGCTGAATAGGAAATTGCATGCTTGCTTTCACAAGATTAATTCATTGGTTAAATTTGAAGCTTAATGCTCTGGATGATACATTGACTGCTTTTGGTCCTGACATTTCAGCGAGGCTTTGCCTTTATAGGCAAAAAACAAAAGAGAGTCTTACTACCCTTTGGGTGAAATCCCAATATAGCAAGTAATCCAAGAGAACATCAAACAGAGCCAAAGGACATTAATGAGAATGTGAATTTTATGAATATTGTTTGAGAGAATACAGCTGTTCTACTGTAGTTGATTCTATTCAACTACTGGGTAAAAAGATGAAATAGGAGTCAAGTTGTCTTCTCTGAATAATATTTATGTAAACTTGTACTGCTTGTTTGTTTTTAATATGGTAGTGTCATATAAGATTTATACCTGATATATCACTGAGGACTTTCCTGTACCTAAACATCTAGAATAAAAGTTGTTTCAGACTCATGTTTGAATTTTCTAGTTTTCATGAACTTTCCAGATCCTTAATGTTAGTTATAGGTAAGGCTAACATTTTGTCACGGCAGTCATGGAAGTCACAGAATCTGTGACCATGGGTGCTGGGCCCCCCTGTTAGCCCCAAGCTGCTGCTGCAGGACGCAGGCAGGTCTGTGCAGCTCCCAGCCACCATGGGCAGATCCCATAGCTCCAGGCTGCTTCTGGCGCTCAGACCCTCACTCTCAGACACCAGGGGTGAGGGGAACCCTGGAGCCCCAGCAGCGGTGGGTGCTGGACCCTCCTTCCAAAGTTACAAAGTAAATAAGTTAAATTTTAGACTTGCTAAATTTAATAATTGTACTTAAATCACAATTTAAATTAAATTCACAAAATAACAACAACCAAATAAGGAAACAGTATGTTAAACTGAAAAAAAAACAGTCCCACTGAAAAAAAATCTCGTTACTACTTTACCAAAGAGTTGGGTTTTTTTGTTAATTATTCATAAGTAACTTGTCAGCATGCGGGATATTGAGAGAGTATCAAGCACTCTGACAGTCTTGTAAAGCTAGGAAGTTACCATCCGAAAAGTGTAGCATTCTCTTGCAAATTGTAGAACAAAATTCCTAGATATAATAGTTAAGTAAAAGGCAAATTAAGCTCATGGTTCTCTGTCTGTGAAAGGATGATTTAATGGTTAAGGTACAAGATTAGGACCTCATGAGTATGCAATGAACTGTTCATCAATCAAGTGTCACTCACTCACTCACTCATGCCCGTCACCCCAATCAGGGTATGGGCCACCAACCACAGATCTCCAGAGTCTTCTATCCTGGGCCATTCGCTCTAGCTGGTTCCAGGTATAGCCCATTTTTTTGCTATCAGCCTGAAGGTCGCGTCGCCAGGTATTTCTTGGACGGCCTCTTTTCCGCTTGCCTTGGGGGTTCCACCGCAGTGCCTGTTTGGTGATGTTGGTTGGCTGCTTGCGTAGTGTATGTCCTATCCAGCCCCACCTTCTCCTTCTAATTTCTTCCTCTGCTGGGAGTTGACAGGTCCTCTCCAAGAGGTGGATGTTACTGATGGTGTCTGGCCAGCGGATCTGGAGAATCCTTCTGAGGCAGCTATTAATGAAGGTCTGGATCTTCCTGGTGGTTGTTTTGGTTGTCCTCCAGGTTTCAGCTCCATACAGTAGGACTGATTTCACATTGGAGTTGAACAGTCGAATCTTTATTGCCAAAGACAGCTCTCTGGAGCTCCAGATGTTCTTGAGCTGTAAGAAGGCTGCTCTTGCCTTACCAATCCTTACTTTGATGTCTGCATCTGTACCACCCTGTTGGTCGATGATACTACCTAGGTAGGTGAAGGACTGCACTTCTTCCAGGGGGCGTCCATTCAGTGTGACTGGGTCGTTGCTGATGGAATTGATCCTAAGGATCTTGGTCTTGTCCTTGTGGATGTTGAGGCCAACCTGTGATGACGTGGCTGCCACTACGTTGGTCTTCTCTTGCATCTGCTGTTTACTGTGCGAAAGGAGTGCAAGGTCGTCGGCAAAGTCCAGGTCATCAAGCTGGGTCCACAACGTCCACTGGATTCCATTCCTACGCTCGTAAGTGGATGTCTTCATAATCCAATCTATGACTAGGAGAAAGAGAAGTGGTGACAACAAGCAACCTTGTCTGACTCCGGTTCGCACCTGGAAGCTGTTTGTGAGCTGCCCTCCATGGATCACTCTACAGTGTATGCCATCGTATGAGTTCTTGATCAAGTTGACCACCTTTGCTGGGATGCCATAGTGCCGAAGGAGCTTCCAGAGGGTCTCTCGATCCACGCTATCGAACGCTTTCTCATAATCAACAAAGTTGATGTACAACGAGGAGTTCCACTCCATAGACTGCTCGACTATAATGCGGAGCGTTGCTATCTGGTCCGTGCATGATCTGTTCTGCCGGAAACCTGCCTGTTCATCTCGTAGCTGTGGATCGACGGCATCCTTCATTCTCTCTAAGAGGACTCGGTTGAAGACCTTCCCTGGCACCGACAGAAGTGTGATTCCTCTATAGTTGGCACAGTTGCTGAGGTCTCCTTTCTTGGGGATTTTGATGAGGTATCCCTCTTTCCAGTCAGCCGGAATCACTTCTTCTTCCCATATCTTCTCAAAGAGGGGGTACAGCATTTCCACTGAAGCATCCAGGTCTGCTTTCAGGGCCTCTGCTGGAATATCGTCAGGTCCAGCCGCCTTCCTGTTCTTCATCATGGTGATGGCTTTTCTGATCTCGTCTCTGGTTGGTTTATCGCAATTGATTGAGAGGTCCTCGTTGGCTGGGTCGATGTCTGGTGGATTAGGTGGTGCTGGTCTGTTCAGGAGTTCCTCAAAGTGCTCTGCCCATCTGTTCATCTGTTGTTCTATTCCTGTTATAGACTTTCCCTGCTTGTCTTTAACGGGACGTTCTGGTTTGCTGAACTTTCCAGACAGTCGCTTGGTAGTATCGTACAGCTGTTTCATGTTACCGCTGTATGCTGCCTGCTCTGCTTCTGCTGCCAGTCCATCCACATAATCTCTCTTATCCTTCCTAATATTCCTTTTCACTGCTCTGTGGGCTTCAGCATACTCTTTTTGAGCTTTGCCCTTTGCTGCTCTAGTCCTGCTGTTGTTGACTGCTGCCTTCTTCTTCTTTCTGTCTTCTATCTTAGTCAAGGTCTCTGTTGTGATCCACTCTTTCTGCTGGTGTTTCTTAATTCCAAGCACTTCCTGGCATGCTGACCTAAGTGACTCTCTCACTTTCTGCCATCTGTTGAGTACAGTGTCTTCCTCTTCCTCAGACCGATCCTGTAGTACTGAAAACTTATTCTTCAGCGTCAATCCAAAATCTTCCTTGGTCTTATGGTCCTTCAGAAGGCTGACGTTGTACTTCGCTCTTCTGTCTGACGCGTCTATCCAGTTCTTCTTCAGCTTCAGCTTCAATCTGGCCACCACTAAGTGATGGTCGGACGCCACGTCTGCTCCTCTTCTAACTCTAACGTCCTGCAAGGATCTTCTGAACTTCTTGCTAATGCAGACATGGTCGATCTGGTTTTCTGTCGTGCCTGCTGGCGATACCCAGGTACTCTTGTGGATCCGCTTGTGAGGAAAGATGCTGCCTCCTATGACCAGGTTGTTAAGTGCACACAGATCCACAAATCTCTCTCCATTCTCACTCATCTCTCCCAGAGCGTGGGTCCCCATGACTTGTTCGTATCCTGTGTTATCAGGTCCAATTTTGGCATTAAAGTCTCCCATAAGGATGGTAATGTCTTTGTCTGGGAGAGTCTCTAATATTTTCTGGAGTCTGTTGTAAAAGTAGTCTTTGTCCTCCTCTTCACTGTCATTGGTTGGAGCGTAGCACTGAACAACATTCATCTTAATCCTCTTCATTTTAGTTCTGAAGGATGCTGTGATGATCCTGGGACCATGTGCCTCCTAACCAATCAGTGCTCTCTGTGCGTGCTTGGACAACATGAAGCCTACTCCCTGTGTGTGGGGTGCGTCGCTCTCTTCATGTCCTGAATACAGCAACAGCTCTCCTGTCAACAGTCGTCTCTGTCCAGCTTGCATCCATCTTGTCTCGCTAATGCCTAGTAGGGTCAGGTTGTTGCTCCTCATCTCTGCTGCAACCTGCGCCGTCTTTCCTGACTCGTACATGGTTCTCACGTTCCATGTGCCGATGGTAATCCTCCTGGTTGTAAGAAGGGTGATCGGCTTAGTGGCTTCCTCGCGGCTTTCACCACCCAGCGTCATGCATCTTCGAGTTGAAGACCCTTCTTTTTCCAGGCTAAAAGTCTCTGTTAACTCTATTGTTGGCGTTTCTGTAGCAAGCTGATTTTTTTACGGGATGGAGTTGCTAGCCCCACGCCCAACCCTCCTCCTTTACCCTGACTTGGGACAGGCAGATGGCCCCAAAGGACCTCTCTGGTGGA
The DNA here is from genome assembly GCF_020497125.1 of Mauremys mutica. Lineage (NCBI taxonomy): Eukaryota > Metazoa > Chordata > Testudines > Geoemydidae > Mauremys > Mauremys mutica. The sequence continues at coordinate 70,258,489 of NC_059075.1, read as the reverse complement.
GTTCAATCAAGTGTATATGCAACAAAGGTTCTAGGCATGTAACTGAATACGCAAATTGTCAGTTGTCATAGACTAGGGCTAAGGCTCAGCAGTTACACCATATAACAATAGAAATTAACAAAATTTCTCCTTACATTTAATTATAATAATAGTTATCAATTCTTTAGTATTTTTAATATGTTTATTGCACTTCTAGTACCTTTCCAAGGAGTAAAGATGTACTTGTCTTAAAAGCACTCTGAAGTATGTGGTCCCTGCTATTTGAATAGTGTGGTATGAAAGAGACAAGTTTAAACGATCGAAAGCAACTGCTTAAAGCTGTTGTTTAAATTTCTCTTAGGCCAATTTGCTTGAGCATACAAAGGAGAGTATGCATATATAGCATGAGTTAGTTAAAATAAAAAATATGTTTACTTGAAGCATTGTTAAAAAGAGTAGAACTCAACAAGATATCTTTTTGTTACTTATATTTAAAGAACAGAAAGAGAAATAGACTTTGAAATGAAATCTCACTCCTTTTTCACAGCCCTGTTAACCGTGGAATAGAGAAGAGTCCTTTTCACATGACTGGCATGAGCATTAGTAGCACTTCGGGATTCTGCAGCTTTTTTGTGCATTCACTTAACTCTGCTTCGTCCAGAGGGGAACGGAAGAGGCTGTCCACAGGGGTTCAGCAAAGCTTTGGGATACCACACTGTGACATCAGGTTTATATACCCCGTTTCAGAGGCTATTGGAAGAAGGCAATTCTCTTTTCTATTAGACCCTGGCCAACTGAGTGCTCAGATTTCAGCTCTCAGTTTTTCTTCTGCTTTCATCAGTACCAGTAGATGGTGGTGGTGGTAAATAAGTTTTTTTCAGTCCTTCTCTTATCAGAGGGTTTTTATGTTTGATTTATTTCAAGGACTGTATTTGAGTATTAGCCAAACTATTAATTGGAATGCCCCTCTTTTTAAGCAATTTCTTTTAAAAATTCACTTATACTCTGGTTAGGTAATTATATCGTTCAATATTCTTTTTCCATGTGTCATATGACTCATACCACTTCTGTAGTGCAACAATTGTTTTAGAAAGAAAACTAGCAAATCTCTCTTAGTCTTAGTCTTTTGTCAGCTATCAGGGCCTGCAGCAGAGGCAGTCTCTGGGCAACCTGATGAGCGTAGTTGGCCTTTAGTAGGCTGCTTAAGTGGCTACACTGCCTGATTGGTGAGAAGAGTCAGCAGCTAATCTCTTAAACCCAGCAGAAGCAGCTGTTTGAAATATTGCCCATGGTTGTGATAGCTCATGTTCCAGCCTAGTTTCAAGCCATGCTCCAGCCTTGCCTCACTCCAGGTAACCTGGTTTTGACAGTCAGCTCTGATTGCTGACCTCTGATTGGAGCTCTGATCCTTGCTCTGGTTTCTGGCCTCTGGATCTTACTCTTGGCTCCTATTCTTGGTTATCAATTACTGCTCTAGTCATTAGGCCAGACTGCCCACATCCTAGTCTCTGACAACTTTTAAATCTAGTGAACATAGTCCATATTTTCTTTGATTTCACATCCTTTAGGGCAGATCGGCAACCTTTCAGAAATGGTGTGCCGAGTCTTCATTTATTCACTCTAATATAAGGTTTCGCGTGCAAGTAATACATTTTAATGTTTTTAGAAGGTCTCTTTCTATAAGTCTATAATATATAACTAAACTATGGTTGTATGTAAAGTAAATAAGGTTTTTAAAATGTTTAAGAAACTTCATTTAAAATTAAGTTAAAATGCAGAGCCCCGTGGACCGGTGGCCAGGACTCAGGTGGTGTGAGTGCCACTGAAAGTCATCTCGCGTACTGCCTGTGGCATGCATGCCATAGGTTGCTACCCCTGCTTTCAGGCAATAAAATGGCAGATGAAATTCAATGTTGATAAATGCAAAGTAGTGTACATTAGAAAACATAATCCCAACTATACATATACAATTATGGGGTCTAAATTAGCTATTTCCACTCAAGAAGGAGATCTTGGAGTCATTATGGATAGTTCTCTGAAAACATCCACTCAATGTGCAGCGGCAGTCAAAAGAGCTAACAGTGTTGGGAACCATTAAGAAAGGGACAGATAATAAGACAGAAAATATCATATTGCCTCTATATAAATCTATGGTACGCCCACATCTTGAATACTGTGTTCAGATGTTGTTGCCTCATCTCAAAAAAGATATATTGGAATTGGAAAAGGTTCAGAAAAGGGCAACAAAAATGATTAGGGGTATGGAACAGCTTTCATATGAGGAGAGATTAATAAGACTGGGATTTTTCAGCTTGGAAAAGAGATGACTAAGGAGGAATATGATAAAGGTCTATAAAATCATGACAGATGTGGAGAAAGTAAATAAGTAAAAATTACTCCTCGGAACACAAGAATTAGGGGGTCATCAAATTAAATTAATAGACAGCAGGTCTTAAACAAACAAAAGGATGCCAGAGGGTGTTGTGAAGGCCAAAACTATAACAGGGTTCAAAAAAGAATTAGATAAATTCATGGAGGATAGGTCCATCAATGGCTGTTAGCCTGGATGGGCAGGGATGGTGTCCCTAGCCTCTGTTTGCCAGAAGCTGAGAATGGGTGACAGGGGATGGATCACTTGATGATTACCTAGTCTATTCATTCCCTGTGGGGCACGTAGCGTTGGTCACTGTCGGAAGACAGGATACTGAGCTAGATGGACCTTTGGTCTGACTCAATATGGCCACTCTTATCTTAAAAAAAATCACAGCACCTATTAGTGTGGCTGCAGGCAAAACCCAGCATTTGGGTGTTGATGAAAAGTTGGCAATCATAAAAGCAAGATAGATTTTTAGCAAATCTATAAGAAGATTCAATTGAATTAATATAATAGAATTTTCTGCTTCCTCCTTTTCCAGGGCAGTGTAATTTGAGGTTTGATTATCCTATGTAGCTTGAATGGCCTCACTTTTTCCTTGTGTGGAAGTAAGTTTTCACATTAATACGTAAGCCATGTATGAAACAGAAACCTTTTTATAATTTTGAAAAAAAAAAGTTAATATCTTTTATTTCAGAGAAAAAGTATGCTTTTGTGTTTGTGTAAGATAAAGGTTAAATTATAATTAATACAATTTAAACTTAATTGCTATTTTGGGGCTTTGTTCTATCTACAATATGAAAAACATGTTTAATGGAAAATGTACATATTTTCTACTGATGACAAACCACTACCTATCTTTTGATGAATAATTCCTAAAATATCAAATGTCATATTTTCCAAGCTGAAATATATTCCACTCTTCGTATACTCTATAACTCCTATCTGCCTGGCTCCCTTTAAGGAGAATGGGCATAATTAATGGAAGGTGCAGCAGAATTAATTCAGAATATATCTGATGGTGTTTTAATAGAATACAAAAATCACTAGCTGAATAAATTACTTCAGTTAATATTATAAATGTATGCATGTTTGACATACATTATGTGTATGTTATATTTGTATATATACCTATGTGTATATAACATACACACATCTGATAGTGATATCAGTGTGAAAATAGCAGGACCATGTAGTAGACTGTGTAATACACTCAGCCTGCACTCTGTTCACTAATGCATTTCCAGGAAGACCACTATTAATATTCCAAATCTGAAATAGCTTCAAACAGACACTATTTAAAAAAATAGTTTGATGGAGAAATGTTTCCTTTTTTCCCCATCCATAATTTACATCGACCTAAGACCTAGGATTGGCACTATTCACTCTTGGATTAGTGACAGATTTAATGTCTCAGAAACCTTTAGTGACAAGAATTAGAAGGAGGTTTATAACTTGAGTAGCAGAGATTCTTCTTCGAGTGCTTGCTCATATCAATTCCAATTAGGTGCGCGCGCGCGCATCGCGTGCACGTTCGTCGGAAGATTTTTACCCTAGCAACACTCGGTGGGTCGGCTGGGTTGCCCCCTAGAGTGGCACTGCAATGGCGCCGGATAATACCCCTGCCGACCCAACGGCCCTTCAGTTCCTTCTTGCCGCCCATGTCGGTTGTTGGAACAGTGGAGCGCGGCTTAGCTGATCTCCACTTCCCTAGCTACTCGTAGTTATCTCGTTAATTCTTGTGTATATAGTTCAAATTTCTATAGTTGTAGTTAATTTTATTAGTTCTTAACATAGTTAGTGTATATAGTTAAGAGGGATTCGGGGATTATCCCCTTCCCCGCACCCGGTGCCGGGGCCCATGCCCGGTTCACCGGGTTTCAAACCGTGCTCGGCCTGTCACAAGACGATGCCAACAGGAGATCCCCACGACTCCTGCCTTAAGTGCCTCAGGGAATCTCACCTCGCAGATAAGTGCCGTATTTGCAAGGCCTTTAAGCCGAGGACAAAAAAGGAGCGGGACTCAAGCAGCTCCTGATGGAGGCGGCTCTTACCGCTCCAACTTCGGCACCGAGCGCTGGACAGTCTACAACCAGAAGTGCTTCCTTGGCACCGGATCGCACCGGTACCACTAAGGCCTCTCGGCACCGACCGTCGCCGGCACCAATGTCTGTTCGGCACCGCTCCCTCTCCCCGAGGGTGAAGAGACAGAAGACTCCGGCTGCTTCCGTGACACCTGCACCGCAGCCAGAGCACTCGACTAGGTCAGACCGCCCGGCACCGACAACGTCGGCACCATCGATTCCGGTCCCGCAAGGGCCGTTGAATCCAGTGCCTGAAAGCTCCCTGGCGAGAGCCGTGGTTGAGCTCACTATTCCCTCCGTGCTGGAGACATTTTCCACGGCAAGGGAGCTGATCGCAATGACAGAGTCTGCGCTGCCTCAACCCCCGGCACCGCCGGTGCGGGTCATACAGTCTATCGGCAAGCCTGCCTTGATCAGACCAGCCTCTGTCGGCACCGCAGAGCGGCACCGTTCATGATCGCGGTCCCGCAGACGTTCTCTGTCCTCTCACCGATCCCGGTCCCGACGCTGCTCGCAGTCCCGGCACTGTTCTCCTTCTCGGTACCAGTCGCACTCGCGGCACCGATCAGTGTCCCGTTCGCCGGCCCCATACTCTCGGCACCGATCCAGCTCCAGGCACCGTGACTCTCGCAGCCACTCCCATCATTGAGCCTCGAGATCTCGGTCGACCTCCCGGCACCGTTCCAGTCGCAGGTCCCAATCTCGTTCCCGGTACTGGTATGGCTCCCGGTACCGATCCCCGGTGCCGAGTAGAGCGAGATTGGTCAGAGAGGGAGACTCTGCCCAGGGCTTTTCAGCCCCTCCATGGCCATCTCGACACACATCGGTGTCGTCTCATGCGGACAGTTCCTATGCTCAGGACCGTGATTCCGATGTGCCCACCAGAGTCTTCCAGGAGACCCAGGCCCAAGACCAAGGCCCCCATCAGTGGTCATTCTGGACACCTTGGGCGTACCACCAGGCCCAAGGTGTACCGGTAGTTCCGTCTCGCTCTGTCTCATCAGAGCACCGAGTGCCAGAGGCTACTGTTAGCTGTCCCCCTCCGACCGGTACGGAGGAAGCTCCAATTCAGCCACCAGACTCCCAGCTCCACCTGGAGCAGGAGATCGTCCAGGAACAAGAGCCCACAAAGGACCCGCTTGTCCCCGGCCTTTCTTCTTCCTCCTCCCCAGATGAGGCGGCGGCAGGAACATCTTCCTCGGGCCCTCCTCCAATCGACCTGAGGGCCCATCAGGACCTCCTGAGACGGATGGCACTCAATATGAACCTCCAGGTGGAGGAAGTCCCGGAGATAGAGGACCTGGTAGTAGATATCCTATCGGCTGACGCACCCACAAGAGTGGCTTTACCGTTTAACTGGACAATCCAGGCTAATGCTGATACCATCTGGCAGTCTCCAGCCTCTATCCCACCCGCTGCCAGGGGAGTTGAGCGCAAGTACATGGTGTCCTCTAAGGGGTATGAGTACTTGTATGTGCATCCTCCTCCCTGCACCCTCGTAGTCTGTCAATGAGAGGGAACGCCATGGCCAGCAAGTGCCAGCTCCAAAATCGAAGGAGGCTGGGCGTATGGACCTACTGGGCCGTAAGGTGTACTCGGCAGGGGCCCTACAACTCCGGGTGGCAAACCAACAAGCCCTGCTTAGCCGCTACAATTATAACACCTCGGCAGCAGTGGGTAAATTTATGGAGTTAGTCCCTCAAGACTCCCGTCAAGAGTTTGCCGCCCTCTTGGAGGAGGGGAAGAAAGTGGCGAGAACTTCCCTCCAGGCCTCATTGGATGCAGCTGACTCCGCAGCCAGGATTCTGGCCTCGGGTGTTGCCATGAGACGCATTTCATGGCTTCAGGTGTCAGGCCTCCCACCGGAGCTACAGCATACCATACAGGACTTGCCTTTTGACGGTAGAGGCCTGTTTTCTGAAAAGACTGACTCTAGGCTACAAAGCCTAAAGGACAACAGGGTCATTATGCGCTCTCTCGGCATGCACACGCCGGTAACTCTGCGCAGGCCTTTCTGTCCCCAACCTCACCGCCCTTACCCTGCGCCTAGACAAAGAGAGGACTTTGGCAGAAGGCGTAGCCGAGGCGGTCGTATGACACCCTCGATATGAACGATGCGTATTTTCACGTTGCCATTTACCCTCCACACAGAAGGTACCTCCGGTTTGTGGCCAACCGTCAACATTTCCAGTTTACGGTCCTTCCGTTTGGCCTCTCTACAGCCCCAAGAGTACTCACAAAGTGCATGTCTGTAGTCGCCGCCTCCCTTCGCCGCCATCGGATACACGTTTTTCCGTATCTAGACGATTGGCTCATTCGAGGGACCTCCGAGGCCCAAGTCACCCATCATGTGGGCATCGTCAAGGACCTATTCCTGTGTCTAGGCCTGATGATCAATATAGAGAAATCCACTCTGATTCCCACACAGAGAATAGAATGCATTGGGGCATCCTGGACTCCAGTCTCGCCAGAGCCTGCTTACCTCAGCCTCGGTTTCAGGCAATGGTAACAATTATACAAGGTCTACGGAACTTCCCAACAACTTCGGCTCGCACTTGCCTCGGTCTCCTGGGTCACATGGCTGCCTGCACGTTCATGACCAAACATGCCAGGCTACGCCTCCGTCCCCTCCAATCGTGGCTCACCTCGGTATACCAACCGGGCAGAGACAGCATAGACGTGATCGTCACAATCCCCCCGAGCATCCTAGGCTCCCTCGACTGGTGGTTGATGCCCTCCCTGGTGTGTGCAGGGATGCCATTCCATCCACCTCACCCGTTGGTGTCGCTGATGACGGATGCCTCATCTCTTGGCTGGGGTGCTCACCTTGGTCAGCTTCGCACTCAAGGCCTTTGGTCAGCTCAAGAGCTGGCCTTGCACATCAATGTCCGAGAGCTGAGAGCAGTCCGCCTTGCATGCCAGGCATTTCAGCAGCACCTACAAGGCCGTTGTGTCTCAGTGTTCACAGACAACACAACGGCCATGTATTACATAAACAAGCAGGGAGGAGCACGGTCCTCCCCTCTTTGTCAGGAAGCCATCCAGCTCTGGGACTTCTGCATAGCCCACTCGATAGACCTGGTAGCGTCCTTTCTGCCAGGGGTTCAGAACACTCTGGCGGATCGCCTCAGCAGATCCTTCCTGTCTCACGAGTGGTCGATTCGTCCGGACGTTATCCATTCTGTTTTCCGGAAGTGGGGTTTTCCCCGCATAGACCTTGTAGCAGGGTGGTTCCCCTGCTTCTGCTGTGAGGGGTTTAAAAGTGGCCTGGCAGGGCTTGAGAGCGGGCTGCTGGGCTGATTAAGGAGGTGAGGCCACGCCCCAAACTGAGTGACAGCTGGCCCCTATAAAAGGCCAGGGAAGCCAGACGCTCAGACAGTCTTCCTCTGCCTGAAGAGGAAGAAGGGCCTGGCTGCAGGGGCTAGAGGCAAGGATACCTGAGTGAAGCAGGGCTGGGGAAAGGCTGAGGAGCTGGGGAGCTCCAGCCTGGAAAGCCCCAGGCTGCGGCCTAGTACAGGGCTAACAGGTACTGGGGTTTGCAGAGGGCAGCCCAGGGGTAAGCCAAGGCAGCAGGTCCAAACCCCTTTGCCTGTGATGAGTAGGCTGATACTGCAGTCTTCCCCAGAGTGTGGGGCTAGACAATGACTGGCAGTAGCCAATACTGAGGCAAGGTGGGGATAGAGGGTGGGGGTTCCCCAAGGAGGGGAAACCCAGAGAGAAAGGGGTTACTGCCAGGGAGCAGGACCCCCAATAAAAGGGCACCGGGTCCAGGGAGGGACACAGGGGGCCTGAGAACAGGCGGATCACCAGCCTGCAGAGGGCGCTCCAGCGCTGGAACAGAGCTAATTCCCGGAGTCCCCAGCAGGAGGCGCCGTAGGGGTGACCTCTACAGACCTCTTCACTTCTCGCGAGAACAGGAAGTGCCAGACGTTCTGCTCATTCCAAGGCCTCTCCCCGGGCTCGATCTCAGATGCTTTTCTGATGCCGTGGACGAGCCATCTGCTGTACGCTTTTCCACCGTTCCCGCTGGTTCACAGGGTCCTGCTAAAACTCCGCAGGGACAGAACGCACCTGATCATGATCGCTCCAGCGTGGGCCAGGCAGCACTGGTACACCATGTTGCTAGACCTGTTGATAGCCAACCTGATTCCTCTGCCTCTTCGCCCAGACCTCATAATGCAGGATCACGGCAGACTTCACCAACCAGACCTGCAATCCCTGCACCTCACAGCATGGCTGCTTCATGGCTAAACCGATCCAAGTTACGTTGCTCTGCCTCGGTACAACAGGTACTCCTGGATAGTAGGAAACCTTCCACTCGGTTAACATATCTGGCCAAGTGGAAGCGTTTCTCCTGCTGGTGCGAAGCGCACAATGTTACTCCCACCGAGGTCCCGATCCATTCCATCTTGGACTACCTCTGGTCTCTCAAACAGCAGGGCCTGGCGGTGTCATCATTGAGAGTGCACTTGGCAGCCATCTCTACCTTCCACCCAGGGGAGAGTGGCCGCTCCGTATTCTCGCACCCTATGGTTTCTAGGTTCCTCAAGGGTTGGAGCGCTTATACCCCCAAGTTCGCCGCCCCGCCCAAACCTGGGACCTCAACCTGGTTCTAACCAGACTTATGACTGCCCCATTCGAGCCGCTGGCAACCTGCTCGCTGCTATACCTGTCCTGGAAGACAGTTTTCCTCATAGCCATTACATCGGCTAGGTGAGTCTCCGAGCTTCGGGCTCTCACGGTGGACCCACCGTATACTGTGTTTCACAAGGACAAGGTGCAGTTGTGACCACATCTGGCCTTCCTCCCTAAGGTGGTGTCGACCTTTCATATCAACCAGGATATTTTCCTTCCGGTCTTCTTTCCGAAGCCACACTCATCGCGAAGGGAGCAACAATTGCACTCCCTAGACGTCCGTAGGGCGCTCGCATTTTATATCGAGCGGACAAAGCCCTTTCGTAAAACGCCCCAACTCTTCATCGCTGTGACAGACCTAATGAAGGGCCTACCTGTCTCCTCCCAGAGGATTTCATCTTGGGTGACGTCGTGCATCCGCACCTGCTATGACTTGGCCCATGTTCCATCGAGCCACCTCACTGCACATTCCACCAGGTCTCAGGCTTCTTCTGCTGCCTTCCTGGCTCATGTACCCATCCAGGAGATATGTCGCGCAGCTACCTGGTCCTCGGTCCACACCTTTGCCTCACGTTATGCACTGGTCCAACAGTCCAGAGATGATGCAGCCTTTGGCTCAGCAGTTTTGCATTCTGCAACATCTCACTCCGACCCCACCGTCTAGGTAAGGCTTGGGAATCACCTAATTGGAATCGATATGAGCAAGCACTCGAAGAAGAAAAGACGGCTACTCACCTTTGTAACTGTTGTTCTTCGAGATGTGTTGCTCATACCCATTCCAAACCCGCCCTCCTTCCCCTCTGTCGGAGTAGCCGGCAAGAAGGAACTGAAGGGCCGTTGGGTCGGCAGGGGTATATATTCGGCGCTATAGCGGCGCCACTCCAGGGGGCGACCCAGCCGACCCACCGAGTGTTGCTAGGGTAAAAATCTTCCGACGAATGTGCATGTGGCGCGCGCGCACCTAATTGGAATGGATATGAGCAACACATCTCGAAGAACAACAGTTACAAAGGTGAGTAACCGTCTTTTCCAAGCTTTTCAATGGGATATAGCACTCGCTTCTAGAGATGTAAAAGGTTAACCGATTAACCAGTAAGCATTAGGGTTACAGTTAACCGGACCTTAACCGTTAACTCCGGCAGTCGGCCGCATTGGGCCGGCCAGCCAGAGGGACGCCATCCCTGGCCGCTTCTAGTTTTGGTAGATCCTAAGCTTTTAAACTTCATAGTTTACATAGATACGTGTGTGTGTGTGTGTGTGTGTGTGTATATAAAAAAATAAAAATTTGGGTTATTTTTATGTTTCTGACATTAATTAGTTACGCATTTTTCTCTCCTTGATATTTGGACTCATTGTCTTGAATGTTCTGATTTACAGGCAGAGGTACATGAAAAATAGTTCCAAAATGTTTTAAAAACTCTCAAACACTTCTGAAATAGTTTTTGTGTCACTTGTGGCACATATAGAATACACAATAGTATGTGTGAAGGATGTGTATTATTTTATGAATACTCTGTATTCAAATATTGGTTTGATTATTTTTGTGTTGGTTGCTATATGATTACCAAGGGTCAGTTCAGCCATGTGCTGACTGTCAGATAGACAGGTAGGCAAACAGACACCTCTTATGTCCCTTCATCCCCTCATTTGTCAGTACATAAAAGACAATGTAGCAGTGGTTCTCACTGAGTATGCTCTGGGAAGCAGACTGTCCTCCCAAACCAATGTGGGGGCATGTTTGGATAAGCTAAACTTATTTAAACTTTAGGGTAAAACAGTTATGCATGTATAGTATTTGTGCTAAAAAAATCTTTTCTTGTTATGTTTTCATTCTTTCTACTCAGATTAAATTATACTCTGGTATGAAAAGGCTGTTTTGGGGTCACTATGTACACTCTGCTGTCAGCTCCCAAAGGGAAGGCTTGAAGGGCAGCTGAATCTAGTTGAGCCTGCTGAACAAACACAAGTTGTATACAGGAGGTGGTAGACTAATATCCTGTTCTGATAGTGGGAGAATCACAAGATTCCACCCTCTGAAGGTGAAGGCAAGAGGCCTGTCACCTAAGGGGCTTGCAGTTAATGAGAGACTGAGAGGGGCTAGAGATACAGCTAGCCATGAACTGTGACTGTATGGTGTCGTATAAAAGTTTTATTTGTACTTGATAGGATAACTTGTATAATTCACTCATGGCATTACCACTTGTGAGTAATATGGCCATACCAAAGTCATTTATTTATGGCCTTTGTGCTATACCACACCATCATATATAACTTATCTATTATAGAGGAAGCAGCTGCAGCCCCCATATTTAGTTTACCTAGCACATTCTATTGTGAACATTGTTCACACTTTTTTTTCACAACTCTAGCACTTCATTCTTTGCAGGAGTGTGACAGGGTGCTGAGTAAGGAGGACTTAATCAGACCCCTGTCATGCCAGCCCCAATCAAGGGGAATGGATTGGGGCTGGTTGAACAGTCCTGTGCCTGCCAGGCAGTGAGAAACAGCTGCCAGCCTAATCAGCCAGGGGCTATAAAGGCTGGGAGGAAGGAAGCCAGAGGAGGAGGGGAGAAGAGAAAGGCCAGGCACAATGTGGGTGGATCCCAGTCCTCTAGTCTGCTGCTGGCAAAGTTTGGCTGTGAAAAACCTGTACATAGATAGTAGGGTGGGAAACAGCTGTAATAAAGAGCACTGGTGTTTGCATAAACCTGAGGTGTCCTGACTGATTTGCGAGGGAAGCAGGGGCAGAAACCAGAAGAGCCCATCTTATGCCTCGCTACAAGGAGGAATTCAAAGTTTACAGAGGGATAGTCCTGGGATCTGTGAGCAGCCTTTTGCTGCGTAAATTTCTGTAAATTCAGACAGATTTGGCAGGTTCATGAGCTATTGATACTCACAATTTTCTGTATGTTTTGCTTACTACAGTTTGTTCCAAAATAGCTGCCAAAACTGAATATTCAGTTTGCACTATGTGATGGGATCCCCAGGGTGTAGCCTGGGACTGTGGAACCGCTGTGCCCCCTTAACTCTCTCCAGCCTGGGCGGTCTCTCACCATGCCTTGCTAGTGACCAGCAGCAAATCCGTCCAGGTGCTATCACTCAGGACAACCGCATGTGGAGACCCAATACCCAGCTAGATTGCATGAATGCTCCCAGAGCCACTCATGAATCTCACACAGAAAGGCACCAGAGTCAAATCGTCCCAGCACTGTACCTCTGGAATACATGGTCTTGCACTGCTCGAGATGGACAGTGCAGATTTATTAATTGGTTCACCGCTTCATCAATGCAAAGTGGATATACACTAGTCTTTGTAACTTGAGCAGATTACCAAACACTTCAGGCAAACTCACTGGTAAAGATTAGCTGTATAACAAATTTATTGACTACAAAAGATAGATTTTAAGTGATACTAAATGATAGGCAGAAGGTCAGAGTTAGTTACCAAAATAAAATAAAATATAAGCACGCGGTCTAAACTCTCAATCCTACTAGACTGGACAACATCTAGATTAAGCACTTTTTCTCATGCCACTGGATATTGCATTACATAGTATGCAGATTTTACCCTTGAAACCTGGGCCAGTCCCCTCAGTTGGAGTCTTCAGAGTGTAGGTGGGGAAAGGGGAAAAGGCCAAGCAGGGGGGCCCGGTATTCTGTTTTATACTCTCAGTCCCATGTGCTTGGGGAACACAAGTCTGGGCATGTCTGGAGGGCATTTCTGAGTCTCCAGGCAAGGCTGAGCAATTCCCCTGGTGCAGTTGAGTCATTGCATTGTAGATCCCTTGCTGGACAATGAGCGTTGATGGGTTGATTGATACTGCGTCCGGGCATTGGTTACTTTCCTTGCCGTTGCCTTTAGGGAGCTAATATCTGGCTGATTCCCCAACTTACAGCATGTTTTAGTGAAAACCATACAACACAATTCTCGTAACTTCATATGTATTAATGATATACATACATGGATAGCGAGATGACTTTAATTAGATCATAACCTTCCCCCTGATACCTTACAAGGCATGCTTTATATGTAATATCACAATTATATACAGATGAGGAATATCATAGAATCATAGACTATCAGGGTTGGAAGGGACTTCAAGAGGTCATCTAGTCTAACCCCCTGCTCAAAGCAGGACCAATTCCCAACTAAATCATCCCAGCGAGGGCTTTGTCAAGCCTGACCTTAAAAACAAGACGCTCCTCCAAGGTATAGTATGTCTCACACTGTTCATGCACTGCCTCACTTCAGTATGCTATACACACAGGACATCCAAATGGAACATAGACAAAATGGATCCTCTTCTTTGAATCAGGATATGAGGAATTCAGAACTCACTATTTCTCCTGACCGTTGTTAATTCACAATCCTTACTGTTGAGTAAAGTCTCTATGACAAGGTAGAGTGTCCCCTTTAAGTACTCAGAAGAAGCAGGCCCTGTGTGTCTCAGATTGAATGTCTGATCATTGAGGCATCAAAAATTAAGAATTTTGCAAATTTCAGCCTTAATCTCCTTGTGCCTCAGTTCTCCAGCTGTGAAAAATCATCCCTACTTCACAGGGGTATGTTGAAGATTATTTTTTTGTTAGACTCATATACCACTGTGATAAGTGTGATAGAAGAGACTATGAGGAAAGGAATAATTTTGTATTCAGAGCAGGCTGTGAATGGTGTGTAGTAAATAAAGGATAGGTCTATACATTGAATGAGAAGTATAAAAAATATTGAACCATGTGCCTTATTGCTTGAGCACTGAATGAGAGAAGGGTCCTTTGCAAAAAAAAAATACCTTGTTGTGTAATTAAAGACCTTATCATAATAATGCGTAAACAGGTGGGCAACTTTAATTCTAGCAGTTTCTAACTGCTGAGTGCTTCACTTTGCAACCTAAGCATTCTTATAACTTAGTTTTTTTTTACTGCAATATGCATAATTTTCTATATATGTATATTCGTTTTTCATGGTATAATTAGATAATAAAACTAAAAATATAAGATTAATATTTTAGTCTTTAATATTTTTATATCTTTCTCATCATAATGAAATAACTAAAATATTATACTCAGAAACTTGACTCTGTAAATGACGATGTGGGTTCTTATTTATATACCCTAAAATGGTGTCTGCATCACAATTGGTCAAGTTAAGAGGCTCTTTCTGTTTCTTATATAATCTCCGGTAATGAAGATCCTACAATTTGAATTTAACAGATAATTCTGTTGATGATAAATGAGCAGAATAGACTCTAGCACATTCTTCCACACCTGCGTTGTCTTGCAAAGCTGATAGGATTAGAAACTTATTTGTATTAGTGAAGTCAGTAGCTGTGACTTCGAGACACAAGGATCACATGAATATGCCAGTTTTACATGATCTCTTGTCTAACAATTTTAACTCTTAACATAGACACAATTTAGGTCTGAATGCCAACACTTGATCTGTCTCTCCCCTTTCTTGGCTACAGAGTGCCATTTTGCTTGGTGTGGGGTAACTTCACTTTTTTTTTTTTTTTTTTTTAAAGCCAGCTACTCAGTGCTCAGGAGGAGCTCTGTAAAAAATGAGTGCATGGAAATCAGGGTGGAAAAGCATTTCAGTAAGGAAACAGGCATCTATTTCAAGCTACCAAATGGTAATTATGAGGGAAAAGTGAGGGGTTAAAAGTGGGCTGTTGTTTTCTTAATTGACAAAACAATATTCAATAGTTAACAAAACAGTAGTTAGTAATTAAGTATTAACATGACATAAAGCTGTGCAGTTTAACGGTAGAATTATTACATATAAATAAACAAAAAAGGTGGTGATTTAAGGGATATTGTCCAGGGTACTGGACCTGAAAATATACCTTGGCTTTTTTGCTATATTTTAGCTCTCACTGCAAGGATTCCAAACTTGATCTAGTCTTAAAAACTACTACCAATCAACAAAACCGCCGACTTTATTATATCTGTTTTTATTTCTGAATTCCACAGCTCTTCTGCATCTTCCCAAACGTGAAAGTTGCAAACTACCTCAAGCTATTCTCAGAAAACTTCCAGCCTGTTAAGTAGGAAGAATGGAAAACTGTTCTTGTGTGATTTTCATCCCAATTTGTCAGGTTTAGAGGCGAAATCCTTTCTCCATTATAGTCAACAGTAGTTTTGCTTTTAAATTCAATGAGGCCAGGAGTTGACCCTAGGTGTTTATCCCAACTGAACCATAGAAACCCTTAAGCTCTCATTAAGAATATTCTATACTTGGAGCCACCATAGCTGTTGCACTATCCATTGAAACAGATGTGAAAGAGATGGTCTTTTGTCTTGTCCAGAACATTTTATTGTCAAGTGTAAAAATGCAAGAGTCATTGTACTGTGTTGGTTTTCTTGGTGTTGTGTCCCCCTCCTCGTCCCCCCCGGAAATACTTGGTATTTCAGCATTCAAATTTGCAAGCTATTCATGCCTTACTTGTCATCTCCTCTGATTAACAGCTCCCCAACCTTTTTTCTCATTAAAGTGTTTCTTTTGCTGAAATCCACAACACATTTGGTTCTTATGTTTGAATCAAACAAATTTTATTCATGCTGTCTGAAGGAAATACTCCAGCAAGTTACATTACACAGGAAGAGAAGACAGAGACAAAGTAGAGTGAATGGTTTACTTTAGATCCAAAAAAAAGATGAAATGCACAATTATTTTTTTTGGAGGGAGGGGAAAAGAGAGATTGTGTAGTTGGAACTCCGGAGATCTGGGGGTAGGTAGACCAATTGAAATACAGCACACGCTGACTTTAAGTTGTAATAAGTTCATGTTTGCCCTGGGTGTGTGTTGTGAGGCAGAATGGGGATAAACGTATAAGATCTCCTCCATGACCAGTTTTCTTGGTGTGCTATTAATTGCTCACTTAAAAACAAATGTTTTGGTCTGTTATATTGATAACTCAGGGAATGCTTGTGTGATGCTCAGCCTTTCTCTTTTAGGTCTCCAGGTATCTGTAGCATAGGAGACCTTTTAAATGGAAATACATGTTGAAATAAGAATATTGAATTTTTTTAAAAACTGACAGAGTCCAATAAGATTGTATCTCTTAGAGGATTTAATATGATTAGCTTCAAAGCACTTGGAATTTACAGTGGCATGAAAACTATTATAAGTATCATTACTATTAAATCTCTTTAAGGTTTGGATGTTCTTCATAGCCTTGAATTATCCTTTCAAACTCTAGCCTGACCACTATTAAGAGGATAGTACAGTTGAATTGAAGCACAAATGAGAGTTATGCATTAAATGAATATGAGATTTGAAATACCAAATAAGTTCAGTGGCCATGGGCCACATAAACATTGTAAGGTTTGACATACATCATTAGAAACAGTTGTAATCTATGGGGTCAGTGAATACAAAGGATAAATGTCTCATTTAATTAATGTTAGAATGTAAGAAGTCTGGGAGTATTTTTTAAGAGTTTCAGAATGTGCAGACTATGTCTTTCTAAATATATTCAACAGCATTTAGGGGATTGTGTGGTAAATAAAACTGTCTGAACATTCAGAACTTTTTGTGACTTTTGCATCTAAAAGTTGTCTCCCACTGGGCAGCTATCTGTTTTGAATCTGTCCCATGATAACAGTTGGGTTTTTTCCCATTTTCAGGTTACACTGAGGGAGAAGATATCTAAATTTCAATAAAAGTTATTTCATAAGTTATTTTTGTTCTTATTGTAAGTGTTTTGTAAAAAATCTGTATGGTGACCTGAGGGCTCCTCTGTAATAATGGATAACCATAATTTTGTACAGAGTAGTTCCTTAGATTTATTTCTCTAACTTATAGCTCTAGAAGCAGAATTATGAATGAGACTGTCATAGATACAGGGTAATCTGCACCTTTGAAACCTCTTCAGACTTTCTGAAATGTACCCTTAGCAGTGACAAGCCCTGGGCCTTCACTCCTCTCAGGGTGGAATATAGGGTTGCCAGATGTCCGATTTTTGATTGGAACAAAAGGGATCCTGGTGGCTCCGGTCAGCAATGCTGACCGGGCCATTAAAATTCCAGTTGGTGGGTCTGGAAGCCCTGAGCCCCCTCCTGTACCCAAACTCCCTCCCAGAGCCCATATCCCCCCCCCAACCCTGTGCCCCAGCCCCGAGCCCCCTCTCGCACTCGCACTCTGAACCCCTCATTTCTTGCCCCATCCCAGAGCCCACACCCCTAGCCAGGACCCTCACCCCCTCCTATATCCCTTCCCCAGCCCAGTAAAAATGAGCAAGTGAGTGAGGATGAGGGAGAGCAAGCAACGAGGAGGGGGGGGGGAAATGGAGTGAATGGGGGCAGGGCCTTGGAGAAGGGGCAGGGGCAAGGGTGTTCAGTTTTGTGCGATTAGAAAGTTGGCAACCCTACTGGAATCTTGTGATTATCGCACTGACAGACTACAGCATCTCTCTTTACCAACAGTGTTTCCTCAGTGGGTCCAATTGGGTTTGGCACCTTTAAGAGACTTCCTTTTGGGAGCTATGTCTAATAGGTTAATGCAGTGACTCAAAGCAGTCCCTTCAGAACAAAGTATTTATTTAAACATAGGAACATAGCATTCAGAAAAAAAAGATTAAAACAATAAAAGGCCCATATGACATAACACATGTCTTAGCCTAAGCTTTGTTTCCATCAAAGCTTAGGTAGGCCCTACTTATTCCTGGAATTCCTGCCTATGGGAACTGGTTTTCATTCTGCTACCCTGCAGACACGTCATCTGTGTCCCCATCATATTGAAACACAACAATCACATAAACAGAGGTATACATGATATTGGAAAATGAATACAGATGTCACATACGTTCTTCAGAGATCCTAAACTATTAACAGAAAAGTCCAAAAGAGAATATTTTATTATACAATGCCACAAGAGTGCATGGTACTTTACAAACATACAAAAGAAAATGGTCCTTGCCCCAAAGAACTAACAGTTTAAGTTTAGACGTAGCACCATGAGTGGTAGTAAGCAAGGTTAGGGAGAAGAGAGGTTGAAGGTTGTGACATTATAAGATCTCTTATTTCCTTCGTTTGCCATGGACACATCTTGTTGGTTTTGATTTTTTTTTAATGCCTTGTTGATATATGTCCCTACTTTCAAGTACTGTCAGAGAGAGACTTTCTGGAGAGATGACACTGTGCTTCCCCCTACTAGGAAGTAAGGAAGCAAATAATTCGTGATTTGGTAGGTGATTGGTGATTTCTGTATAGGCCCCAGTCAATCCTCTCCCCTTTAAGTGCCTCAGTCACTTTGGAAGTGTGAACTCTTCTTCAGACCTGCTCTTCCTCCATCTCCCTCTCTTCTAATCTTACCTCTGCTTCTTTTTCTGTTGACTTACAATACTTATTTTTGTTTTTTTCTGGTGAAGTGAGAGAGTTGTTTAGATTTGCGTCTAACTCTTTTGTGACTTTCTATGTCTGTCTCACCTGTTGCAATACCTTGCCCATTTGATTTGTAACCCTTTCAGTTAAGGGTACATAGGCTCAGCTGAATGAGGAAGTAACTTAATGTCAGCAATGTTTGATTTTTATTTATTTATTTTCATATTGTTGTTGTCTGAGAGCACCGAGCTGCTGGCCCACTAAACCTGTGGTATTTTTTGCCTGGGTGTTTTCTTTTCATTTTGTAGAAGCAAATGAGACCTAAACGAAGCTGCACATAGTTGGAAAATTAGAGCTGAGTAGGAAATGTTTTTCCCTCCTGGGAACATTTTTGAAACTTCAAATAATCATCCCATCCCAACCTGGCTCATGGCAGTGAGTATCAGAGCCTAGGTCAACTAATTCAAGCTCACAGGCTTCATGTTATGGGGCTAAAAATACCAATGTAGACATTCCTGCCTGGGATAATCTACATTGCTAATTTTAGCCTTGTAGCAGTTGAGATGTGCTGCTATGGGTCTGGTTTTTTTTTTTTTTGCTTTTTGTTTTGTAGTGTAGACATACCCAAAGTCTATGAAATTCATGAATAGTTTAGCCCTATGGGCTAACTTTATTTGTTGGAAATAACTGGTGGAAGGTATGCATGGTGATGCTTTTGATTGACATGTCAGTAGAATAGTAGGCATCCTTCAGTCTCGAGAGACCATGGGTATGCACCCCTGAGAGGTAAAGAATTTACTCAGTTGATTTTATGGCAGCTGCGGCTATGGCTCAAGAGACTATTCGAGAGAGACAGTCTCTGCCATATCTATTACATTTAAAGGTGATGTTTTGACCTTTTGGGCTCTGCCTTCTGCAAGCTCTTTTCTCCTCTGTTCTCCTTTTCCTCTCGTAACTCTGGAGACCTTTTGTTAAGCTCTTGTTTCCAAAGGCTGAGGTCTTGAGTGTGATCTTCCCAGTTGTCCACATCCATGTCCATTTCTTTGAGGTCTCACTTGCACTCATCCTGGAAATGCAATTTTGGGCTCCCCTTGGGTCTTGTTCCAGATGCCAATTCACCATAGAGGATGTGTCCTTTGGGATGTGCCCATCATTCATTTGGCACACATGCCAAAGCCGGCAAAGGCATCTCTGTTTGAAGAGTGTTTGCATGCTGGGTATGCTGGCCCATTTGAGCACCTCAGTGTTGGTGACTCTGTCCCTCCAGGAGATGCCAAAGATTTGACAAACCAACGCATATGAAAACTGGCTGTATTTTCTTTGCTGTAAGTTTGACCTTGCTGCATACCAGAGAGTGATCTATGTTGCACTTTGATAGCTGCAGGTAATGAGGACAGTATTAAGGTTGGGATGCCTTGTGCTGATAAGATCCAGTTGATGTCAGTGGCCAGATCTGGGATGTTTCCAAGACACCTTGCGTTGTGGATTTGTCTGGAAGAATGAGTTTGTTACAGGGAGGTTGTAATATGAACAAAGTTCTAGCAGTCTCTGATGGCTTCCGTTCATCTTACCAGTTCCATGTTGACTAAGACAGTTGGTCCATGCTTCATGATCAGCTCCCACCCTTGCATTGATGTCTCATAGAATCATAGAATATCAGGGTTGGAAGGGACCTCGGGAGGTCATCTAGTCCAACCCCCTGCTCAAAGCAGGACCAATTCCCAACTAAGTCATCCCAGCCAGGGCTTTGTCAAGCCTGACCTTAAAAACCTCTTAAGGAAGGAGATTCCACCACCTCTTTAGGTAACCCATTCCAGTGCTTTACCACCTTCCTAGTGAAAAAGCTTTTCCTAATATCCAACCCTAAACCTCCCCCACTGCAACTTGAGACCATTACTCCTTGTTCTGTCATCTGGTACCACTGAGAACAGTCTAGATCCATCCTCTTTGGAACCCCCTTTCAGGTAGTTGAAAGCAGCTATCAAATCCCCCCCTCATTCTTCTCTTCTGCAAACTAAACAATCCCAGTTCCCTCAGCCTCTCCTCATAAGTCATGTGTTCCAGCCCCCTAATCATTTTTGTTGCCCTCCACTGGGCTCTTTCCAATTTTTCCACATCCTTCTTGTAGTGTGAGGCCCAAAACTGGACATAGTACTCCAGATGAGGCCTCACCAATGCTGAATAAAGGGGAATGATCACATCCCTCGATCTGCTGGCAATGCCCCTACTTATACAACCCAAGATGCTGTTAGCCTTCTTGGCAACAAGGGCACAGTGTCGACTCATATCCAGCTTCTTGTCCACTGTAACCCCTAGGTCCTTTTCTGAAGAACTGCTGCTTAGCCATTCAGTCCCTAGTCGGTAGCAGTGCATGGAATTCTTCCGTCCTAAGTGCAGGACTTTGCACTTGTTCTTGTTGAACCTCATCAGGTTTCTTTTGGCCCAATCCTCTAATTTTTCTAGATCCTTCTGTATCCTATACCTACCCTCCAGCGTATCTACTACTCCTCCCAGTTTAGTGTCATCTGCAAACTTGCTGAGAGTGCAGTCCATGCCATCCTCCAGATCATTAACAAAGATATTGAACAAAACTGGCCCCAGGACCCACCCTTGGGGCACTCCGCTTCAAACCGGCTGCCAACTAGACATGGAGCCATTGATCACTACCCGTTGAGCCCGATCATCCAGCCGGCTTTCTATCCACTTTATAGTCCATTCATCCAGCCAATACTTCTTTAACTTGCTGGCAAGAATACTGTGGGAGACTGTATCATTAGCTTTGCTAAAGTCAAGAAATAACACATCCACTGCATTCCCCTCATCCACAGACCCAGTTATCTCCTCATAGAAGGCAATTAGGTTAGTCAGGTATGACTTGCCCTTGGTGAATCCATGCTGACTGTTCCTGATCACTTTCCTCTCCTCTAAGTGCTTCAGAATTGATTCCTTGAGGACCTGCTCCATGCAGGAAAATATATTTGTATTTTGGAATCCTGCTGATAGTGGTGTTCAGCTGGTCATAGAACTGGTCCTTGATGTCAAAAGACAAGGAGAGTCTTGGGACATACACACTCACAAGGTTGTTTGGTCAATCAGATGTGAACAAGTGTAGTGCCAAAATTCTCTCAGATCCATTTATAGGTGCCTCAGTCATCCCCATAAGTGAGTTCTTGATGGCAAATCTCACTCCGTGCTCTCATGTTTCTTCAGTGCTTTTTCCCTGCCAGAAAAAATGTGTAGTCTTTTTCCCTGAGAAATCCACTTGATGCTAGCTGTGTTTCTTGGAAGGATGCAATGTCCTCATTGAGTCATTTCAGCTTGTTATTGATTATGGCCATTTTACATACATAGTTGATTTCTTGAAGGTCCTCTAATAATCCGGTTGTCACAGTGAGAACATTCCAGAACCCTGTCTTTAAGGATGTTTTCTTTCTTTTACTTGATTTGCCTGATGTGTTGGTTTCAGTCCACTTGTCAAGTTATAAAACTCTAAGCTCCGAGTACCCATTGAAGCAGGCAGACTGTGGCGGGACAACACCCTATTATCTGGGGGCTGCCCAGTTTTATGGTGGCCGGTGGTTGTCCCATGAGATGTGATGATCTATCCCACTGTCGGAGACAGCCCGCGCCACCCAACTCTACACCAATTGAGTAAGAACTTAGAACTGGTGACTGCTGCCTCCTGTGTCGTGTTGACGCTTGAGGTGAAGCTGGAGTACCTCTCCAGGGTGCAAGCCTGGGCAGATGATATGGAGGTCCTGAGTTACCCATGCATCAGGACCCCCCTCTCGGTGTCACTGGTAAAATCCAGAAGAGAGGAAGAACCAATACATCTGGTTCCTGATCTGCTGCAGGAGTTGCCGGAAAGATACTAAGATCTTAGTACCTAACTGCCTTTGAGGCTCCACTCCAGATTTTCTATCTGAGTTTACTCTCATAGCCTTACATTCTCCCGAATTCATCCACAAGACAGGGGGGCTTTTCTGTCAGGGGTTGCTCCCTTAGCCTTACATCCTCCCGGGCTACCCACAAGGCAGTGGGTTTGATGAGCCACAGTTATTACTGTCTACTCTCATTATGGTAGCATGCATAGCCTGATCTGACACTGAAATGTCAGTAGCAACACAGAAGCACTTGCACTGGGTGTAGGAGGAGAGGCTGGTGTTTGAGATGAGTTAATTGCAATCACCTTGCTGCTGTTCAGAAATGTCTCTTCTGAAGTGGTTACATTAGCTTAAATCAGGAAGTTCATTTGTAGAAGATGTGGATCTCAGTAATTTTTCTTATACATCTGACATTTCCATTTAAGTAGCTGAGTCTTCTGTAAATAAACTATAATCTACTACTCGCTCCACCTCCATTACCAAGAAAAAATACAGAAGGGAATACACTAATTTTTCAAAGATGTTGAACAGCTTCAGTTCTCATTGAGTCAGTGGCATTAGGTTACTCAGGATCTTTTGACAGTCAGGCCATAAATATTCAGCTGAACTTAGGTTTGAGATGGGTTATGTTCTGCTATGAACTGTTAATGTATTTATTGGCAGTAAATTTAAACTGGACCTCCTAAACAAGCTACAAAATTACTCCTAACCTCACTAATTAGCCCCCAAACTCCACTCACTCCACACTTCTCCCAGTAAAGGTGATGTCCAGTAATATTTATGGAGGAGGCAATTTTTAATTGAAGAAAATTATGTGCAATTTGTGCTCTTAAAGAAATTTTAGTATCTGAGTTCTTGTTGTGGCTCTTGATTTGAGTAAGGCTCACTGTCAATAGAATTATTGGTAGTACAGTATATTTCTTTCTATATAATGGGCTTGGATATTTTTAAGACAAATGCACTAATCTAAAAAAAGGGAACCAACATTTCCATTGCTGAGGATGAAGTTTTAAAATCTGAATGTTATTTTCAGCTCAGAGCTCATTTAAAAAAATATTAAAACAAAACTCTTCTCAGTATCATGTCTTCAGAATGATCAATGAAAATAAACAAGACTAAGCAAGTGGAAGTCATTGGCTTGGTGTTAAATGATGAGTGCCCCTCATCCTTCCCTGCACACTTGCTGGGAGCTAATTTGGTCCTCAGGTAATTTACAGAGGCAGAACAGTGATTTCTCTTCCTTACTTTGTGTAGGTCCATCAGATTTACATAACACAAACCATTTGGGTAAAATAGTTGTGTTGATTTATTTTTCATTTATATTGTAGGGATGAAAAATTCCTCTCTATTACAAAAATTACTGGATGAAATTCTGTGCTCTTTGTTTTGTAGGAAGTCAGACTAGAAGATCATAGTGTTGCTTTCTGATGGTAAAACTATGGTTCTATGGAGTACAATGAGTATTTTTCTTTTATAAATATATTAAGCAGTACATTCCTAAGGAAAATGAGGCATTGCTAATACTTGATCTTTTTAGAGGTTGCACTATGGATTAGTTATTCACAAAATTCTAGCAATGTGAGATTATGCTAGTCTTTGTTCCACCTTCTTTCACAGACTTCAGGCTCTAAATTTCTCACATGACAAACTTTTCAAAGATGAAATGAAAAATGAGTACTAAATTTCTGCTCAATTTGGCAAAGGCCAGCAGTGCTTCTGAGATCAGTATGGACTTGAAAATGCTAATTCTGGAAGAAAACTATGCCCAGTGGCTTGTTGCCAGCTATGGACAAATGAGAACGCACCAAGAACATTGCCCCAGAGGCTTTCAATTTCCTGGAATTACTGCTGCTCGCTGTACATGTTCTGACAGTCAAGATGAAGTGAATATCTGAATAGAAACAATATAATTTTTTTACTTAATATCACAATATTGTCCTTTTAATAGCTCTGTATTGTATTATTTGAATTTTAAACATTTTCTTTTCAGTTTAAAACATTCATTAACATTTATGAACATTTATCTTTGTTGCTTGAGCCTGTTTTTGATATAATGAGCCATAAACTTTCCCTGTCAGAGTTTTTGCTGCATATGAAGTGCAAGTAAATTTAGCAAGAATTTCTATAGTGAATATTTGTAATTCTATTAACAAAAATATTTAAGCAACTTTTTGTTGCAGAAGCAAAATATCTCATGCATTTTTAGTTCTGTCTTGTCACCAAGAGTTTGTGCATGCATATTGCTTAGACATTGTTTGAAATCCAAAGTAATCATTTTCTTTTTTTATCACTGATTACAAAGATTTCATCTTTACCCAAACCACGTTGGAAAAAGAGGGATAGAGTCATATAAATGTGATCTAATATCTATGTCAGCAAAGGGATAATTCTCCCTAATGGGTCCAATTAAGGAAAACACATCTTAGTTGGTCCTGTTTCCTACAGCTTTCATGTCAGAATATGTAAACCCTTGGAAGAAGCCAAGATAGTACTATGTCTTCTATAATTGACTATGTGCACACCTAAACAGCTTTTATAAAATGCCTGATTAATTACTGTAGCTATCACACCTTTCTGTTACTAAACTGTTTTTCTGAATTGGCTGCGGTATGCTATGAAATGTTTTCCATCAGATATTACAGACAGTGCCTATTTAATTAATATATTTTGAGATGATGCGACAAATTCTGTTATGGCAGGTGTTTGGTATCCTCAAGATGCAAAAGTTTCCATTTTAACTCCGTTTTCAAACAACAATTTTTAGTAGAGTGAGATTAAAATAAATTGCTTTTTCCCATTTGAAAAATGTGAGCCAAACTTTTTTTTTTTTTTTTAGACAGGCCTGTAGCAAAAGTAAATAAATAGAGCATTTGGTTGAAAATAATTGGTTTTCTTTAACCATTCTGAACATTTGAAAATTGCATGCCAATCTTGCACATTAGTTCTTTTCAGGTTTTTAAGAGCAGCTGGACAAACACCTGTCAGGAATGGTCCAGGTGTATTTGTTCCTGCCGCAGTGCAGAGGGCTGAACTTGATGACCTCTCAAGAGCCCTTTCAGCCCTACATTTCTCTGAGCCCTTTCAGCCCTACATTTCTCTGATTAAGTCTGTCAGGGTGGGATCCACAAAAGTACTTCAGCACCTACGTTCTGTTTTTAGGCACCACCATGATCCACTAAACCTCCACTCAGCTACGGCCTAACCAGGTAGGCACTTGCACTCACTCAGTGCCTAAGGGTGGTTTTTTGTTGTTGGTTTTTTCCTCTATGGATATGTGCACTGCAGCTTCTCTCTAGGTGCTGAGGTGCCAATCTCCTGCCTGAGCATGTGCACTACTGCCTCATGATAGGCATCTGGAGATATCTATCTCCCACCAAAGCCCAAGAGCAATTCACAAACTGGGAAAGATAGGCATTTGATCACCTAAGTAATATGCAGGGCGGGGAGATGGAGGACTTTCCTTAATACCTTTAGCCTAATGAATAGGGTACTCAGCCAGGATGTGGGAGACCCCTGATTCAAGTCATCCCTCCACCTGAGTGGGGGAAGGGATCTTAACCAGGGATTGCATCTCTCAGGTGAGTGCCGTAGCCATTACTCTGAGTCATTCTAACTTTCTGTGGCCCAATTAATATTTAATTATTCAGTTGTTTAAAGTGGAACAACTTTAATAGGAGAAATTGAGGGAGCCCCATATCAGAATATCCCATAGCCCAGTAGCTAGGGTATGCACCTGAGAGGTAGCAGACCCCTGTTCAAATCTTTTCTCCCCCTCAGGATGAGGGGGAACTTGAATTGGGGATTCAAGTGGGATTGGTGAGTATCCTGTCTTTTAGACTAAAAGTTATAAGGGAGCTGCTGCTCTTCCTCCTTCCCCCCGGTTTTGTTTCACTGCGCGCATCCCCCTTCTGTTTTGTTTTGGTCTCCATCTGCAACTTAGGTGGCTGAACTCCTATCTTCCCCTGGTTCATGGATCACTAGGGAAGCTACGTGCCCCGCCTGCAGCCTGGACTTATGCACATGTTGCCAAGAGAGGTTTTGGCACACATCCCTCTGACCAGCAAAAACATCTCTGACCAGTGTCTCCCGTTGGCTAGTTTAGTCAGCACCCAGCTGGGTGGCTTTTTTGATAGCATTCTTAGGTGCCTACTTCTCCCCATTCATAGTATTAGGGAGCTGCGGTGTCGAACTTAGGCTTTGTGAATTGCAGTGTTGTTTCTGTGACTCTCTCTAGGCACCTAAAAGTTAGGTACCGCAATGCTTAGCATTGCAATTCTTATGTACCTCCATGGATCTAAAGAGATGCATTGTGATTGCTTGTACAGGTAGTTCAGCGCAATTTTAAAAACAGGTTTTGTTGACTTTAATGTCCATGGACCACATTCAGTGAAGAATGTGGGACAGTCCTCTATGGGATAAGGCTTGCATAATGACTCCTGTATATGCCACAGGAAAGGGAACATAGACAGGGCATGAACTCTGGCTGACAAAACTGTCTGTGGGGCAGTTAGCTGATCTGATGTAGAAGCAGCCTTCAGGTGCCAGATTAGCATCCACTGGTCACACAAATGTGTCAGCAAAGTTAATTTAAAGCTGCTATAATGGGATATACTGATCCTGTAAGGCTGGTGAAGGAGTCCTCAGCTGCCCGTACTATCCAGTCCCAGGCTATTCTTTTGTAAAGACATACCTATAAGACAAGGAATGCTATTGCTGATGAAGAGTAGCCTTTCTGGAAGAGGCATTTTGTAATTTGGAAAAGAAACCTACTGCTATCTCTGTTTAGCACCTAAGATCTGGGTTCCAAAAGCAGTTACTTCTTGTTACAAAAGGATGCATCTTAAAGAGGAGCTGCTCATGTACACAAGCATTTACTGGATCAGGACTTTAGACTGTAAGCTTATTTGGTCAGGGACTCTCTCTTACTGTATATGTGAATAGTGCCCAGAACAATGGGACCTGAATCTGAATTGGGACTTCTGGGCAATAGTGTAATACAAATGATGATTCTAAGAGAAAATTCTATATAAAGGCGAAATAAATCAAATTCTGCTGTGGAACGTTCACAGAAGAACACCATGGAGACAGCTAGATCAAAAAAGATCAAGAAATTTTCTTAAGATAGAATTTCCTAAAAAGAATATGATTTAAAGTACTTGACATTTAAAAAAACAAAACAAAAAAGGAGTAATTTATAAGAAAAATTTAATCATCATAAAATACTGTTTATTGTAAGGAAAGTCTTTATACTAAGGCTGAAGTTCTGATACTTTTTTTGTTGACGTACCCTTTTCAAATGCAGTGTTAATCATGGACCCCCCAACTGAGAAACTGATTGACAAAAGTATATGTTTACTTCATATAAACATGTTCTATTAGTAATGCTTTAAGAAAAAGAGTATAGGAGTACTTATAGATAATCAGTAAGATGGGTGTGCCTACGTCTTACTGCAGTCTGTCTATTCTTGGTGTGATGATTGACAAGTAAACTCATAAATCATTCTCCATTTCCAGTCGGGACCTGAACTTTGTCTTCATAGCTGTCATGGCACAGAATGATGCTTCATATATATATATATATATATATGTATGTATGTATGTATGTTATTGGGAAAGGTAGTGACACTTTCATTGCTTCTGTAACTAAAATTGGGTACTCTGCAGCAACAGTTGGCCAAAACTGTCAAGTTGTCTGTTCCTGAAACTTAATTTTCACTGTGCAGTCACAGGATAGTTCGAGCAGCTCATGTCCTGCTTTCCCACTCCAATGGCAAGATGACATAGCAAAAGTTGAGAATGGATCCCGAACTCAATTATATTCCTCCATGCTTATATTATTGAAAGTTGAGCAATGATTCTGTCTCTCATGCAGTCAGTTGTGATGCTATTAGTATCCAGAAATTCTGTCAATAGTGGAAACATCTCTGAGATTCCACTGCTCAGCCTAGTTTTCCAAATCTCCATTTCTTTCTGCAAAGCTGCAGTCTTGTCACTCACCTCAAGTATGGTTGTATCACCCCCTTTGTGTGGACAGGTTTAGTGCATTCAACTAGTTAAAAATGTCTGTGATGTATGCCAGCTTCATGATCCATATCGGGTCAGAAAAGTTTGTGGCGATCTTGGGATTGTGCACAGAAAGAAAACCCAGTGGCTCTTTGTGAAGCTCAAAAACTCTTTCCAACACTCTGCTGTGAGATAGCCAACACACTTCTGAATGAAACAATAATTTGTCATGTCCTACACCCATTTCTAAACACAGCTTTGCAAAAAGGCATGAATTCAAAGGCCAGGGCTTTACAAAATTCACAACTGTCACAGCAGCATTTAGCACATCTTGTAATTCGGGTTCCATTTTCTTTGATGCAAGGGCCCGGCAATGCAACATATAGTGTGTTACAATTACCTGTGGGTTTATGGCTCATATTCTTGTAACAACACCACTCTTATTGCCTGCTGTAGCAGCATCACCGTCCATGCAAACAGCAACACACTTCTCCCAATTCAGCAATTCAGCTTTCATGAAATATCCGATAATTTGACTATTTCCTGACCTGTTGTCTGTTCTGGTAATTCCTGACAAAAATGAAAATCATCTAAAATTCCCCCCCAGCCAAACCTAACAAACAAAAACTAATAATTATGCTGCATTACCATCGGTTGTCTTATGAAGCTGAATTGCAAACTCTTCACATGTACGTAGACTTTCAGTTAGTTGGCATTTTACATCATTTGAAAGCTCTTCAATTCTCCTACAAACTGTATTGTTATAAAGTGGTATGGCCTTAAGTTTCTGTGCTGCATCTTCACTTACTATCTCTTTGCATGTTTCTACAGCAGCTGGAAGAATCAGTACTTCTCCAATGGTATGGGATTTTTACTCTTTGCAGTCCGAAGCACTGTTAAGAAAAATGCTTTCAGAGCCTTTTCCAGAACCGATGTTATGTTTGTCATTTGAGTTTTCTGTCAGTTGTATTCTTCTTTCATTGAAAAAAGTCTAGATTTATCTTTATACTCCAGGTGCCTTGTTGTGTGGTGGTGTTTCTGCTTTGCAGGTTTCATTGCTTCGTTTGATAGGATTTGTAAGCATACAAACCCTTGGCCGATAATCTGTATATGAATGTGAAGTTTTTATTTAGTTCCTTCCTAGTCAAGATTAACAAATTTAATCTATGCTCACAATATTTATGTAGGTATTTCATTTTTGCATGTTTATTTTTATGCATTTATTTTGTTTTTATATTCTATAGCATCTTTTGATTTAATGTGCGTGCAATATTCAGTGGCACAAATACATTTTAATTATTTATCTTTGTTTTGCTTTCTCCAAATGTACAAGGAAGTGTTCTTTTATGCTGTGTTCAGATCAGAAGCCTAGCTAATTACTCTATTAGTGATTTGAGAGATGCAGCTTAATAATCCTGTGATACTCCATAAAACATGCATTGTAGAACACTTAAGTTAAAACTCTACATGCATTTGTAACAAAAATCAGCATCTTTCAATAAACATTACATTTTGAATCAGGGCTTTGGAGCGGAGCCCAGAGCTGGAGCGCAGAGCAGTGGAGCTGCAGGTTTTTGTGGAGCTGGAGCACAGCTCCAAAGCCCTGTTTTGAATCAAGATGGCAAATATTCTCCTGGGGAATGCATTTCCATAAATATCCTGTTCAAAGTCTCTGAGAACTTGACTCTAAACACAAGGATCTTAGGCTGTCTGTCTGCATTCAGGATTGCTCTAACTTGCATCGGCTACCAATAGCCCTAAGAGACCAATATGATAGTTATAGATTTTTCAGGCCAGAAAGGACTGTAATGATCATCTAGTCTGACCTCCTGCATAACACAGAGGATATAATTTCACTTAATAATTTCTAGCACAATAAACTGGTTTTGAATTAGAAAAAAACAAAAAACAAAAGCCAAGTTTATAGGGACAAAATTAAAAAGGCCAAGGCACAAAATGAGATTAAACTTGCTAGGGCATTAAGGGTTAAACTTTTTTTTTTTTTTTTTACAAATACATGAGAAGCAAGAGGAAGATCAAGGATCGAGTAGGCCCATTATTCAATGAGTAGGGAAAAACAATAACAGAAAATGCAACAATGGCTTAAGGGTTAAATGCCTTTTTGTTTCAATTTTCACCAAAAAGGTTAGCAGTGAACGGATGACTAACATACTGAACATCGGTGTAAGTGGTGTAGCATCTGAGGCTAAAATAGGGAAAGAACTAGCTAAGAATTATTTAGACAGGTTAGATGATTCCAAGTATCATCTGATGAAATACAACCTAGAATACTTAAGAAACTGACTGAAGAGATCTCTGAACCATTCGTGATTGTCTTTGAGAACTCATAAAGGGCAGGAGAGATCCTGGTGGACTGGAAAAGGGCAAATATACCACCTATCTATAAAAAGGAGAATAAGGCTCACCCAGGGAATTATAGACCAGTCAGTTTAACTTTGGTACCCAGAAAGATAATGAATAAATAATCAATTTGTAAGCATCTAAAAGTTAATAAGTAATGCCTTAGATTTGTCAAGAACAACTCCTGTCAAACCAACTTAATATCCTTCTCTGACAGGGTAACAACACTTGGGGTGGAAGCAGTAGATGTGATATATCTTGACTTTAGTAAGGCTTTTGATGCTGTCTCACATGATCCCCTCATAAGCAAACTAGGAAAATATAGCCTAGACAAAGTTACTATAAGGTGAGTGCACAACTGCTGGAAGAGCATATTGAGTGGGGTCCCACAGGGATCTGTCCTAGGTCCAGTATTGTTTAATGTAGTCATAAATGATTTAGATAATGGCACAGAGAGTACAGTTATAAAGTTTGTGGATGATACCAAGTTGGGAGCATTTTGGAGGACAGGATTAGAATTCAAAATAATCAAATTGAAGAAATGGTCTGAGATACATGGGATGAAATTCAGTAAGTACAAATGCAAAGTACTACACTATAACAATGCTACAAAAAGTACTGAGGGTGTGTATGTGAGGAGGGAATTATGCAAACAGTAGCTTTTGGGCTCCAGGCTCAAACAACAAACATGTTTTTCGGAAAACAAAACAAAAATACATGAATAATGTTCTTTTAAACTTAATCTCCTATGTAATTCGTTGTGTCTTGAATTATTATGGTAAATCTCCTAGGTGGATTATTCTACTGGAACTGTTTTAAACACAATTTTATTATCATTTATAAGTTGTATTAATAATTATACTGTCTAAATTATTGTATGTTTAACTGCAATTCAAGTAAACTTTATACTGTAAACTAGTGAAAACTTAAAATGAAATGTTAAAATATAGCAATTCTCAATATTTCCAACCCTTTAGCATATTGAATTGTGTGATTGACACAAGCGCACTATAATTTGTCCTATTTGTGTATATTAACACCTCCAATGTCACTTTTGATGAGATTATGTGGTTGGCTTGTCAGAACAAGGGATTTAGGAGTATTGAGGGACCTAGCTGAGGCACTTAATGATCCACCTCATGACAAGTTTTTTTACCTTTTTGTGTTTTAGTCAACATATCTAAATTAGGTGAAACTTCACTGAAAAGTAATTTAATAGATGAGCTCTGCGCTTTCCTTTAAATAAAGGCCTGGTCTACACTACGCGTTTAAACCGGTTTTAGGAGTGTTAAACCGATTTAACGCCACACCCGTCCACACTAAGAGGCCCTTTATATCGTTATGAAGGGCTCTTTAAACCGGTTTCTGTACTCCTCCCCAACGAGAGGAGTAGCGCTAATAATATCGGTATTGCCATATCGGATTAGGGTTAGTGTGGCCGCAAATCTACGGTATTGGCCTCCGGGCGGTATCCCACAGTGCACCACTGACCGCTCTGGACAGCAATCAGATCAGAACTCGGATGCAGTGGCCAGGTAGACAGGAAAAGCCCCGCGAACTTTTGAATATCATTTCCTGTTTGCCCAGCGTGGAACTCCGATCAGCACGGGTGACGATGCAGTCCCAAATCCAAATCCAAAAAGAGCTCCAGCATTGACCGTACGGATGTGATCGCTGTATGGGCAGGCAAATCTGTTCTATCAGAGCTCTGTTACAGAAGACGAAATTCCAAAGCATTTTAAAAAAATCTCCAGATAGAGGCCACAGCAGGGACTCAGCACGCTGCTGCATGACAAACGTAACGGAAAGCCAAAGAATCAAATGGACGCTCATGGAGGGAGGGAGGGGGGACTGAGGACTTAAGCTATCCCACAGTTCCTGCAGTCTCCAAAAAGCATTTGCATTCTTGGCTGAGCTCCCAATGGCTGTAGTGTCAAACACATTGTCCGCGGTGGTTTAGGGCATAGCTCGTCAATTTACCCCCCTCACCCGCCCCCAGAAGTAAAAGGGGAAAAAATCCTCTCTTGACTCTTTTAAATGTCACCCTATGTTTACTGAATGCTGCTGATAGACGCGATGCTGCAGCAGTCAACGGCAGCATCCTCGCCCCCCCCCATGGGTGGCTGATGGTACAATATGGCTGATATCCATCGTCATCATCAGCCTTGTGGCAGATGGTGCAGTGCAAAAGGACTGGTATCTGTCCTCATCATCAGCCTGTGAGTGCTCCTGGCTGGCCTCCGGTGAGGTCGGCCGGGGGCGCCTGGGTAAAAAACTCCTGATCATTCCTGGTAGATGGTGCAGTACGACTGGTAACCATCTTCATCATAGCAACAGGGGGCTGAGCTCCATCAGCCCCCGCCCTTCATGTGTAAAGAAAAGATTCTGTTCTGCCTGGACTATCATAGCAGCGGGATGCTGGGCTCCTCTCCCCCACACTGCTTAATGTCCTGTCTGGACTATCATAGCAGCTGGAGGCTGCCTTCCCCTCATATCTCACTAACAAGTCACTGTTTCTTATTCCTGCATTCTTTATTACTTCATCACACAAATGGGGGGACACTGCAATGGTAGCCCAGGAAGGCTGGGGGAGGAGGGAATCAACAGGTGGGGTTGTTGCAGGGGCACCCCCTGTGAATGGCATACAGCTCATCATTTCTGTGGGATCTGACACGGAGCGGTTGTGCTCTCTGGTTCTCTGATACACTGGTTCTCTAGTACCCCATATTCTAGGCAGGACTGATTCTATTTTTAGATACTGTAAAGGAGGGATTGATTCGGGGAGTCATTCCCATTTTTGTCTTTTGCGCCCCCGGCTGATCTCAGCCAGGGGCACCTATGACAGCAGCAGATGGTGCAGCACAAAAGGACTGGTAACCGTCATCTCATTGCCAATTTACAATGGCATGGTAGATGGTACAGTACGGCTGATAACCATCTCTGCTATCATGCAAAAGCAAATGAATGCTGCTGTGTAGCGCTGCTGAATCGCCTCTGTCAGCGGCATCTAGTACACATACGGTGACAGTGATAAGAGGCAAAACAGACTCCATGGTTGCCATGATATGGCGTCTGCCAGGGCAATCCAGGCAAAAAGGGCGCGAAATGATTGTCTGCTGTTGCTTCCCCGGAGGAAGAAATGACTGACGACATTTACCCAGAACCACCCGCGACAATGATTTTTGCCCCATCAGGCACTGGGATCTCAACCCAGAATTCCAAGGGGTGGAGGTGACTGCGGGAACTATGGGATAGCTACGGAATAGCTACCCACAGTGCAGTGCTCCAGAAATCGATGCTAGCCTCGGACTGTGGACGCACACCACCGATTTAATGTGCTTAGTGTGGCCGCGTGCACTCGATTTTATACAATCTGTTTTACTAAACCGGTTTATGTAAATTCGGAATAATCCTGTAGTGTAGACGTACCCAAAGAGTCTGCCAAACAAATATTATTTGCCTGACAAAAACTGTACACTGTTCTCAAATTTTCATTTCTTGTGTTTCTCTTTTTTAGTGAGTGACAGTTGCTTCAGGAACCTTGCTGAAGACCGCAGTGGGATAAACCTTAAAGATCTGGTCCAAGACCCATCTTTGTGAGTATCTGGCTGCTACAGCTGAGCATAGAAAAGCTATGTTATTATATCCTGTGTGTGTGATTGTAATTAGGACAGATTTAGATATGATGAAGCACACTTTGCTTTTGTAGCAGTCTGTATACCATGTGCGGAGTCTATAATACAGACAGATGTGACATTGTGTCTTTCTCTGAGGAGACAGAGGAAAAAGAATGGCATCATTGATTTAACTCCCAAGGAGCACAGATAATAAATGGAACACTTTGTCAGCAGCAGGGTTCTTGTTGTAAAGGAAGACACATTGTACCCATGTCCTCTTCCTTCATTTTTTATAGGCACAAAACATTATATAACTAGATTTTAATCTCCTGATTTTGAATTTACTTCAGAGTTTTCTTTACCTTGGAAGTCTTTGTTTTCTTTATATCTGATCTGATTTTCTTCCAGCTGATTTTTTTTAAAACTCCTGTTTCTTTCAGTACTTTTTATTTATGCCAAACAAATTTTTTGCAACTTCACTTCATTCTAGGAGAACAGGTCAGTTACAGTCCCTTCTTCATCCCATAACACAGACACAAAATGTGAAAGTCTAAGACAAGAGGCCAAAGAAGCACAAAATTATATGTGGTCATCCTTTCTAATCTTACTTGTTTAGTGACCAGACCAATGCACACATCCTCCCATTCAGCCATAGTCCAATATAGGACTGTCTGTCTGTGTTTCTATAAATCATATTTCCCCCTTGCAAGCCCTGTCACTAGGAAGTGAAGCCATGTTTAATATTGTGTCAAACATGGCTTTTCCCAGGTTCCTCCTGAAGTAATATTAAAAATGCTTTTTCCATTGCTATAGATAAACGCCCAAGTGTATCACCTGTTGTAACAAAATGTGGTCCTCTCTCTTTCTAGCAGAGTTGGTTGTTCCTTTTTATAATAGGTATTGACCATGATTGGCCCTATCAACATAAACAGGTAAAAAGTTTTCAATATTGGTTGAGAAGCAGCAAAGAAGAGGCCATGTTTGAAACCTTATTTCAAACATGGAAGATTTTTAATGATAGATGCAAGCACGCCAATTAATTTGTCACATTGCTAGAGCGAAAAAGCGACATCAAGGTCCTGAAGTTTCAAACTGAGGGAACTAGCTGATAACATATTTAGTGTATGATCATTCATATCACAGAAAAATAAAAAGAAGAATTGGGGAGGCATACATTCATTGCCTGAGAAATTATTGAATGGTTAGAAACAGGAGGCTAAATTTTCAGACATAACTAGAGATTTTAGGTGCCTCAGTTTTGGGTGTCCAATTTGAGACAACTTCAAGAGGCCTCGTTTTCAGCTGAACTTTACTTCTTGGGTTTTTTTGTAGCTGTTGTAGTGAGATGGAGCCATTTCCCCACAGGACTGAGATCCTACTCATGGATCCTATTCTTGGAGACTGTTTTCTAAAGAGAGTGGGAGTACAACCAATTACTTGGGAAGCACCTTTTCGAATACAGTAACTGTCACAATTTTGGTGGTGCTAAAAGTGTGCCTGAGAAAGGAGTGAATTAATGTATTCCACTATTTAGGAAACCTTCTGATCATGTTCTAATATAGACAAAAAGTTATTTGGCTCACCCCGAGAGCAATCCAGTTGCTGCAACAGCATAGGTTGGTAATCTGTCATGGAGCCAGGACATGCTTCTACCTTTCAATTGGCAGACAGAAACGGGTGAACCATTGTGACTTCAGTTATCCTGACCTGTTGGTGAATGACCTCCTTCAAGCTAGAGAGGATTCTACAAGATTCGCCATCCAAAGGCTTACTACTGCATCTGTCATGTTTTCAAACCCTGGGATGACACAGTCTCAGAGAAAAATCAGTATTGGTCAAGATTATCTTCACCTTTTGCTCAATGGCTGCTTTGAAGGACTGAGCCTCAGTCCTTAAGGCCTCAAGTGATTGAATTTTAAGCTCTCTGGGCTTCTTCCAGAAAAGAGAATTTAGTTTCTCATCCTCATGTTGTCAGATTTAACAAAATAGTGGCAAAAATCTGTTCTTGTATCAATTCTGGTGGCCACCTGGAAGTTTAATTTAGTCCTGGAACATTTGATAGAATGAAATCAGAAAGGACCATTAGATCAACTAATCTGACCTCCTGTATAACACAGGCCATAGAATTTCACACATTTACCTCTTCATTGAGACCAATGACTTGTGTTTGACTAGAGCATATCTTCTAGAAAGGCATCCAGTCTTGATTTGAAGACATCAACAGTTGTAGAATACACCACTTCTCTGGTAATATTGTTTGAGTGGTTAATCACCCTCACTGTTAAAAAAAAAAAAAAAAAAAAAAAAAATTCTTCCTTAATTCTAATTTTAATTTGTCTGGATTCAGCATCCATCCTTTGGTGCTTGTTACACTTTTCTTCACTAGATTA
This sequence comes from Mauremys mutica, assembly GCF_020497125.1. Classification (NCBI taxonomy): domain Eukaryota; kingdom Metazoa; phylum Chordata; order Testudines; family Geoemydidae; genus Mauremys; species Mauremys mutica. The sequence goes on along the minus strand of NC_059075.1, from coordinate 70,221,841 downwards.
AAGAGCCCTTTTGTACTTGGTATTTTCTCCCTGTGAAGGTATTTATACACTTAAATCAAGTAACACCTCAGTCTTCTTTCTGAGAAGCTAAATATATCTAGCTCTTCAAGTCTCTCACTGCAAGGCCTTTTCTCCAGCCCTCTAATTATTTTTTAGGCTTTTTTCTGTATCCTCTCCAATTTTTCAATATCCTTTAGAAAATGTACATCCTATAACAGTATGCAGTATTTATTATCCCAGTGCCGAATATATAGTGGTAAAAGCACTTCAGTAATACTCAGGTTAAATATTCAAGGGATAGCCCTTTTCTCCACAGCTCTAGTAGCTCATGTTGAGTTGCTTGTCCACTCTGACCCTTAAATCCTTTTCAATCACTGCTTTCCAGGATATAGTCCTCATACATTCATTGTTTCTAGGTGAATGACATTGTATTTGGCTGTATTAAAACACATTTTGTTTCAATGGGTTCAGCTTATGTGTGATCCAGATCGCTTCATCTGATTGTCCGGTCCTTATCATTATTTATCATTCCCCAAATCTTTGTCAGCCACAAATTTTATCATCAGTGCTTTTATATTTATTTCCAGATCATTGATAAAAATATTGAATAGCATTGGGCCTAGTACTGATACCTGCAGAACCTCCACTGGAAACACCCCATTTCATGATGGCTCCCTGTTCCCATTTACTCTTTGGCAAGTTTTTGATCCAGCTATTGAGGCCCCATCAGGATCAGGAGACTCCCTCATACTAGGCACTGTACAGACACATTTCTATTCCAAAAGGCTTACAGTTTAGGAATATATCCATTTAAAACAAAATACTTGATAAGTACATATCATGTGTTCCTCTTTTAGTTACTGCCAAAACTTTAATCTTTGAGATTTCTTTTTCACTGGACTAAGGCTGATAGGTTTTACACTAAGGTTTATAGATGTTTGTTCAAAGACTTGAGCAGAAACCAGCCTTGACATACAATTTTACATATCAGAGGGGTAGCCGTGTTAGTCTGGATCTGTAAAAGCAGCAAAGAGTCCTGTGGCATCTTATAGACTAACAGACGTTTTGGAGCATGACATGCATCCGACGAAGTGGGTATTCACCCACGAAAGCTCATGCTCCAAAACGTCTGTTAGTCTATAAGATGCCACAGGACTCTTTGCTAATTTTACATATGGGGCTTGGGGGAGGAGACAGGTTTCTGAAGGGAGGAATTTGCTTAATTCATACACTTGCTGCTAGTGCAGATTACATGGGATTGACTGAAATATATTTTGGTTGGTTGGAATTAGGGAATGAAAGACAACAAAAGAGAACACATTTGCATCTAAATATAAATCTGAGTCAATTTTATTCTAATTTCCCTGATTCTTTGCCCCCAAGTCAGTTTGCTGATAGTGACTGAAACTACCCGACCTTATTGGTAGAGCTGAAATCCCTCAATACTCTGGGGATTGCAGTAGCATTTACCAGTTAGTGTGCTTGATTGAGCAATGTTGTGGTCTCTTGGATCACAAACTATGTAGAAGAGGGCGGGGAGAAACATGGAAAGCAGTCATAGCTATAGGTAGCTTGCATTTATCTGTTGGTGTTAAGGCAGACTGTTATGGTGAAATGCATTTTTTAAAAATTCCAGGCAATAGAGGATTAATAATTTTCCCCCAAACAGTGTAAAATTTGCAATAACTCCACATAATGGCATATCCTATTTTGTTCAATTAACTCTGAGTTATTATCACATAATGTTTAACAATTTTTAATGGTCAGAATTGCCCTTGGGTCCTCTGACAGTGAAGCCATTTATTTTATAGAGCAACTTTGAAAGAGGGATTTACTACAAGCACAATTGCCTTTTGTATATTGAAGGACTTAACTGTAAATGGAGTTTGCTCTGTAGCGGAGTTTAGAGCAAACAAGTTCCATTATATCTATCTATCTATCTTTAGAAATGGTGCACATTTTAGTGATATTTAAGTATGTGCATTACATTTTCTTCCTCAGAAATTAGTGTACAGTATTCTGATGCAACTGTTAAAGCCTCTGTATGTAGCAGCAGGGCTTGAAAAATCACTCACCTATAGTAAGAAGGAATCTTTTCCAGGTGAGTGTAATCAATTTCTGTAGAATCAAAGATGAATTGTTTTAAAATCCAGTTCTTCTGTTCAATCATACCAGTCTGGAAGCTTGGGTAGAGAGCCCACCAGCCACCAAATGGATACAGAATAATTGGTTTTCTAGATATCGTCAGCTCTCAACGTATTAGGAGCTTCCTGGGTCATATTGGAACTCAGTAACATCAATGCGAGGGAGCTAAGGTGTGCCTGGCCTGCCTGGCTTTCAGAACTCATTTGGCAGGAAACCAGGTATCAGTGTTCATGGATATCACAACAGCGATGTACAACATAAACAGACAATGGAGAGCTTGCTCCTCTCCCCTATGTCAGGAGGCTCTGAGTTTGTGGGATTTTTGTATAACCCATTCTGTTCACCTCGAAGCAGCCTAACTGCCAGGATTGCAGAATGAGTTGGCGGACCATCTCAGCAGATCCTTTACCAACCATCACAAGTGGTCCATTCACTCAGACATCTTAAACACGATTTTCCAGAAGTGGGGGTTTCCCCTGGTGGATTTGTTTGTGATGAGACTCAACAGGAGATTCCCCCAGTTCCTCTCTTTTCAGGGACGCAACCCAGGCTCTCTCACGGGTGCCTTTTTCCTCCCCTGGCTGGGAAGGCTTCTGTACATGTTCCCTCCTACTCCCCTGATTCACAGGGTCCTATTCAGAGTCAAGGAGGACCAAGCACAGCTGATCTTCATAGCACCGGCTTGGCTACACCTGGTTCACAGCCTTACTGGACCTCTCAGTGGACAGACCTATCATCTTACCACTGCTCCTGGACTTGAGCTCACAAGACCATGGTCACCTGCTCTGTCCAAACCTCGAATCCCTTCACCTGCCAATGTGGAAGCTCAGTTGTGGAACCAGATGGAATGATTGTGTTCGGAATGAGAGCAGGAAATGCTCTTGGGGAGCAGAAAACCGTCGACTAGAGCCATTTACTTGGTTAAATGGAAAAGATTCTCTACCTGGTTGCTTCAAAAGGGATCTCTCTCGGTGTGGTCTCACTGCCCCTTATCTTGGATTACCTGCTCCATCTGAAACATGGAGGGTTAGCAATATCATCTATAAGAGTCCATCTGGCAGCGATCTCTGTGGTTCACCCCTGAGTGAACAGCCGGTCAATATTCTCAAACCAGATTTGTGGGTGGTTCCTCAAAGGACTGGAGTGACTGTACCCACAAGTTTGCCAACCCCTGCCTCGTTGGGATCTTAATCCAGTACTGGTAAGACTGACAGGCCCTTCTGTCATAAATAAACAGATCAGGGTTAAGGTCTCTTTTCCCTGGAAAGGGTTAACAAGCTCAGTAACCTGAGAAACATCTGACCAGAGGACCAATCAAGGAACAGATTATTTTCAAATCTCTGTGGAGGGAAGCCTTTGTCTGTTCCCTGTTTTGCTCAGAGAGCTCTTTTTGGATCTAAAAGAGACCAGTCATGTCTCCAAGTTCTCCTGGAGTAGTTTCTACTATTTAATAGTGAGTATTAATTAGAAAGGCAAATTAGTCTTATGAGTTGATTTCTACATTTGCAATTGTGTGTTTGCTAAAGGAAATTCTTTATTCCTGTTTGCTGATATTGCTTTTACTGAGAAAGGGGGGAGGGGGAATTCTCTCCAGAGATTGATAAATTTAGACCCTGTATTGTTCTATCTTGGATTACAGAGACAAGTTACTTTCTTTTTATTCTTAATAAATTCTTTTCTGTTAAGGACTTGTTTGGTCTTTCCTTGGGTGGATTCTCAGGGAAAGAGAAAGGGGAGGTATCCCTCTGTAGTTAGATCCCGGTATCTCTCCTAGGAAAAGGGAGGGGGGAGGAAGCAGGGGGAATGGTTTATTTCTCCTGGGTGTAAGAACTCCATGGATTTGGGGCTCTTGGGATCCCCTAGGATTTTGGGGAAGGACTGTGTCTCAATCCACATATCTGATTGAGTGGTGGCAGCTTACTAGATCTAAACTAGGATTTTAGTTTAGAGGGAAACCAAGTCAGGTCCCCACATTGGAGCCCAACAGATCCAAGTGGGGGTGAGACCTATGACACCTTCGTTCGAGCCACTAATGTCCTGCTTTTTACTTTATCTGTCATGGAAGGTGGCATTCCTGGTGGCTATCACCTCAGCTAGGAGTGTCTCGGAGATTCAGGCACTTACCTGTGGACCACCATACACAGTCCTTTTCAAGGAAAAGGTGCAGCTACGACCCCACCCATCCTTATTGCCAAAGGTGATCTCTCAATTCCATAGTAATCAAGACATATTCCTCCCAGTCTTCTATCCAAAGCCCCATGCAAGTAAGGAGAAACAGAGGCTTCACTCATTGGACATCTCACAAGTGCTCACTTTCTATTTAGAGAGGACCAAGCCCTTTTGGAAGACCACACAATTCTGTGTTGCCATCACAGACAGAATGAAAGGCAGTCCAGTCTCAACACAGAGAATCTTGTGGCGGATCACAACATGTATCCATACTTGCTGTGACTTGGTGGGAGTTCAAGCTCCTAAACTAATGGCACACTCTACATGAGCAAAAGTGTCATCAGCTGCGTTTGTGGCACAGGTCCTGATACAGGACATCTGCAGTGCAGCGACATGGTCGTTGGGCCACGTGTTTGTGATATGCTATGCTATCACTCAACAAGCCAGAGATGATGCGGGCTTTGGCAGAGCGGTGCTTCAGTCAGCATGCAAATGAACTCCAAGCCCTCCTCCAAAGTAACTGCTTGGGAGTCACCTATAATGAAATGGACATGGGCAAACACTCGAAGAAAAAACGGTTACTAACTTTTCTCTAACTGTTGTTCTTAGAGATGTGTTGCTCATGTCCATTCCAAGACCTGCCCACCTACCCCTCTGTTGGAGTTGCCGGCAAGAAGGAACTTCAGGGGCGGGGGGTCCAACAGGCCCCTATATACTGCACCATGAGTGCGCAACTTCAGGGGGCGCAGGAGCCGAAACAAAAAGAAAAAAAATCTGTTTCCACCTCACCCCATATTCATGTACACAACCAGTTTAATTTCGGACATTCCTAAACCATTCCCTTTCCCCGATTTGTTGTCCTCTTTAATTTTCCTGAATTGCCTCCTGCCTGATCCCATTCTTCCAAGGTATTAGAATGGGATCAGACCTTGATTGCAGGGGACTGGATTAGATGACCAATTGATGTCCCTTCCAGTCCTACGCTTATATGATTTGTTCCTTCTTTACTCCCACTTGCTGTCCTCCCAGCTCATATTCTCTCTGAGCTTCCCACTCCTGCCTTCTGACTCTGTCCCCTAACTCCTTGCTTTTTCATGGACTACACTGTTGCCTCCTGGACCAGCTCAACACTCTTCGCTCCCAGTCTGGTCCCCAGCTCCATACTCTGTAGCTTCTGGCCCAATTACCATCTGTTTTATCAAACAGCAGCTTTTTATAGTGACAGCTCTTCCCTTCCACAGAGCTCCTGGCTGGAGCTGAATTAAGTGGGCAGAGCCAACAGCCCTGCTGTCCACAGGCAACAATTTGGGAATTTCTGTTGTACATTAATAATTTTCTGATGGGACTGTTTCTACATCTAAATATGCAGTATAGTTGTAGCCTTGTCATTACCAGGATCTTAGAGAGACAAGGTGGGTGAGGTAATATCTTTTATTGGACCAACTTCTGTTGATGAGAAAGACAAGCTTTCCGGCCACACACAGCTCTTCCTCAGGTCTCAGAAAGGTACTTAGAGTGTCACAACTAAATACAAGATCAAACAGATAGTTTAACATAAGAAGTGAGCATGTATTCTAACACCCCTGCAGTCATAGGACTAAAACGGGGGGCTAGTGGGTTACAGATCGTTGTAATAAATTGTAAATCCAGTGTCTTTATTAAGACCATGCTTTTTAGTGTCTAACAAAGTTCTGAATTTAAGCTCCCATGCTCGTCTTTTGAAAGAGCTGTGCAGTTTTCCTTTGAGCATGAGAACTGAAAGTTCAGATAGTGCTTTGTGAAAAGCGTTCAGCTGCAGGTGATAGTGTTTTTGTCATCATTTTCCTGTGTGAGTTCATTCGAGAGTGTAGTGATTGTCTGGTTCTTCTTCGAGTGATTGCTCCAATGCATTCCAGTTAGGTGTGCGCGCCGCGCGTGCACGGCTTCTCCGGAACTTTTTTCCCTAGCAACTCCGGCGGGCCGGCTGGCGCCCCCTGGAGTGGTGCCGCTATGGCGCTAAATATATACCCCAGCCGGCCCGTCCGCTCCTCAGTTCCTTCTTACCGCCCGTGACGGCCGGTCGGAACTGTGGAGTGCTCGTTGGCCTCCACTGCCCTAGCTCTCCTATCTTGTATATATATAGTTAGTTGTTTAGTTAGTGATTAGAGTTATTATAGTTGTTATAGTGTAGTTGTTCTAGGTTTTAGTAAACGGTTAAGGGGGATTTCCCCCCCTTTTCCCTTCCCGGTGCGGGCTCATGCCCAGGGCACCGGGCTTCAAGCCCTGCGCTGTGTGCCAAAGGCCGATGCCAATTGGCGATCCACACGACGCTTGCCTCCGTTGCCTCGGAGAAGGACATCGCACCGACAAGTGCGTTATCTGTTCTGCTTTTAAGCCGCGGACACGCAAAGAACGGGACTACAGGCTTAAGCAGATCCTTATGGAGGCGTCGCTCCAACCTTCGGCACCAGCGGCGCCGGCGCCGAGAACCTCTTCGGTGCAGAGCGCACCAGCGGCACCAGCCCGCTCCGGTACCGAGGCCCCGCAGGCTCCGCCTCCGGCGCCGAAGACCCGGCACCGCTCACTTTCGCCGACGAGAAAGCGCAAGCTCGCTAAAGCAGTAGCTAAGTCCCGCGCTGCAGACTCAGCTAAAGTGCTCGTGCCGCCTGCGCCCACAGTGGTGACTGTGCGCAGGGCAGACACCGTGCCGTTGACTCTGCAAGAGCCGTCGAGTCCGGCACCGCCACGCTCCCCGGCACCGTCCGGTGTTGAGCCAAGGCTGCCGACGACGCCGGAGACGTACTCCTCCGCGCGTGAGCTGATACAGCTCGTAGAGGCACCGAGCCTCCGGCCCCCGGCGCCGCCGGTGCGGGCTGTCCCGTCGGCAGGAAAACCGGCGATGATGGTCCGACCGCCATCCACGGACCGCCGGCACGGTCGACGCTCTCGGTCCCGCTCAGGCTCCAGGAACCGACGCCGGTCACCGTCTAGCCGCTCAAGATCTCGGCACCGCTCTCCGTCGCGGTACCGATCGCCATCTCGCCGCCGGTCGCAGTCCCGGTACCGATCGTCATCTCGGTACCGGTCGCACTCCCGGCACCGGTCCAGGTCTCGATCGCCGTCGCGTCGACACCGCCGGAGGTCCCCGTCTCGGCACCGTTCCCGGCACCGGAACTCCCGCAGTCGCTCCCGGCACCGCAGGTCCGGCTCCCGGTCGAGCTCCCGGCACCGGTCGAGCTCCCGGCACCGCGGGGACCGATGGTTGCGGTCACCCTCTCGGTACCGGACGGACGGACATCGGGCCTCCATACCGCCTGGTGATATCCCACGGGCCTCGATTTCGGGCTCCGCCCCGCCCTGGCCGTCTCGCCCGGCATCTGTCGCCTCTGGCGCGGACGGCACCGGCTCATTGCCACCAACCCCACGCGACCACCCTCAAGGGGCTCAGCAGTGGGGCTTCTGGGTGCCCTGGGGTCACCATGAAGCGCAAGTCATTCCGCTTCCCCCAAGAGACGTTGCCGCGGAGCGCAGAGTTCCCGAAGCGACGATCAGTCGCCCCCCGGAGTCACCTCTCCGCGAGCCCTCGAGGCCGCAGGACCGCCAGTCCCCGGTCCAGCCTGCCCCAGCCGAGGCGCCTCTAACGGCCCCTCCCATGGAAACTATCGGACAGGCTATGTCCTCGTCATCGTCCCCGGACGAAGCGGTGGCTGGGACGTCTGCCAAAGACCCGCCCCCCATAGACCTTAAGGCCCACCAGGAGTTACTCCGTCGGGTCGCGACGTCCATGGGCCTCCCGGTGGCAGAGGTCCAAGAGGATGAGGACCCCATTACTAATGTGGTCGGCTCGGACACTCCTGTGCGCGTGGCGTTACCTTTTGTTAAGACTATACAGAAGAACGCTGCCACGCTCTGGCAAACGCCCGCGTCCATCCCTCCCACGGCTCGAGGGGTAGAACGGAAGTACTCAGCCCCCCCCACGGGCTATGAGTACTTATACTCGCACCCAACCCCGGACTCGCTTGTTGTGCAGTCTGTGAACGGCCGAGAACGGAATGGCCAACCGGCCCCGGCGCCCAAATCTAAGGACGCTCGGAGGATGGACCTGCTAGGCCGTAAGGTCTATTCCGCGGGCGGCCTGCAGATGCGAATAGCCAACCAAATGGTCCTTCTAGCCAGGTATGTGTTTGACATCATGGCATCCCTGGCAAAATTCACCGAGCTCCTGCCGACGACTGCCCGCCAAGAGTTCTCGGCAATGCTCGAGAAAGGGAAGAAGTCCTCCCGTTCGTCCATTACGGCTGCCCTCGACGCGGCGGACTCGGGAGCGCGGACAATAGCAACAGGGGTGGCGATGCGGCGCATCTCATGGCTGCAATCCTCCACATTACCACAGGAGGTGCAGTACACGCTGCAGGACCTGCCGTTCGACACGAAAGGGCTGTTTTCCGAACAGACCGATTCGCGGATACAGACCTTAAAGGATGGGCGTATTGCCATTCGAACCCTTGGCATGCACACGCCGGCTCCACAACGCAGGTCTTTCCGGCAGCAGCCCCCTCGGTCCTTCCAGCAGCAGCGTTATCGGCCGTATACGCCCAGACGTCCTGGCCAGAATCACAGACGGCCTTCGGGTAACCGTCGGAACCAGTCCCAGGCCTCTTCCAAGGGCCCTCAGGGGTCCAAGCAGGCCTTTTGATGGGACGCCCGAGGACGGCCCATCACTCTCCCCCTCGGATCCCCCCCGTTTGTTCTCCAACCGCCTCTCCTATTTTCGTTCGGCGTGGTCCCGAATAACATCGGACAGCTGGGTTCTTCAGACAGTCCAGTCGGGATACCGTCTACAATTTGTTACGCCCCCTCCTTCCCACCCACCCTCCCTGTCCCTCTTCAGGGACCCCTCTCACGAGCAAGTCCTCTTACAAGAGGTTCAGACTCTACTGAGCGTGGGTGCCATAGAGGCAGTGCCTCCAGACAGGCGGGGCAGGGGATTCTATTCCCGTTATTTTCTCATCCCCAAGGCGAAAGGAGGGCTGCGTCCTATCCTGGACCTTCGAGAGCTGAACAAATACCTGCTCAAGCCCAAGTTTCGCATGGTCACCCTGGGGACCATCATTCCCTCTCTGGATCCGGGAGACTGGTTTGCCGCCCTCGACATGAAGGACGCTTACTTCCATGTCGCAATTTATCCCCCTCACCGGCGTTACCTTCGCTTTCTCGTCAACAACGACCACTACCAGTTCGCCGTGTTACCTTTCGGACTTGCCACGGCACCGCGGGTATTTACAAAGTGCATGGCAGTGGTAGCGGCGGCCCTCCGTCGTCGTCAGATGCATGTCTACCCCTATCTGGACGACTGGCTGATTCGTGGGCAGTCACAAGGGCTGGTGCAGCGCCAGGTAGCGGAAATCCTGTCCCTCTTTCAACACCTCGGGCTGCTTGTCAACGCCGAGAAGTCTACCTTGCTTCCGGCACAGCGGGTGGAGTTCATTGGAGCGGTTCTCGACTCCTCTACGGGCCGCGCCTGCCTGCCGCGGTCTCGACACCTGACAATGGTCTCCCTTATCCGGGAGCTCGTCAACTTTCCGACCACGACGGTGCGGTCGTGCCTCCGCCTCCTGGGTCACATGGCATCGTGTACTTATGTCACCGCATACGCGCGGCTCCACCTCCGTCCGTTCCAGTCGTGGCTGGCGTCGGTGTACCGCCCGCATCGCGACCACATCGACATGGTGGTCACGGTCACCAAACCGACCCTCGAGTCCCTTCGTTGGTGGCTCGACCCGGAGATCGTCTGCGCCGGAGTGCCGTTCCACCTGCCTCGTCCGTCCGCGACACTGACCACGGACGCCTCGGCACTCGGTTGGGGGGCTCACCTGGGTGGCCTTCACACTCAAGGCCGCTGGTCGCCCCAGGAGCTCGCTCTCCACATCAATGTCCGCGAGCTCCGAGCGATCCGCCTTGCATGTCACACCTTTCGGACCAACCTGCAAGGCCGCTGTGTGACAGTGCTCACGGACAACACAGCGGCAATGTTCTACGTGAACAAGCAGGGCGGAGCCCGCTCGTCCCCCCTCTGCAAGGAGGCGATCCTCCTGTGGGACTTCTGCGTGGCCCACTCCATTCACCTGGAAGCGTCCTTTCTTCCGGGAGTGCAAAACACGCTGGCCGACCGCCTCAGCAGGTCGTTTCTCTCCCACGAGTGGTCCCTCCGTCCCGACGTTGCATACACGATTTTCCAGAGGTGGGGGTTTCCCCAGGTCGATCTCTTCGTCTCCAGGGCGAACAGGAAGTGTCTCCAGTTCTGCTCGTTCCGTGGGCACTCGCCGAGCTCCCTGTCAGACGCTTTCCTCTATCCGTGGCAGACTCACCTCCTCTATGCCTTCCCTCCGTTTCCACTCGTGCACAGAGTGCTCCAGAAGCTTCGGAGGGATCGAGCCACCATGATACTCGTGGCTCCAGCCTGGCCGCGGCAACATTGGTACACCCTGCTGCTCGAGCTCTCCGTTCGGAAGCCCATCGCCCTCCCATTGTGGCCGGACCTCCTCACGCAGGACTTCGGCAGACTCCGCCATCCGAACCTGCAGTCCCTCCATCTTACAGCTTGGTACCTGCGTGGTTGACCGACGCAGAGAGGCACTGTTCGGCGGCAGTACAGCAAGTCCTGCTAGAGCGCAGAAAGCCTTCCACCCGCACCACCTACATGGCGAAATGGAAGAGGTTCGCGCTCTGGTGTGACCAGCAGGGGCTCAACCCTTTCGTGGTACCTGTCACTACCATCCTAGACTACCTATGGTACCTCAAGGAGCAGGGTCTGGCGGTTTCCTCCTTGAGAGTCCACCTCGCCTCGGTGTCCGCCTTTCGTTCGTCGGTGGAGGGTCGAACCATCTTTTCCGATCCGTTGTTCTCCCGCTTCCTGAAGGGCCTCGACCGCTTATACCCGCCAGTGCGCCGCCCGGCACCGACCTGGGACTTGAACCTCGTCCTGGCCAGACTCATGTGTCCACCATTCGAGCCTATGGCCACGTGTTCTCTCCTCTACCTCTCCTATAAGACGGCCTTCCTGGTTGCCATAACATCGGCACGGAGAGTCTCGGAGCTCCGAGCGTTGACGGTGGGCCCCCCCTACACCGTCTTTCACGCGGATAAGGTGCAGCTTCGTCCTCACCCGGCCTTCCTACCAAAGGTGGTCTCGGCCTTCCACCTTAATCAGGACATCTTTCTCCCGGTCTTCTGCCCGAAGCCCCATGCTTCGCCCCGGGAGCAACAGCTCCACACCCTCGACGTCCGTCGGGCGCTGGCGTTCTACATCGACCGGACAAGGTCCTTTCGGCGTTCCACCCAGCTCTTCATCGCAATCGCTGATCGCATGAAAGGCGAGCCGGTCTCTACCCAGCGCATTTCCTCCTGGGTGACTCAATGCATCAGGTCATGCTATGAGCTGGCTCACGTGACACCATGCCGACTCACCGCTCATTCTACGAGAGCGCACGCATCGTCCGCCGCCTTCCTGAGCCATGTCCCCATCCAGGACATCTGCAGAGCGGCTACCTGGTCTTCGGTCCACACCTTCGCCTCCCATTACGCGTTGGTACAGCAGTCTAGAGACGACGCAGCCTTCGGCTCTGCGGTATTGCACTCCGCCACGTCTCACTCCGACCCCACCGCCTAAGGTAAGGCTTGGGAATCACCTAACTGGAATGCATTGGAGCAATCACTCGAAGAAGAAAAGACGGTTACTCACCTGTAGTAACTGGTGTTCTTCGAGATGTGTTGCTCCAATCCATTCCAGACCCGCCCTCCTTCCCCACTGTCGGAGTAGCCGGCAAGAAGGAACTGAGGAGCGGACGGGCCGGCTGGGGTATATATTTAGCGCCATAGCGGCGCCACTCCAGGGGGCGCCAGCCGGCCCGCCGGAGTTGCTAGGGAAAAAAGTTCCGGAGAAGCCGTGCACGCGCGGCGCGCACACCTAACTGGAATGGATTGGAGCAACACATCTCGAAGAACACCAGTTACTACAGGTGAGTAACCGTCTTTTTCACCCATATAGTTGTTATTGGAGCATTTAGTGCACTCAGTGAGGTTTATAACATGTGATAAGCATGTGTAGGACCCATGGATCTTCAAAGATGTATTATAGGGGGTGTTGATCATTGTAGCTGTGGAGATATGTTTGCATATTTTGCATCTGTGGTTTTGGCAGGGTTGGTGCCCCTTAGAGCTGGTGTGTCTTGGTCTGTGGGGAGCTTGCTTCAGATGATGAGCTTGGAGAGCTCGGGGGGTTGTTTGAAGGCCAGAAGAGTGGGTTCAGGAAAGACTTCCTTCAAGATGGGGTCCCCATTGAGTATAGGTTGTAGTTCTTCAGTGATACTCTGTATGGGTTCCCATGTGGGGTGGTAGGTATCAGCTAGGGGTATGTGGTTGCAGGAGGGTTTATTTCTGAATAGAAGCCAGAGGTATTTCAGTGGACCATTCCATGATGCGATCTACTTCTCTGGTGGAGTGTCTTTGTTTGGTAAAGGCGGTTTTGAGCGTGGAACATATTCTGTGGTATCTGAGTGCCTGGCTGTAGAAAACAGATTTTTTGGTGTGTTTGGGGTGTTTACTGGATCTATGAAGATAGGTGTGGTGATCCAAGGGTTTCTTGTATATAGTTGTCTATAGAGTTCCATTGTTGAAGCTGATCATGATGTCCAGGAAGATGGTGCTAGTGTGGGAGTGTTCCTGAGTGAGTTAATGTATGGGTGGTGGTTGTTGAAGTTGTGGTGAAAATCTATGAGGTAGCTGTAGTCGTCTGTCCAGAGGATGAAAATATCATTGATGTATCTCAGGTATATCATTGATTTTATGATGTATTTGTCTAGAAATTCTTCAAGGTGGCCCATGAAGTGATTGGCATATTGGGGAACTACCCTAGTACCCATGACTGTTCCCATTGTTTGAACAAAGTGATTGTTGAATATAAAATTGTTATGGGTAAGAATGAAATAGAACTTGCTGAGGGTGCAATCCATCCCATCATCCAGATCATTAATGAAGATGTTGAACAAAACTGGACCCAGGACTGACCCCTGGGGCACGCCACATGATACCAGCTGCCAACTAGACATCAAGCCTGTTGAGCCTGATGATGTAGCCAGCTTTCTATCCATCTTATAGTCCATTCATCCAATCCATATTTCTTTAACTTGCTGGCAAAAATACTGTGGGAGACTGTATCAAAAGCTTTGCTAAAGCTTTGTTTGGGCTATGTTTTGTAAAGGGTTGTTTCCTTATGGATGAGAAAAGAGTCAGATATAGTCCTAGTATAATCTTTTTATTCACAAAAAATTTACACAAAATCCTGTTTCCATGAAAACAGTAGAAACAAACAGCAAGCAATTTCCTTGCTCAGAGATCTCAAATGCACCCCTCTCACAAGCTCTGTGCCCAAGAAGCTCTGTATTTTCACTTCCTTTCGGGGTCGTGCTCATAATCCCTGCTGGCCTATCCTTCCAACACACACAGTCTACATTGTTAATTCATCTGGTTTAGCTCTGCCCTGATCATGCAACCTAGTTTCTTGAGCCGTAGCCCCTATTTGTATGCAATTGTTTCTACTATATAAAGGGGCTTGATTACTCTTTCTGTTGATCCTGAAAGAGGGCTTAGCACAACTATTGGCCTTAATGAGCTCTGTAATTGTTTTTGGATCCAAGACCCCCTGATTATGACCATTAGCACTTTTTCAGTATAACATTATTATTATTATCTGCATTTTACACATTAAGGCACTAAGGCCAGGTCTACACTAAACAGTTAAATTGATCCAGCTCTGTTGCTCAGGGGTGTGAAAAATCTCTGAGAGACATAGTTAAACTGACTTAACCTTCCACATAGGCTACATCTACACTACAGCACTTACAGTGGCCCTGAAGCACTTCTGGTGAAGACGCTCTAAGTTGACAGGAGCTCTTAGCGAGAGCTGTCTTATTGGCTTAATAACTCCTGCCTCTGCAAGAGGTGATGAGAGACTCTCTCTCGCCGATATAGCACTGTCTAGACCATGCTTTAGGTCAGTGTAATTTACATTGCTCAGGGGTGTGGATTATTCACAACCCTGAGCGACATAAATTATACTGAAGTAACCTGTAGTTTAGACAAGATTGTAGACAGTGCATGTTGATAGAAGAGTTCTTTGGTGACCTAGCTACCACCTTTCAGCTGTAATGAATGTCTTCTACACTGAAGCAGTACAGCAGCACAGTTACAGCTGTGCCACTTTAGCAGTTTAAGTGTAGACAGTGTCTAAGATAGAGAGGTATTAAATGTCTTGCAGAAGTACCAGAGCAAGACTATGGCAGTGTCAAGAATGGAACCCAGATCTTCCTAACTACATCTAAATTGGAGTAATTATACTGGAATAGAATCACTTTTATTCCAGAATAGAGTATCCAGCTGGAGAGTTATAGCTATAGTGGTATAATTATTCTGCTGTGGTTTTGCTGGTAAGCTTCCAGGTGTAGATAAGCCCTTGATTTCTAGTTTTGGAGGTATGAACCAGAGGCCTTCTTCCATGCATTAACCGAGATTAGTCTCCAAATATATTGTAGCCTGAATTGTTAAAAAATGTCATGAGTGCTCTCCTTGTGTGTGTTATATAACATGATGCATTGTACTAAAGAAACTGTTAAAAATAAACCAGAAAGACAAAAGTACATACTGAAATATGTATATATAACACTGGAAAGTGAGAAATAAGGGTCAGGGATTTCCACAAGTAAAATACTCTTGAAGAATTCATATTTTCCCCCGGCACGAACAGTTCCTAGCTTTCAGTTTCAATATCAGTCTGACTTTACTTTGAATCACCTTTAGTTGAAGCAAGGACCAAAAGTGCAAATGAGGTTTGTTTTGTAGTTCATTTTTACTGATGCCTTTCCAAATAAATTGTAATTGCTTCAACCCTTTTACCTCTCAAGTTTTTCAAGAATCCCATCATTTTCACTAAGATTTGTCATGAACTATCTAAGAAGTGAATTATAGCCTTCATCAAGGAAAAAACTAGACTTTCGAGAGGCTGAAATATCAAGTATTGTGTTTGCCTTTATAAGTCTGAACTTCATGTGCAGGACTTCTTTGTATCTACATCTCTACCCCGATATAATGCAACCTGATATAACACAAATTCAGATATAACACGGTAAAGCAGTGTTCTTGGGGGCTGGGGCAGGGCTGCGCACTCTGGCGGATCAAAGCAAGTTCTATATAACGCGGTTTCAGCTATAACGCGGTAAGATTTTTTGGCTCCCGAGGACAGTTATATCGGGGTAGAGATGTATTTACAGAGAGATAGTGACCTTATTGAGCACATTTGCTATAGGAATACTGTTATTTCACTACTGGAGGCAGAGGAAAAATAGTGAACTCTAGTCTCCTTGTTTCAGCACTGTCTACCTGATCTGGCTTCAGGCTAGCTGATGCCTCAGTTTTCACTCAGGTTGGAGCTCTGGTTTACATGCTGCAGGGACTTTTGCAGTGACTTGGCTGTCTAACTAAATGATTAATGCAAATGTCATCAAATTCCAGGGCATCCAAAACAAACACAAGAAACTTCCACCCCAGTCTCAGGTGGGGATCAGCCCCTACTTCTTGAGGGTCTGTTTCCATTTCAGACTTCAAATGCTCTTCAGCCCTAGTCTCAAGCTGGGCCCAGTCTCTCCTTCCTGAAGGTCCTTCTTCTCTTCTCAGCCCCTTCTGGGCTCCTTTGAGGCTCCACCAAGCACCAGCTCCCTGGGCTTCCTAACCAGTGTGTCTCTTCTCTTTTTGGTTTTTCACAGGTTTCTGTCTTATACTTACCCCCAAAGGCCTGCTTTAGCCACATAACCCACCTGTCATATGACTTTGCTCATTTTCTCCATCTGAAGAGGCAAGATAAGGGATTGGGCCCATCTCAGAGAGCCAGTCACTCTGTGACAGTCTTGTTACTGTAAGAAGTGTACACTCAACAGTGTCATTTATAGGAAGTTAACTCCATTTCAGCAGAGAATAGAAAGGCTCTCATAGTTAACTATAGTGAAAGCAGATTTTAAAAATTGTCAATCCATTTACGATTGTCCTTGCAGTTCCCAATTCAACAGATGAAATTGTATTAACCCCCCCCCGTAATTTACATCCATAATTAGCAAATACAACTCTTTTAAAAGTAAATTATCTAAGTCACACTGAATGTTACTGAAATACTCTTGTTGTTTTGAAGTTTTGTCTCTCCCAAAATCTTGTGAACCTGCACAAGTTTTGGTTGAATTTGGGGTAAAGATTTATAGTGTTCAAACTTTATCCAAAATATTTTTCTTTTGCTTTTATTGGATGCATTGTGTTGAATGAGCTTTTATAAAAGTGTGACATAGTCATTTTCAATTTATTATGGTTCACTCTACTGGAATTAGATATTTTTATTATAAGTACTATATGAGATAAATAAAAGAAATATGACTCTCTGTGCTGTGAACTTATAGCTTCATTGCATAGTAGAATTAATTCCAGAGAACAAAATTACATGCTTTGAGCATTAAGATAGTAAAATATAAGAAGGTGGGAGCTTTGTCCTACAATTCTACCCTTTTTGGATGAGTCTTTTACCCTTTGGAAGGGATCCCATGCTAATAGGGGCAGAGAAGTAGGTACGATAAAGAGTAGATTTCCATCTATATCTTCCAAGGAATATACTTATGTGAGACTGGTTACTCAGAGATCCACTGTTTAACAGGACCTGGCACAAAGCCATAGTGTATGACACTTCTTCTGGGATTAAATCTGCTAATAGGGTCGTCATAATTATTCCTTGGGTTGGATCTGCCATTTCTCACTTGTGGGATCAAGACACCTTCACTATGAGCCGCCAGACTTTGCTAGAGAACAGTGTGCATTGGGGCCAGTATTTCTATATATTTGATTTGTGTGATTTTTCCAGAGACAGACTCTCTTTCTAAGCCAGGAGTGAGTATCTCTTATGCATCAATGGTTTATGAGCACTTTAATAAAATTAAAAACTTGGCTCTGTAATTCTGATATTGTTCGGTTGAGTTGTGGTCATGGAAGCAAACAGATTTAGGTTTCCTGCATTAAGAAATGGAAAAATGAAGTTCATTATCAAGAAAATGTTTCCCTAGTGGTAAGCTCTATTAGACTGCAAAATAATTTCCCAAGGGAAGTGATACAATTCCCATTGTTTCTGTCCTTCTAAACAAAAGTAGGCAAAGCTCTGTAATTTACAGAAAATATCGGAATCTGCCTTTCTCCTCCCATTTTAACCTATCTGTTGATAACAGCTGGCACGCTCCTGCTATTTATCTCGGTATTTATATAGAAATTTCCCCCATCATGATAGTATCTGAGCACCTCACTAACATTAATGCCCATATAACTGATGAGAAGCTGAGGCACAAAGACGTGAAGTGAATTGCCCAAATTCATACAGGAAGTGTTGTACAGAGCACGGAGCTGGATTTGGAGTTCTTGTGTCCCATTCTGCTGCCTTGACCACAGAACCATCTGTTCTCCCTAGCTTAGATGTGTTCAGAAATGACATTCTCAGTGGAGGACCCTCTTCTTTGGAACTTATTACCTCCTTAACTTGTTCTGACAGAGTTCTCGTTTGACTGTTACAGCATATTGCAAGG
This sequence comes from Mauremys mutica, assembly GCF_020497125.1. Lineage (NCBI taxonomy): Eukaryota > Metazoa > Chordata > Testudines > Geoemydidae > Mauremys > Mauremys mutica. Next base: position 70,203,890 of record NC_059075.1, on the reverse strand, counting down.
CCTGTATATTTATCTACATTTTCTCTGAGGGATAGATTGAGTGGAAAGGGTCTTAGTTCTTTTAGATTTAGGTGTTTTTAATGTTGACATAGTTTATTTCAATTTTTTTAGTAATGTTTTCTTAAAGATTGAGTTATTCATGTCCTTAGAGTTTAAAGATGGTGAATTACCATCACTATTTAAAAATTGCATCTTATTTCTAGTATGAATTTGTCTAGTTTCAGCTTCCAACCATCGTTCTTGTGTGTTTTCTGCTAGATTAAAGAGATTAACCTTCTCTTGGATAAACTAAAACTACATAGACTGAACTTTTTTTTCTCATTTTAAGGCATGTTTCCCAGACCGCAGTTTATTGTTGTAGCTCTTTGCAAAATCCTTTCCAATTTTTCATAATACTTTTTGAAGAATGGGCACCACAACTAGACACAATACTTCAGTAATAGTCTTGGCTGAATATAGAATACCACCTCCCTACTTCTTGCTGATATCTCCCTGCTTATTCATCCAAGGGTTGCATTCACCCTCTTAGCTACACCATTGCACTGGGAGCTCATGATCAGTTGATTGTCTACCATGACTCTTAAGTCCTTTTCAGTGTCACTGTATACCATATGTTTAAGTGCCTAACTCCCAATGATTTTGGGTGTTTCAGTTTTTGGGTCCTCAATTCAAGACATCCTAAAGATGTTTCTGATTTTTAGAAATGCTGAGCCCATATTTGCTTCTTAGCTGCAGTCTTGTCTTAGTCAGTCACTTCAGAGGCAACCATGTACAGATACTACTGTATTTCTCCAGTGGTAGAGTCTTCAGCCTCTTTCATGCAGAGAGCATGTAATTGTATAGTCTTCAGCATCCTATAAGAAAGACAGGTTGCAGTAAAATCTTTCCATATCTCTCCTATCCAGGGCGATATGTTGCAGAATCTTCTCTCTCTCTCTCTCTCTCTCTCACTGAAAACCGCAGTGATACATGTGGTGGCATCTTACCCCATAGTAATAGAACCACTTTGATTTACTTGGGGGAAAGGGAAAATAATGAGGCTAAAGAAAAAGATGGTGAATCATTAAATTTATTACTTCCGTAAGCATCATTACAAAGTGCCACTATGTGTACAGTTGAATTGGTGAGAGGCAACAGTAGTGCATCAGCAAAACCTAACACAGACTTCTTTAGTAGAGTGTACATTGTGTTTGTTGTTCCTGTTAACTGAATAAGGTCTACAGAAAGTCTTGCAGAATTCAGAAAAATGCAAAGCAGGATGTGATGCTGGCAGACCAGGCCAAACTTTTGTACTGGTGACCCCTTTCACATAGCAAGCCTCTGAGTGCGACTCCCCTTATAAATTAAAAACACATTTTAATATATTTAATACCATTATAAGTGCTGGAGGAAAAGTGGGGTTTGGGGTGGAGGCTGACAGCTCGCGACCCACCGTGTAATAACCTCATGACTCCCTGAGGGGTCCCGACCCCCAGTTTGAGAACCCCTGTGCTAGAGTGTATTCAGGCTAATTCACTTGTGTATTAGCCTAGATCAAAGTGATTGTTAAAGGTATAAGAATGTATTTGGTGTTTAGACTTCATAAAACTAACGGGATGTTACTTGCATTGTTTTCACTTATTTGAATCCTGTTACAATGCAACAGCAAACATTTACATTGTGTATATCCATGTTACTAAATAACCCATCAAAGAAGCCTTGTGGAATGCTAATGAAGGATTTTAACAGAATAGTGCTAATTTCAAAGCAAGTGACCATTATGTGTGATGACTGAAGGTCAAAGATTCAAAGTGCATTCCTCGTTCACTGTCATCAAAGGAAAAGCCCATCTGGGTAGAGACACTATCAGCTTGTTTTCTGTCAGAAGTTATAAATATGGATTCAAGGAAAGACCCTTGATCTCTGGACTGTATGGACTGTTACAGGGAAGTGTACCAGATGCAAAGCGGAAATCGACAGAGAATCTGTGTACTCTGAAAAGACTTTTGGGAAGCTGGCTGTTTATTACATCACTGCCACCATTTGGAATTATAAACTGTGACTCACAAGTGCATATGCTTTACTTGCTTTAACCTCTCAACAACTGTAATTTCCTTTTCTTAGCTAATAATTCTTTAGTTACTTTACTATAGAATTGGCTACCAGTGTTGTCTTTGATGTTAAGATCTAGAGCAGGGGTGAGCAAACTTTTTGGCCTAAGGGCCACATCGGGGTTCCGAAAGTGTATGGAGGGCTGGTGTAGTGTATTAAATTGCTCCCCATAGGAATGTGCTACTTACGGTGTACTACTTACGGCTGCCAGTCCTGGTGCTCTGAGCAGCATGGTAAGGGGGTGGGAAGTGAGGGGAGGGGGGGGGTTGGATAAGGGGCAGGAGGTCCCAGGGGGCAGTCAGGGGACAGGGAATGGGGCAGTTGGGTAGGCATGGGAGTCCCAGGGGGCCTGTCGGGACAGGGAGCAGGGGGATTGGATGGGGGTGGAGTCCCGGGGGAGCAATAAGGGGACAAGGAGCAGGGGGAGTTGGATGGGTCGGAGGTTCTGAGGGGGGCGGGAAGTGGGAGAGGGTGGATAGGGGGCAGGGCCAGGCTGTTTGGGGAGCCACAGCCTTCCCTACCTGGGTATAGCATATTAAATTGCTCCCCATAGGAATGTGCTACTTACGTATGGCTGCCAGTCTAGGTGCTCTGTAAATAGCACATTCCTATGGGGAACAATTTAATACACTACACCCGGCGGCTCTTGCAGCCGTGCTGCCCAGCAGGAGCTCGCAGTCCCACCTCACAGAGTGCTGGCGGCACGGAGAGCTGAGGCTGCAGGGGAGGGGCCAGGGGCTAGCCTCCCGGCCAAGAGTTCAAGGGCTGGGCAGGACGTGCCCGTGGGCCATAATTTGCCCACCTCTGATCTAGAGTACCAGTTGATCTGGGGCAAGTGCTGGTCTCTTGGAACTGGGAGCAACCTGATGTGGTGTGATTTTTTGGTTTAAGTGACCTTTTATCACAAAGTCCAATTTGTCTGGGTGACAAAGTAGGCTGGAGACCGTTAGGGGACTGTCTGTGACTCCATCATAAGACTGGTATAGTGATCCAAGAGTTCAAATTTGTTACTGGCTTGGTGAAATCTAATGATAGAATACAAGCTGGGGCTATCTGCCCTGTTTTATGATAATCTGTCCTGAGGTAGGCACTCACAGTTGTGAACCACTCCAGACAGCGTGATACTAGGAATGGTAGTAGTAGAAAGCTGACTTACAGAAACTGGCAATGGATCCATAATTATGTGGGGCTCCTAAGTTCCATGTGCTTTCTTGCTCTCTGGTTCTGCATAGTTTGTAGTGTGTTATGAAGCTCCCTTGCCCCACTGCAATCTGCACCTTAGGGTAAGGTATTCTGTTCCCTATAAATATTTCAAACTTTAAAAAAAGTAAGGAGATCTCCACACACAAAAATTCATTAAGATGGGGATTATATATGATTGTCATAATGGTAAAACTCCTTATAAGAATGTTGTAATAAAAAACCCAAGCATTAGAAACCCAGGAAATTCAGAGTTAATGTAATACTTTTAAAAAAATCAAACATTTGAATGTACAGAAATGCACATTTAAAAAGAGCAGTTATCCTTTCTTTGTGTGTAAATGAAAGGAAAACTCATGTTTTTAAGGGTACGTCTACACTACGGGACTATTCCGAATTTGCATAAACCGGTTTTGTAAAACAGATTGTATAAAATCGAGTGCGCGCGGCCACACTAAACACATTAAATCGGTGGTGTGCATCCACGGTCCGAGGCTAGCATCGACTTCTGGAGCGTTGCACTGTGGGTAGCTATTCCGTAGCTATCCCATAGTTCCCGCAGCCTCCCCCGCCCCTTAGAATTTCCGTGTTGAGATCCCAGTGCCTGATGGGGCAAAAATCATTGTCGTGGGTGGTTCTGGGTAAATGTCGTCAGTCACTCCTTCCTCTGGGAAAGCAACGGCAGACAAGCATTTCGCGGCTTTTTTCCCTGGATTGCCCTGGCAGATGCCATAGCATGGCAATCATGGAGCCTGTTTTGCCTTTTGTGACTGTCACCGTATGTGTACTAGATGCCGCTGACAGAGGCGATTCAGCAGCGCTACACAGCAGCATGCTTTTGCTTTTGCATGACAGCAGAGATGGTTACCAGCCATACTGTACCATCTACCAATCCATAAATTGGTAAAAAGATGATCATGGTTACCAGTCCTTTTGCACTGCACCATCTGTTGCTGTCATAAGTGCCCCTGGCTGCTCTTAGCCAGGAACGCAAAAGCCAAAATTGGGAATGACTCCCTGAGTCAATCCCTCCTTTTTGGTATCTAAAAATAGAATCAGTCCTGTCTAGAATTTGGGCAAGTGTACTAGAGAACCACTGTATCATAGAACCAGAGAGCACAGCTGTTCTGTGTCAGATCCAGCAGAAATTATGAGCTGTATGCTATTCACGGGGGTGCTCCTGCAACAACCCCACCTGTTGATTCCATTCTTCCCCCAGCCTTCCTGGGCTACCGTAGCATTGTCCCCCCACTTGTGTGATGAAGTAATAAAGAATGCAGGAATAAGACACAGTGACTTGTTAGTGAGAAATGAGTGGAAGGCAGCCTCCAGCTGCTATGATAGTCCAGACAGGACATTAAGAAGTGTGGAGGAGAGGAGCCCAGCATCGCGCTGCTAGTCCAGGGGCAATTGAATCTTTTCTTTACACATGAAGGATGGGGGCTGATGGAGCTCAGCCCCTTGTTGCTATGATGAGGACGGTTACCAGCCATACTGCACCATCTACCAGGAAAAATTAGGGCCAGGCGCCCTTGATAGACCTAACGGATGCTAGTCGGCATGGTTACCAGTTCTTTTGCACTGCCCCATGTGCCAATAGGCTGATGATGACGATGGGTATCAGTCTTACTGCACCATCAGCCACCCATGGCGGGGGGGGGGGAGCAAGGATGTTGGTGTTGAGTGCTGCAGCATCGCTTCTATCTGCAGCATTCAGTAAAGATAGGGTGACATGTAAAAGAGTCAAGAGAGGATTGTTTTCCCTTTCACTTCTGGGGGGGGGGTGCGTAAATTGCCGAGCTATGCCCTGACCCACCGCGGACACTGTTTTTGACCCTAGAAGCATTTGGAGCTCAGCCAAGAATGCAAATGCTTTTCGGATACTGCAGGAACTGTGGGATAGCTTGAGTCCTCCAGTCCATGAGCGTCCATTTGATTCTTTGGCTTTCCGTTACGCTTGTCACACAGCAGTGCGCTGAGTCCCTGCTATGGCGTCTGTCTGGAGATTTTTTTTAAATGATTTTGAATTTCGTCTTCTGTAATGGAGCGCTGATAGAACAGATTTGCCTGCCCTTACTGCGATCACATCCGCATGGTCCATGCTGGAGCTCTTTTTTTATTTTGATTTCGGACTGCATCGCCACCCGTGCTGATCGGAGCTCCACGCTGGACAAACAAGAAATATTCAAAAGTTCGCGGGGCTTTTCCTGTCTACCTGGCCACTGCATCCGAGTTCAGATTGCTGTCCAGAGCGGTCAGTGGTGCACTGTGGGATACCGCCCGGAGGCCAATACTGTCGATTTGCGGCCACACTAAACCTAATCCGATATGGTAATACCGATACTAGCGCTACTCCTCTCGTTAGGGAGGAGTACAGAAACCGGTTTAAAGAGCCCTTTATATCGATATAAAGGGCCTCTCAGTATGGACGGGTGTGGCGTTAAATCGGTTTTACGCTCCTAAAACCGGTTTAAACGCCTAGTGTAGACCAGGCTTAAGACTAGTATTTCCATTTGGGCAGAGGTGCTACCAAAGCTCTTGAAGGACTTTTTAACCTACTTAGACTCATTAAGTTGCATTTGTGGATTTTTATTTCTTTTGGTTTAGTTCATATTAAGTGACATACTGCAGTTATAAAATGAATAAAGCAATTCATCTTACTAAAAGGAAGCTATTTATCTTGCAAAGTTGGATCCTTAGCAAGGGCTAATTGGTGACCTTGAATATAGTTGTATTTTTGTGAATTATTGTATATTTTAATGGCAGTCACCTTAGAACAGAAAGATGAATAAGTGAAGATGAAATACTGCAGATATAAGTTACTTGCAGAACATTCCATCTTGATGTCTTTAAGCTAATAATTTAAAATATGCACAGGTTGTTTTTTGGTAAGGTGGAAGAAATAGTCTTCTAAAAATCACTCAGCCTTATTGGCTGTACATCAACAAGTTACCTTTCTACTTAGGTGCATAGAGAACCCTAAAATGATTTCCTGGTGCAATGATTTCCTGGTCTGTCTTAGTTGTAGATGGGATGACCATTGAGAACCAAATTAGAATTCTTTTGCCAAACCTGTTACGTTGTTGCGGGCTAATTTTAGGTCTGCATCAACTCCTGAGGCTTGCCAGGGTGCTTGTTTGCATATGACTTTGCTACAAGTTTGTCAGTGATTTGTCACATGAAGATTGCGTTATGGATTTCCTTGAATTTTAAGGCTGGATTTGTAAGACCTACTTAAACTCAAGTTATTTTTCATTTGTCTGCTCTTAATTTCTAAGTAAATTGTCTATGCAAAGTCATTTCTTAGATATAAATAATTGAATCCACACATGCATGTGTGCAGACATAAGAGTATAATCATAGTTTCTGTTAATCTGATTTTGTAGTAGGGCTTGTGACTAACAGCATCCAAGTGCAAGAGGGCCAGTGACTAACTGGTATCTGGTAGTGCATTTCAGCTGGCCTGACCGGTTCAGTGTACCCCAATTCATTAATGTCCTAAACTGTATCCGAAATGTGTCATGTAAAACCGGAAAACAAAATAACACATAATATTTTTGCATGATATGTATATGATAAATGCCCAAGGGACCATACAAATATGAAGGAAAAGTCTGGGGAGAGGATAAGCAGGTTTCTCCCAGACAAAGGACAAGCCATTGCCGCCAAGCATGTGTCAGAATCGATTAGTATTCACATGTCAAGGGCCCATTCATTTGCATTGGAGAAGGCAGGAACAGATCACTTTGCATTTTAGCAAACACCAGTGGAGGAAGAAACCAGATGCCATGTCTGCTCCTTCCCAGCTTGAATAAACTTTATTTGGGGAGGAGGGGGGTAGCCTTCAGAAGAATCCATTTCAGAGGTTCAGTGGACTATAAAAGAGAGGGGCAAAGAACCCCAAGTTATCTTGTCACCTAAGAAGGCAAAGAAAGCATTTCGTCTTTGGAGAGGATCCTGACTAGAGAGGTGGTCAGCCATCTTGCTCAAAGAAGTGTGTGGTAAGAACATTACCTAATATTTGGACAATAGCTTGTTAAAGTCTTAGCATTAGAAAGTGTATTTTTACTTTTGTTTGCAACTCTTTCAAACTTTATTCCTTCTACTTGGTATCACTAAAAATCCTCTCTTTTTTTCTTAATAAACCTGTTCTACTTTTAATCTAAACCCAACCCAGTGCTCTGTTTGAATTGAAGTAATTGATAATTTAAAGTGATAAGCTGTGCATTTTTGTCTTTTTGGAGGAGAAAACTAACCTTATTATTCCTCTGAATGATCCAGGAAAGGATTGGATATTGCAGAACACATGATTTTGCGAAAATTTGGGACTGGAGAGTGTTGGGGTCATCTTGCCATGTGTAACCAAAGCCGGTGGATCCTAGAGTGTGGCTGAGATTTAGCAAGCAGATTGCTGGAATCAGAATTGCTGAACCAGAGCTATTTAACACAGAGACACTCAGTGCTTGTTCGTCTGCTAGCTGTTGGTGTGCACACTGTGAACCACAGCAGCAGAGCATTTAAGTCACCCAATCTGACTGGGCAGGCTATGAGAAAAACCCCCATTGTCTGGATTGAACCTCAGAATTTGACAGTGCTATAAGCTCTTAATAGTGTACTTTAGTAGAGGCAATTAATATTAATGTATAGTCTTGCTGTAATTTCCATATATCAAAGAAATATGTGCACTGCTGCTCCCACTTTCTTAGCAACAATCAATGAAAAAAATCCTGGCAAAACTCACTGACTTGAATGGGTCCAAGATTTCACTCAATGTATTTTTAACAGAAGCAGAGAGTGGACAACATGTTACCTTCCACTGAGAATTGTAGGGAGAAGCAAAATATGGTAGAAAAACTCCAAAATGAAGTCATGAGGTTTCACAATGCCCAACGGGTTGGTGTTCAAATTGTGAAAATGTTAACATATAGTGGCTGAAGTAAATAATGTAGCAAAGAAATCAAGTGAAGTTAAGGATGCTAACAATTATATTTTCCAGTCTATGGATCTTTCCTCACTTTCTACTTGAAGCAGTGTAATCATGTGAAAGTGTGATGACATTTTGTTGATGGGATATTTAATGAATATTTAATGGATATTTCCACTACATGCATCCAACAAAGTGTGTATTCACCCACGAAAGCTCATGCTCCAATACGTCTGAAAGTCTATAAGGTGCCACAGAACTCTTTGCTGCTTTTAATGATAATCGTTATTCAAAGAGAAAATTTGAGATAATAGTTAAAGCACTGAATTTAATAGTTCTTCGAGGAGTATCCCTGTGGCTGGTCCACTTTAGATGTCTTGGCACCCTGCGCTTCTAATCAGAGATTTTTAGTAGCAGTGCCCTGGATGGCTGCGCATGCGCAACGGCCGTCTCGCACTGCTCCAAGTGGCTACTTGGCCTGCGCAGCCAACCATCCCCCAATTCCTTCTCTACCGCCTTTGTCTTGAGTCGGAGTGACAGTAGCGCCTCTCTAACTTCAGATAGCTTAATATTTTCTGTTTTTCCTGATAGCAATAGCCTATCCATTTTGTTATTTATAGACCCTATATTTTATATTTACTTAAATTTTTCTCCCAAAAAAATCCCTTTTCCTTCATTTTTACCTTTCCCTCCACCTGCCATGCCGGCGGGTCCCTGGCTTGAAAAACGATGAGAGAAATATAAATGGGCTTATCCCGTTTCATTCTCCAAAACAAGTATCCTCTCAGGCATGCCCAGGTCTCCTGGCTTTAAATGCTGCCTGACCTGCAGACTTTTGATACCCATCTCAGATGGCCATGCACAGTGTGTCCACTGCCTCGGTGAGAGACATTGCTCAAAAGTGTCCACACTACAAAAAATTAACTGCTTGGAGAAGGATAGCCAGGGATCTTCAGCTGCAACTCCTAATGATGGAGAAATTCCTCAGGCTAGCATCCGACCCTGAGTCCAGGATATCTCCTGGCCAACGGTCACCAGCATCTGACAGGTTCTACGTCATAAACGGCTGCTAAAGAACCTGCTCCCATAAAGGCTACTAAAAAGCGGTCTCGCTTTTCCCCACAACAAGATTTGCCCAAAATAAAGTGATCTCTGAGTGAAAAATCTGCCCCCGTACAAACGACACTGAGAGCGTCAGACCGCGAGGCACTGAGAACGTCTGGTACCGAGACTTCCCCAAGGAGCTCAGGACCTGATGTGAGCAAGCTGTCATGGAGGTATGCGCCTGAAAGCCAAACCTCCCAGCTTGGCACCGACAGAGCCGAAGAAAACCTCAGCACCAAGTAGTGCAATGACACCAGCTGCAGTACCTGCACAACAGAGCAAGTCATCGCACCAACAGCTCTGGCCCTGATTCCTAGTCAGAGCACGCTGCTGTCCCCAGCACTGATCTTCATGGTGCCGCACCAGTTCATGAGACAGGCGGATCTGACAGTTACTTCGACACCAGGAACTCCTCTCTTCAGTACTGATGGTACCCCAGCGAGACTGGGACCAAGCAGAATGACTACTCCTGGTGGCTTAGCACCTCCCCTCTCATCACCAACCACATGTGGAAGTGCGAGGCTGGCAGACTCAACATCGCCAACGGACCCAGCACCCTCTGAGGCACAGGATGAAGAGGCTGAAGAGCCTGAGGATGCACCTGAAGGTGATACACTGCCGCCCATACATATTTCGCCTTCGTCTCTGGAAGAAACAGTAATGCCTCCGCACCCCATGGTGGGAGATGATTTTAAATCTTTTCAGAGTCTCTTTAAGGGGGTAGCCAAATCCCTGGATATTTCATTATCAGTGCTACCAGAGACACAACATAAACTCACAGACATACTCCAAAAAGAACAAGGAGTATTTGTGGCACCTTAGAGACTAACAAATTTATGGGCTTTAGCCCACGAAAGCTTATGCTCAATTAAATTTGTTAGTCTCTAAGGTGCCACAAGTACACCTCGTTCTTTTTGCTGATACAGACTAACACAGCTACCACTCTGAAACCAGACATACTCCAGGCGTTCCCAACAGCAAAGATAGTGCTGCTTATTAATGCTGCCATAATGGACCCTGCGAAAACAATCTGGCAGACACTTGCCACAGCCCCTCCCTCTTGCAAGAGGTCAGACAAAAAGTATTATTTGCCAGCTAAAGGGGCTGAGTTTCTATTTACCCACCCCTCACCAAATTTGCTTGTAGTAGAGGTGGTCAGTCAAAGGGGAAAAACATCAGCCCAAAACCACCCCCTATGATAAGGACTGGAAAAGACTGGACCCTTTCGGGCGGAAAGCCTATTCTTTTGCTGCGCTACAATTCTGCATCGCAAACTACTTGGCCCTGCTGGCCAAATACACACAAAACCTGTTTTCTAAAATGTCAACCTTTATTGAACATCTACCAGATGACAAAAGAGAAATGTACAAAGCAAACATTTCTGAAGGGACTCTCGTCACCAGGAGAGCCCTCCAGGCCTCCTTCAACTCTGCAGACACGACAGCACAGTACAGCGCTACATCTGTAGTCATGTGTTGGGCATCCGAGCTCCACTTCTCAGGGTTCCCAATGGGAGGTTCAGGCCACCGTTGAGGACCTGCCCTTTGAAGGCCAAAAATTGTTTGCAGAAAGCACCGATGTGTCCTTACACTCTTTAAAGGACTCACGGGCCACCTTGAAAACTCTGGGCATCTGTGTACCTGCAAACAAAAAGAAACAAGGCAGATTTTACAACCAAAGATTCCGGGCTGTCCCATACTCCCAGGCCCAAAGACATTACGACCAACAACGAAATCAGAGACAGGTGAGGTGCCGGCAGAACCAAGATCAATCTTCCACGTCTCAGCCATCCACCTCCAGACAATCATTTTGGAGGTGTGGTCTAGTTCCTTACTTCCAGAACTAGAACCAGTCTCCAGACCATTCAGAGATCGCCTGTCACCATATTACCCAGTCTGGAACAACATCACTACAGACAAATGGGTGCTGAAAACCATCCAGAAGGGTTACTCCATCCCCTTTATTTCTGTTCTGCCTACCATATCCCCCCTACACCATCCCTCTTCAGGGACCCCTCTCACGAGCAGCTGTTAGCAGGAAGTAAACCATCTTGTTCAAGTAGGTGCTGTTGAACCCATACCAGCTCAACACAGGGGGAGAGGGTTTTACTCCCATTACTTTCTTACTCAGAAAAAGACTGGCGGGTGGAGACCCATCCTGGACTTACGAAAGCTCAACAAATTCGTAAGAACACAACGTTTCAAGATGGTGACTGTATCCACAATAATTTCAGCATTAGAGAAAGGAAATTGGCTCTCAGCCCTCAACCTTCAAGATGCTTATTTTCACGTTATCATTCACTGTTGCACAGTCAACCCTATTACCTAGAATCCTTGATTACATATTAACAATTAAAAAATTGGGTCTATCCACCATCTCACTCAGAGGGCATCTCTCTGCCATAACCTCCTTCCATGGCAAGGTGGACAGAGTCACTATCTTCATGCATCCCATGACTAAACACTTCCTTAAAGTCATAGAAAACACTTATCCCACACTAAGAGACCCTCTCCCCATGTGAGATCTCAGCCTTGTGCCTCAGTCTCATGGGCAAACTGTTTGAACCCCTCACAACTTGTTCCTTGTTGCACTTGTCAGTGAAGGCAGCCTTCCTCATTGCCAACACGTCAGCAAGATGTGGGTGCCCTAATGGCATACCCACCTTATACTACATTCTTTAAGGACAAAGTGGTCCTATGGCCACATGCTAAGTTCCTGCCTAAAATTGCCTCCCCATTTCATTTAAATCAACCCATCTGCTTACCTGTATTTTTCCCGAAGTTGGATGCCAACAAAAGGGAGGCCGCCTTTCACATGCTAGACGTCCACAAAGCGCTAGCTTTCTATCTAGAAAGAACAAAAACATTCAGAAAATTATCTCACCTCTCCGTGTCTACAACTGAACGTTCAAAGGGTCAAACAATCTCGAAATAGAGACTATCCATATGGATATCTGGCTGAATCCATTTATTTTACTAAAACAGCAATCCTTTAGCTCCGTCACGAGTTCACACACTCTCCACCAAAGCATTATCTAATTCGGACTCACGGTGTTATCAACTGTTAATAAATCAACTTCAGAGACCCTCCCCTCCACTGAGGGGCACTGCTCAACAGTCACCTAAAGTGGAGCACCCACAGGGATACTCCTTGAAGAAGGAGAAGAATTACTCACCTTGTGCAGTAACTCAGGTTCTTCGAGATGGTTGTTCTTGGTGGTGCTCCACGACCCGCCCCTTTCTTCTCTACTTCGGAGTTTCAGGCCAATCCTCTGGGGTAGGGAAGGAACTGGGGAACGGTTGGCTGCTCATGCCAAGTAGCCACTCAGAGTGGCGGAGACGGCTGTTGCGCATGCACAACCAACTGTGGCACTGCTACTACAAATCTCTGATTACAAGCACAGGGCGCCAAGACACCTAAAGTGGAGCACCGACAGGGACAACCATCCCAAAGAACCTCACTTACTGCACAAGGTGAGTAACCTTCTTTTTATAAAATGATAACATTTATTAAAGGGCTATCAAAAAAATAAAAACTTGGTTAAAATACGAATCAATTCTGCCCAGAATGGCATAATACAAGCAAAAATATGAATATGACTCTTCAGATTCAACTGACAGTAGTATGTATACTGGTACCAATGTAGCTCTGGTACCAATTCAAGATCTTTTCTTCTGGTTTCCTTGCTCTTAGTTATCATATTAGTTTTTTTTCCAGAAAGAATATAAACTGTCATTTTAGGCAAACATCTAGGATTTAATAAAATCTAAAATTTAATTAAAACCATCGCAGTTTTAAATCAGATAATATTTGCAGTGGCATGAGTCTGAGTACCAATGGTGAATTACATAAGAGACTTCAGTTATGCGCAGCCCTCATGAGAAGTTGTTTTGATCAGTAAATAAAAAAACAGTTCTAAATACTTTTTTTTTTTGCCTTTCTAGTTTGAAATTGGAAGTTAGAACTTAAAACTCTCCATGGAACATGTTCAAGTTAACCTTAATGCTATTTACTTGGTGTGGTCGCAGCCAGTCTCAATACAGGGATGTTGTATGTTAGGTTATTTACTTCTATGTGTATGGTAGTGTTTTCAGAAATAAAAATCTCTGAAAGCTGATGTTCTGCTGCTCTCAGAATTTGCTATTTATATATTTACATATGTAATGTATATGTTAATTATGTTTAAAATATTTAAGCAGACATTTCAGTGTAGTGATGACTTCAGGATACTTCCGGTTAACTTATAAATAACTGTGCCATAGACTAATAAATACATCCGCTTTCAGCCCTGGAGTTCATTTAGCTCAGGTTACATTTATTACATTGGAAAACAGAATTGTTTCAAGTTGTCAACTAAAACTTTAGAAAAGAGAAACTTGTGCCATATTATCAGTTAGGCTCTTCCTTCTTCATGGAGTTGGTGCCTTTTTGTACTCTATCCTTAACCAGTTTTTCAAAATGAGGTTGACTTCAGGCACTAGATGATGTCCTGGATAAGAATGCTCTGATCTTAGTTTTGAGCCAATTTTTAAATGAAAAATATTTTTATTATACCCTTATTATTTCTGTACATAAGAACTGGCATGTTTTCCCCACTCTAGCTGTAAATTATCCTTCTGTTATAACTTGTTTTTTACATCAATGAATTAGTAATATGTGACATGCAGCCTATTTGTAGTTAAACTACATTGGATATTGTTAGTGCTCCTGTATCCTACAGACCTGCACATGCAATGGAGGATGTGTTGTATGTCCCACTCTTCACCATATTTCCCCTAATTGTGGTTTTACTTAGACTCTATCATTTTTTTCTGCATTGTGTATATTTCTTGATTTTGCATAATTGAACCTAACTGATACAAGTACTATATATTTTTTTAGTTATTGGGGACAAGCTCCCAAGACATTTGTGGACCAGAAAATTGAGAGCTCTCTAAAACGAGGCTTCAAATCTTCCTCTATCACCTTACAAGCAACCATGTCTTCTGATGTCTCAGCTTGAGCTGCTGTCTATTGTTTGCTTATTGCTACACTAGAAACTGAAGACATTGTGCAGGGTTCTGGACAGAGATTTGAAGAAGAAGCCAAAATCTATCATATTAGCATTAGCTTTCTTGTACGACACCACTTGTGATGATATAAAGTTTTCTGCCACATCCCTCCACAGCAATACCTTAGCCGAGTGCAATAACTGGTGTAGGGCCTTGGACACTGCCACCCCTTTTAGGAGCAACTTTCAGTGGAGTAAAGCTGTTTAGAGCACCTTTCAAGAAGGCTTTAAAAGATTCCTCAGACCTTAACAAGAGCACACCCAACCAATCTTCTTCCAGAGACTCTCGAGTGATCTTCAGGCACTTTAATTGCAGGTCAGATTGCCAGTAACCTAGGGGGGTTTTCACTTTCCTCTGCAGCATTCAAGTGTAGGTCACTTACCAAGATTATCTGGGTATATCTCATTTAATCATTTCCGTGCCATTTCAGTGGACTTGAGCACTGGTGCACCTTGGGTTCCACCTATTCTCTTCCTGTGGCACATAATAGTGTAGTCTTCTGTGGGTCTCATTTACTTTAGTCTCCTTTCCATTGTTGGGTTTAGTGTGGGAGTGTTCAGTGGTATTGGTGGCCTGTGATATACAAGAGGTCAAACTAGATGATCTAGTGGTTCCTTCTGGCCTTAAACTTTATGACTTTATAAAACTTTCAGCTGCACCAGAATCAGTCCTTTCTGCACTTTGACTCCTTTGTGGCAAGAAACTTCTTTCCAAATACCACCAGGGTGGTCCAATCACTCTTGCAAGCAAAAATGATCTGCTGGTTTGGGAGCCCATTCCTCCTGGAAGAAGGCTGTGAAGGACTTGCTCGCCTCTTTAGTTTGTACCACTCCAGACAAATGTGTTCACCCTTGTCCACATGCTTGTTATTAATACTCCCAGAGAATTCTAATAGATTGGTGAATCGTGATTTCCCTTTATAAAAGCCATATTGTCTCTTCGCCAACATATCGTGTTCATCTGTGTGTCTGATAATTCTGTTCTTTACTATAGTTTCAACCAATTTGCCTGGTACTGAAATTAGACTTACTTGCCTGTAATTGCCAGGATTGCCTCTGGAGCCTTTTTAAAAAATAGTAATAAAATTAGCCACCCTCCAGTCATATGGTACAGAGGCTGATTTAAGCAGTACATTACATACCACAGTTAGTAGTTCTGCAGTTTCACATTTGAGTTCCTTCATAACTCTTGGGTAAAGACCTGTGTTCCCTCTAAGCCGCATGGTGGGGCGGGCACCCAGGAGTGATTCAAGTGCCATGCACTTGATTAGCAGAGCCGTGCACAGCTGGCAGTGTGTGGCCAGGTGTCCCCCTCACCCCAACCCACTGTGCAGCCATGTTGTTCCTGCAGCTCGCTCCCAAGACCCTCCTGCTGGCTGTGCAGAGCGGGAGGAAGGAGGGAGAGGCGGATGTCTGCGTGTCCCCCTTCCCCTGCCCCTGTACCCCATCTCCACAGAGCAGGGGAAAGGGGACAGCCTGGCTCAGGACTCGGAGCAGAAGAGAGCTTCTGAGGTCTGAACCAGCCTTCCCTTCCCAGTGAGTGAGTGCTTGAGGGAGACAGTGCACAGTCTCTGGGACTTCCCAAGCAGCCAATTCACACAATCTCTCTCTCTATCTCTCCCCCTGCCCATGTACCCCATCTCCGCAGAGTGGGGGAGAGGAGACAAGGGCTCAGGACAGAGCAGGAGAGCTTTCAGTGAGTGCCTTATAGAGACAGTGCATCGCATCTGTCAGAAACTTCCCCAGCAGCCAGCACACACACTATTTGTGTGTGTGTGTCTGTCTCTCTCTCTCTCTCTCTCTCTCTCACACACACACACACACACACACACACACACACACACACACACACACACACACACACACAATCTTTCTCACTCACTTCCCAACACATACTTGTATTATTGTTGTTGTTACTTCTTGGTACTTCCTGCAGTGAACATATATTCTCTGTAATTTTATTCTTTCAAAGTGTGTGATTTTAGTTTTTTGATTGGTCTGTGCATTTCTTAATTTTTAATTCTCTCTTACACTTAAATTTAATTCTTTCAGTAGTGAGTTCTAAAATGCCTAACCTGTCCTGGCTGGAATAATTATCCCTGTGGTAAATTTTTAAAAATATATATTAGATCTGAGTTTTTTGTTTCTACTGGTGGTGCACATCCACACATACCTCAGTGCACATACAATTTGTTCCGCACATGGATGGAAAAAATTAGAAGGAACATTGGTGAAGACCATCTGGTCCTGGTGGCTTATTACTACTGTTTAACTTACCCATTTGTTCCCAAACCTTCTTTATTAACATCTCAATCTGGGACAGTTCCTCAGATTTGTCAACTAAAAAGAATGGCTCAGGTGTGGGAATCTCCCTCACATCCTCTTCAGTGAAGACTGATGCAAAGAATTCATTTAGCTTCTTGCAATGACATTTCTTCCTTGAGTGCTCCTTTAGCACCTTGATCATCCAGTGGCCCAACTGATCGATTGGCAGCTTTCTGCTTTTGATGTATTTTTAAAAATTGCTGTTACTGTTTGGGTCTTTTGCTAGTTGCCTTTCAAATTCTTTTTTGGCTTGCCTAATTATACTTTAAGACTCATAAGCTTTAGGGTCAGAAGGGACCATCATGATCATCTAGTCTGACCTCCTGCACATTGCAGGCCATAGAACCTCATCCACCCACTCCAATAATAGACCCCTAACCTCTGGTTCAGTTACTGAAGTCCTCAAATCATGATTTAAAGACTTCAAGTTACAGAGAATCCATCCTTTACACCAGTTTAAACTTGCAAGTGACCTGTATCCCATTCTGCTGATGAAGGTGAAAAACCCTCAGGGTCTCTGCCAATCTGAGCCAGGGAAAAATTCCTTCCTGACCCCAAATATGTCAATCAGTTAGACCCAGTGCATGTGGATAAGACCCACCAGCCAGACACCTAGGAAAGAATTCTCTGTAGTAATTAAGAGCCCTCCCCATCTAATGTCCCATCACTGGCTGTGCATTTGACTTGCCAGAATTTATGCTTTTTTCTATTTTCCTGAGTAGGATTTGACTTCCAGTTTTTAAAGGATTCCTTTTGGCCTTTAACTGCCTCTTTTACTCTGCTGTTTAGCCATTGTGGCATTTTTTTGGTCCTTTTACTGTTTTCTTTTTCTGTTTTGTAATTTGAGGTGTATATTTACTTTGAGTCTCTGTTACGGTGGTGTTAAATAGTTTCCATGCAGCTTGCAGACATTTCACTCTTGTGACTGTTCCTTTTCATTTCCGTTTAACTAGCTTTCTCTTTTTTGTGTAGTTCCCCTTTTTGAAGTTAAATGCTACTGCGGTGGCTTTCTTTGGAATTTTCCTCCCTGCAAGGATGTTAAATTTAATTACATTATGGTTGCTGTTACTGAGTGGTTCAGCTATATTCACCTCTATGCTCCACTTATGACTAAATCAAGAATTGTCTCTCCCCTTGTGGGTTCCAGGACTAGCTGCTCCAAAAAGCAGTCGTTTATGGTGTCTAGAGATTTTATCTCTGCATCCTTCTCTGAGGTGGCATATACCCAGTCAATGTGAGGATAATTGAAATCCTCCATTATAATTTGGTTTTCTGGTTTTGTAGTCTCTCTAATCTTCCTATGCAGTTCACAGTCACTGTTACCATTTGGGTCAGATGGGTCGCTCATATAGTCCTGCTGTTATGCTCTTATTATTCAAGCATGGAATTTCTATCCATAGAATTTCTATGGTACAGTTTGTTTCATTAAAAATCTTATTGCGTTGCTACTCCCTGATCAGCATGACCTACTCTGTCATTCCTGTATATTTTATACCCTAGTGTTAGTGTCCCATTGAATATCATCATTCTACCAAGTTTCTGTGATGCCTATTCAATCAATATTCTTGTTTAATACCAGGCACTCATGTTCACCCATCTTAGTATTTAGACTTCTAGCATTTGTATACAAGTACTCATAAAATTTCAATATTTAGTTGACTGTCTTCATGTGATGTAATTGAATGGAACTCTTTTCTGTTTGTCTGTTTCTCTTCAGTTTCTACTTGTGCTTTATCAACTTTTATCCTCTCCTCTTTACTAGGATAAAGAGTATCCTCTATAATAAATCCTCCCCTATGGGATGTCTCTGTCTGATCCCTGTGCTCTTCTGTATCTTTTGGCTTTCTCCCAGCCCCTCGTTTAAAAATACCATTAACTTGCATATAAAAAAATTGTTATGCTTTTGTGAGGGTTCAATTGCAAAACAGACTGGGACTGACTTTAAACGGTGAATATTTCGTTCATTTGCCTATTTTGTAAATAGCACAAACTACAACAGACAACAAAATAAAATAAGGAATCTTAACACTAATTTCAATCACTATAATCTCCAAGAATTTTGACAATTACAATACAAATGCAAAGTGAGTGTAGCTAGACTGTGCAAACTCCCAGTCTAATGTAGTTATGCTGCTCACCTGTGTATGCAATATCATATCCAGTGATCTTGCATGTGGGGAATGGTCATCCAGTCATTCAACTGCCCTGTTGAGTTGGTATCTAGAAGTTATTTAATGATGTGTTCCTAGAGTTAAGATTCTGCCAATATTTCCATTACAACAACTAATTTTCCAAAATTCAGATCTCAGGTACTTCTGATTGTCACCTTGAAATTTTCCTACAAATTGTCAAACACCGTGTAGACAAATTTCTGTTTAGAAAAAACGTTTAAACTTGTGAAACTGTTTATGAATCTTAGCACTTCAGAACTCCTCCCCTCCCTCCCTCCTCTCTCTATTTGTATAGTTTATCCTATTATTTTTGCATTCCTGCGGTGCAAATACTGGAGTTGCAAAAACTGAAATTGTATTTAAATTGTTTTTAAGGAAATGGCTTCATGAGTCTTGCTATGGGGCCAGAGCTCAGTGCTAGTTGCATGGGAAGTCCCTCATAAAATCATGGAGGTTGTTCAGTTCTCTCATGCATTCTTGCATTCTCATACATCCAGCAGGTCTGTTGAACTACACCAGTGGTTACCCTGCAGTTCTTCCTCTTGGTCCCTGAGGGTTGCTATGTGACCAGATTTCATGCAGCCAGGCTGCTTGTCTCTTGTTCTCACAGTTTCCCCCAGTTGATCCTAAGCTAGCATGAGAGAGAAGACAGCCAGAACTGGAGAGAAGACTTTGAAAGAGGATAGTAGCTAGGATACCAGATTGTTTCTTAAAAGTACAGGGTGACTTAGCCACTGACCTGTTCTGACAACTTCGGCAAGTCAGTTCATGTCAGGGGCCAGACCAGCTAGGACCAGCTTCTGGCCTGGTCTCAGACTAACTTCGCTTCTAAGAAACTTTATGAGCCCAGCTGCATTGCCTTGGAACTGACAGAGTAGTCACAGTCCATGATTGGCTGCTGGTTTAGCAGCCCTGCTAATAAGTCTGGCCCCCTCAGCAGATCAGTGGTGCCTTAATATGTACTTTGCCTACAGTTGGACTTGCTCTTTTTCCAGTCCCTGCTCCTGCTCTGTTCCAGCCTCCTTCCAGTCCCTGCTCTAACTCTGCTCCAGCCCCTGTTTCCCTCTGGCTTCAATCCCTGACTCCACCTCTGGCTTATGACTCTGGTTGATGCTCTGGCATTTGGCTTCTGTCTCTCCACTACTGATCCTTAGCTCCGCCTCTGGTTAGGGTTGCCAACTTTCAAATCACACAAAACTGATCACCCTTGCCCTGCCCCTGCCCGAGTACCCCACCCCTGCTCACTCCATCCCCCCTCCCTGTGTTGCTTGCTCTCCCCTACCCCCGCAGCTCCCAGTGGCCGTGGCGTGTAGCCCCCCGGCTGCCCCTACGCCTAGGAGCCGAGGGACATATCACCGCTTCTGGGAGCTCTGCCAACCAGACTTTTAATGGTCTGGTGAGCGGTGCCAGGGTCCCTTTTCAACCGGGGTGTTCCAGTCAAAAACTGGGCACCTGGCAACCCTACCTCTGGTCTATGACTCAGGTTTGCTCTCTGGCTCTGGCATTTAGTTTCTGTCCCTCTGGTGCTGAACCTTGGCTTGTTCCTGGACACTCGTTTCAACTACCAGGCCTGACTACTGACAGTCAGGTTGGCTACACTTCACCTCTCTGTGCCTCCATTTTCCTTCTTGCCCTTTATCTGTTTTGTGTATTTACAATGTAAGTTCTTTAGGACAGGGATTGTCTCTTATGTGTATATATAGTGTCCTGCACTATGCTGTAATAGAAATAATATTACACTACTGTAATAGAAATAATAATGGCTAGCTGCTTCAGTGCTTCCCCAGTACGCAAGTGGTGTGGGACACAGTAGATAAGCTAATAGAGAGATGGACAATGGCTGACGGGGAGACATAATGGTCAGGGCCTGAAAGGGCCAGGAGAAGAATGGGGAGCCTAATTGGAAATAGTGGCAGAACTTCTTAAATTTTGCATATAAAAAGCACCAAATCATTCCCACCCACCAAAATAGCTGTAGTAGACTACTCTGTTATCACAGAAGCCCTTCTGTTGCAGAGGCATTCTGTTTAAAGTATACAGCTACAACTGTTCAGCTAAACAAGCCATCTGTTGAGATGAGTACCTCTGAGTGTTATAGATGCCAGTTGGAAGTACCAATAGTACTTTACATCATTTGTGTTAAGAATCCTGAACTTTTCTGTCTACCCATCCATATTTGCATTATATAGCTTGAATCATAAGAAGAGAGTGCTCACCTCTTCTGGGGATGGTGTTTTCCTAGAAACCATCTGCTAGAGGGAGCTTAAAAGCTGCATGAACTGGTGTATTATAGTATGATATATACCCATTGGAACAGTTTTCTTTTAAATTTAGGGGGTTTTTTTCCCCAAAAATCTGTAGGAGTTTGATGCCTGACACAGTAAACAAGGTTTGAGTACTTTGGAATGATCAGGATGAAAGTCAAAACAAGAGTCAGTGTCATTTAAATCAGTTCCCTACTGTGACGGGTTGGTTTACAGAGACCCCCTTGGGACTGCCACCTGATGTGCTGAGACTACCTCTGAGCCCGTTTTCCTTGGGACTTCAGTACCCTGTCTTGTTGAGCCGGACATGCTAGCCTGCTACAAACACAGACCCAGACCTGAACCATGTCCCCCACAAGCTGCAGATTTAACTGAAAACAGCTTAAGAAGTGCTCGTGTCTCTAGTACCCACACACCCAGTGGGATCCAAACCCCAAATAAATGTTTCACTCTGTATAAAGCTTATACAGGGTAAACTCATACATTGTTCACCCTCTGTAACACTGATAGAGAGATATGCACAGCTGTTTGCTCCCCCAGATATTAATTATTTGCTCTGGGTTAACTAATAAGCAAAAAGTGATTTTACTAAGTATAAAAAAGTAGGAGTTAAGTGGTTCCAAGTAATAACAGACAGAACAAAGTAAATTACCAAGCAAAATAAAACAAAACCATACAAGTCTAAGCCTAACACAGTAGGAAACTAAATGCAGGTAAATCTCACCCTCAGAGATGTTCCAATAAGCTTCTTTCACAGACTAGACTCCTTCCTAGTCTGGGTCCAGCAATCACTCACACTCCCGTAGTTACTGTCCTTTGTTCCAGTTTCTTTCAGGCATGTCTTTGGGCTGGAGAGGCTATCTTTTGAGCTAGCTGAAGACAACATGGAGGGGTTTCCAGGGCCTTTATATTCTTTCTCTTGTGGGTGGAAACCCCTTTGTTCTCCTGTGCAAAATCACAGCAACAAGATGGAGTCTGTAGCCACCTGGGCAAGTCACAAGTCTATGAATGATTCAACTTTTTGCAGGCCGATGCCATTGTTTACATGTTAGTTTGAACATTGCCAGGAAAGCTCAGATGTGGCTTGGGCATCTCCCAAAGTCCATTGTCAGTTAATTGTTTCTTGATTGGGCACTTACTGAGAATAGTCCTTTCTCAAGAAGCTGACCAAATGCTTCACTGAGGCTATTTAGAATCAATCAAGTACATGGTCAATATTCACAACTTCAAATACAAAAATAATACACACACAGAGACAGCACAGTCACAACCAGCAAACAACCACCTTTCCATAGACACGCCACTTGGCCTCCTCTGTACAAGAACCGGTGCAACCATAGGACCCTGGTTGCAACAATGATCTATATGGTCACAGTTTATGTCAATAACGTCACACCTACTCCTTAATGAGATTCCATCAAAATCCGTGGGATTATTCGTGACAGAAGCCCCACAACTCAGACATTTAGGCTGAATAAAATACCTTAAAATATACTGTAGGGAATAATTCTGCACTGCCCCTAGACAATGGTGTAGATTTTATTTGAAAGGTCTTTTCCATTTCTGATTTCTAGGATTGTGATGATAATCAGCTGGGGATGTGGCTGAAGGATCAGTATAATTAACCATAAGTCAAATTGCCCTCTCTTGTGTAAAACCCCGGGATAGATGTCAAGGGGAAGGGAAACTGCGATAGGAGGATTATTCTCTGTGTGTAGGTGAGGTTTGCCCAAGTGCAGAACAGGCAGGGAGTTTGTATCCAAGAGATCTTCTAGAGCCCAATACTATATGGCATATGTTCTTTGTCCTGTCCATTGTAGCATTCTCTCAGGTTTTCCCCATTAAAATGTGTTTAGTAATGCAGAGGGGCTAAAGGGTAAAGGTAATAGATTTGTATCTAGCTTAATAATCCAACTCCATAGGATTTCCAAATACAGGAGATCTCAAACTGACAAAACTCCATTGGCTTCACTGAAAGTTCTGCCAGAAGACAATTTAGCCTACTATCTGCAATGGCTCAATTTTAACTGCTGGGGCATGCAGCATGTTTTTGTACTGTTGAAATGTAAAACTCTTTAATCAATAACTGTATATATACATTGTTAATTCTGTTCTGACTCAAATATCTTCCACTCAATTCACAAAATACTCTATAGTACAGTACACTTAACTGTTCAGTGATTTACAGAAGCTCAGAGAATCTTACCAAATCCAGTAATAAAAGAAACGGGACTAGGTCAAAACACATTAACAAACTGTTAATGCACAGCATCAGAGTCCACAGGGATAGTTAGTCCAGGCAGGCTAGCTCAGGGTAGATTCACACTCTGGCTTGTCGTGAACTAATTGTTCATGTAGAAAAACCCTTAGTCACTGGCACCACTGGGACAAATTCAGGCAGCCTGAATGGGAAACACTCCATGTCACTGTACACTCGAGAGAGAGAGAGAGACTGACTCATTCAATTTCCTAATCCTTATATTCTCATACACAGTCTTTTTGCCCATTTTACAAATCAAAATACAAATTCTCTAGCTGCCACCACTGTAAATTCAACGAAAGTCCACCTTCAGCCTCTGACATCATAGTCAGTACTATAGATTCTGCAATGAGAATTAAACTGGCAATTATTTTTTATGGATGAGGCAAAACAGAATCCGTTTTACTCCCCCCTGTGTGAATTGGCTTTTCTACAGTCAACAAGAGTAAAAATGTGGTTTGGTTTAGTTTAGTAGACCATGGAAGGCATATGTCAGGTATGCTATATGCAACTATACCAACTACCACTGCATCTTACACACACTATAGGCTTTTGCCACTGATATTCACATACCTTTTCATTTGTCACAAGTAGTTCTGAATTGGCTAGAATTTGTTTTTAATAAATTATAAATGACAGCTCTGTAAAGATGAAAGAAACTGTGAGAGCATATTTTTTCCACTGAATGCGTAGAATTGTATAATTTTTGTTAATTAAGACAAAAAAGGGGAGGTGGGAGCATTCTATCCATAAGACTAGAACATCTGGAATATAACATCCAAATGTGTGAGGATTTTGTTTGTTTTTATTTTTTTGGATAAGATGTATTGTAATTGCATCCTCTGGTTTACACAGACCAAAAAAATCTGTCTTGATAACCATTTTTGCCATCTTTGAAGAGCCATACTGTGTTTGGCAAAACATTCACTCTTAGCAGCTTAAGGTATGGAAAGAGTACAGCTATGAAACATATCTTGACATTTATCCAGGATAGTACTATGCACCAGTGAGCATTTCAGGTAGGGTGAAGTGGCTTAGAGAACCAGCAGCTCAGGCTTTGATTGCTGCTACAAGGTGATAACATTACTGTTTATGGCCTGCATAAAATATCTTAGATTAAAATACAACTGTCTGTTTCGATGTCATTAATGTAATTTGTATTAAAATCTCTAGTCAAAGATACTGTACCTAAAATAATTCATAAAGTCAGAACATATAAAATTTACTTTTTGCTTGAAAAACTCCTCTCACTCCCCACCCTAGACTCCATCCTTTGGGTTTTACCATAGGAGTAGGCAGTCTAATTGATGGTTAATGATATTGAGTCTCCAGCTACCCGAAGTGAGTCACCTGCAGCCGTGTCCTAAGGATCCCCACTTATGCAGCTGTAAACTCCCTTGAGAAACCTATAATCCATAAATTATTCTTTTTAATCAGCAAGGGTAATGAATAATGAGTATTTTCTTCCCCATCCCTAAATGGCTTAGCACACTGTTTTCACTTGCATAGTGTCAAGTATCAGAGGGTAGCCGTGTTAGTCTGTATCCACAAAAACAACAAGGAGTCCGGTGGCACCTTAAAGACTAACAGATTTATTTGGGTATAAGATTTTGTTGGTAAAAAGCCACTTCTTCACTTCCATTAGTCTTTAAGGTGCCACCAGACTCCTTACTCGTGTTCACTGTGCAGTCAGTTGTTACTAACTATGGTCCCAGTTCTTCTACTACTGAAATAAATGGCAAATGCCATTGATTTAAGTGGGAGCAGCAACCCACTAGATTAACTAATCTCTGGGAAATGGGGAGGCTGGACAGATAAAACTATAACACGGTTAAATCAGTTTTAAGAATTGAAGGGACCAGCTAAATTCAGTTCCCCAGTCAAGGGTTAGTCATTAAAGGGTGAACAGAATTATACTGAAAACCTGGGAGGTACTTTGAGGTGGTTGCTAAAGATATTGGGATACCTAATGAAGGTTGGGTCCTCGGTAGAGGATTTATTATGGTCTGGGTCAATTTTTTTTAGTAGTAGGTTTAATATATTATGACAGTTTTCAGGTTTATATAATAGCCAAAAAGTACAATAATTCACAATATATAATTTGCATGTTTATTTTCTCTTCAAATGGAAAAAAAATTGTGATGAAGTCCCAAATGAGGTTGGGAAAGGGTTTGAACTTGTTCCAGTTCTCTTTTGTGTTGAACCAAAAGGTTTTAAGGATTGGTTTTGAAGTGCAAAAGTGGTTTTGAAGTGCAAAGTATTAATGGTCAAAGTCATTTTCATAGCTACTAGAAGCATGATTTGCCCACTTTTAAAAACAGTTTTCACAATCCGAGGGTCTTCTGGTTGACTGCATAGTGACAGTGGCCAAGAGTGCTTTTTTATCTTTTCTTGGCATTGATTTTGTGAGTGTTCCTCTTGTGTATCACTATAGTCGTCCTTGTTTTGTCTCCTTTGGACAGAATTATTGCAATCTGCTCTATTTAGAACTTGAAAGATACTCAAAAACTTCAACTAGTGAGGGATGGAACTACCTCCTTACTCATCGGTGCTTCGTGGTGGGAGTCAGTCATATTAGGGTTCCTTAAACTGTGCTAACTTACATTCCATTTCAGTGTGCCATTCAAGTTGCTGATTTTAACCTACTGTATAATACTTATTGAGATATGGATGTTGTGAATATCAGAGACTGCTCCTTTCTTCATGTTACACTGCAATAATGAAGATCAGCTGGCGTGCACAAGTTGACAATACCTAGGTTAATACGTATGAGGCTTGAAGACATGGCATTCTGAGTGAAGAATCTGTGACGGGTTGTCATCCCTGGGGTGAAGCCTGGAAGCTATACAATTCAGGGTTGGCCTATCTGTCTGCTCTACTGGTGACTCTCAGACAGCCCATCCAGGGACTGTTATTACCCAATATGACAGCAGGTGGCGCCATACACCCAACTGAGTCATCTGAGTGCTTTACCTAAGCCACTCATGGACCAACAATAGAGGCACCAGCCAATTTCCCAGCTCCCCAGTGTTGCCGGCTCAAAGGGCCCGAGGAGGAGCAACAGCAGGGTTCGTTGCCCAGTGTGCGTCGCACTAATTAACACACCAGGGTGGAGAAGCAAACCAAGTTTATTTGAGCCCAAAAAAGGTGCCAGGGAGAAAAAGCATTCTCAAATCCTGCACACCCGCGCGCAGGCGGGGTCCCAGCATTTATACCCCCCTTGTTTGTGTAAGCCTTTTGTTTGGTTTTCCCCCTCACCCCTCCCTTCCCAACAGCAGTTACTTTAAACATTACATTTCAGCATGTTAGAAAAGTTCCCATTCGCATATTTATCTATGGCCTTCACAGCACAGACACATGCAGATTTTCCTCCCCCCTCTCCCCCTCCTCCCCGCCGCTTTTTGCTGTTTCAAACTGTCCTACAGCTGCAAACTGAGACAGCTGACAGTTACACATTTTGCTTGCTGTCTGTTAGCATCTTAGGCTGGTTAAAGTTCACAGCATGGAAGACCTTTGGTTCACTCAGGCCTTCAGTCACAACTTTGGTTTATTTAGGCCCAGTGACACCAACAATTCCCCCCTTTGAGAATACTCAACAAACTTTTGGCGAGTTTTCTCAAACTTTAAAGACAAAGAGCAATGAAGCAAGCTCTGCAGAAATATTTACAACTGCTCTTTTGAGCTTAGTCACCCCCAACCCAGGAATGAATGCATGGACAAAAGAGTGGAATGTTCATTTAACAACTAAGGGATTGGGGCACTGACTATAAATCAGGTAGGTATACCAAGTGGTTTAATTTCCCAGATGTCTCAGTGAATAATTTAGTCCCATATGCATCCTCCCCATGGACCCAGCAGGATTCGGTATGTGGGAGCCCACACCCACCCACCCTAACCGGTCCATATGCTTGGAAGGAGCACTGTGAATGTCCACACTTCCATCCAGAAAGTGTCCAAGTATGTCTCCACGACCACAGATCAGATGGCACTCCTGATGCCGTAAGGGCAGTGGGCCAAGTCTGGTGCTCAAGATCACTCGGAATGGCCATCAGCTGGTCATTCAGGAAATCCTGAATTTTTAAACATACTAGATCCCACTGCAATGCCTTCCCAGCCTCAGTGATATTCAATACCATCTCTGTTAGTAACTTCTGGGTCATAAAGTGGAAATGACATGTAACTCGCCAACTCCAGCCTGTACTTAAGATAGCTGAGCTTCAAAAATAAGGCTAGTAGCCTTTTCTAGTTGGCCCAATTTCTTATCATGTTCTTGGCTTTTAAGAATATTCCAAATGGCTGCTGTACTATTGGCCCCTAACCCACAGGGATCTGGTTAATTCTCTTTCTTTCCAGAGGAAATAACCCAGGCCCTCTGTTGTGCTAATCTAATGGCAGCCCCTTGTGAGCAATCTGGGTATGTACAAGTGATTTGAAAACCTGATAAGGGCAATGTCATTTAGAATCGAATTAGGGAGGGCAATACATACTGAAGAATTTATCCAAAACACAGGGCGCAGCCTGTAGAATAAACCCCAAAATCCAATCAATACCACATTCCCAAGCATGGTTCCCACAAATTTTTTTTTCTGCCAGTGTGTAATTCTTTGTTTCTTCACCAGGGTCAGTTCTCAATGTCCTTTTAGTCAGGAATTCCTGGACTTTGGCAATGTCAGTGGAGTGAGTGTTTCTTCTTCTTTCCCGAAGCAGTCGTGGTTCAGCATCCTACAGGGGAGATTACCAGGACACCCTGTAATGGTTTTGCTTTTTCTAGAAAAGTTTAAAGGCACAGTAGATTTGTCAGTGGACAAGGGAGAGGTTACAAGCACGTCACCTTGTCCTTTTTTTTTTCCTGCTGTCCAGAAGCACAGTAGAACTAGAAGAAATAATAGGCTAATTATCAGTAGGAAAATTCTCTGATGTGGAGGGGTCTTTTTGCAGTGAGAATCCTGGGTCCAAGCAGTCAGTCTTTGGCACTTCACAGCGGTGTTGGTAGTCAGCAGGACTTGAAAAGGGCCTTTCCAGCGTGGAGCCAAGGCAGTCTTCCGTTGATGGATCTTTATGTAGACCCAGTCTCCTGGTTCCAACGAGTGGCAAGGTTGCACAGGATCCTTCGGTAGTGCTTCCTTCACCTGTGTATAAAAAGACTTAACACATTTCATTAGTGCCTGACAATACTTAAGCATTATGTTATCCATCAAATGAATGTCCATCTGAGCTAGGATTAGTGGGGGTGCAGCTGGTAGTCGCATTGGGCATCCTGTCAAAATTTCATGAGGGCTGAGTCCAGTCTTTCGATTGGGAATGGCTCTCATACTCATCAGTGCCAAAGGAAGGGCATCTGGTCACTTTAAGTTTGTCTCAGCACAAATCTTGGCCAGTTGTTTTTTTTTAAATCCCGTTCTGGCGTTCCACTGTCCCAGCAGACTATGGGGGGTGAGGGCAGTGAAGGTTGTGTTGGATCTGCAAAGCTGCACATACCTCCTTTACAATCTGTCCAGTAAAATCAGTTCCACGATCACTGTTGATACTCACAGGGATGCCAAAACGTGGTACAAAATCTTTAAGCAAAATTTCACAACAGTCCTGGCATCTGCTTTCCTGCAGGAAAAAGCTTCAACCCCATTGGTAAATACATCAACTAAAACTAATACATATTCATAACCACAACATTTAGACATTTGAATAAAATCAATCTGAATATTTACAAAAGGTCCCCAAGGAGGAGGGTGAGCTGCCCGGTGCACACCAATCTCATTTAACTGCAGCAACCATCCCCCCCCCCTTCCTTGGTAGTCAGCCAAGTCTTAGCTGTGAGTGGTGTCCTTGACTGGGGCCAGCGCCTTCTCCCGAAACTGAGCATGTTAGCTATTCTTTTTTTTCTTCTCTTCTTGGCTTTTTTTTTTTTAACCTACAAAGGAAACTTTTACTCTTTACTTATACACCTTCTTCCATACCATGAACACATAAACATTGCTGTTATACAGTACATTAGTCTTATTATTCAATGTATGCCACATATACCCTTTCACTAAAATAACCTTATTACAGAACTTTGGAACAACAAACCAGGATAAGCACACCCACTTTGAGAAGTTCACTTAATATAACCTCTAGTCCAATAGTTTCCCACAATCCCCAGCCCTTTGGCTAGAAGTCTGAGGTAGCCAGAAGGATCCCATGTACAATATGGGGAGTGGGTTAGCTTTTCATGTCCTTGCTTTTAAAGACTGTTAGTATGCAAATTTTAATAACAATTTTTAATTAAAAGTATTGGCCAATGTAGTTTTTTCTCTTACTTAAGAAAATGTATAAGACTTTAGTATATCACATTTTTCTGATGTATCCAAACACTTTGTATTCTAAGTGGAACAAAACAAGTATCTGCATTTCAATCCAACACTGCCGCTTGATTTTAAACCAGACCATCCCATAAAAATATTAAACACATCAATTCTGGCCACAAGACAAACACCACAAGACAGAACATAGAACACAAAACATAATTTTTACTCTGTCAGTAAATGCAGGGTATGTTGAATGCTGTTCAGCTGGCATTAGTTTTCTTTGATTATCTGAAAGACAAAAACAGAGGTCTACCCCTTCTGGGCAGTCAATCATTACTTAAAATATACAAATACTCTTGTTGATTTTAGGCAAAACAGGGGAATTACCCCATATTTTCTTGTATGTGTTTTATAGGCAGCCCAGGTTTCAGTGGCTTTTACCTTATCAATTAGATAATTTGCATTAACACAGATGCTTTCTGGCTTGCTTTTTACTTTTAACTTTTGCTTTTAAACACTGAAAAAAACCATCACCACTTACGGTGCCCTTAGAGCCTAATACAATTTTCATCACATAGCACTGTATACATTCTTTAACTAATTTAACAAAATTGTTCATAGCCAAATGATTGCAATCTAATAATTTCTTTGCCTGAATTTATTTACAAACATTTCAGACACCAAAAACTTTTCTCTTTAGCATTTTTACAAAGTTCAACTGCTGTTCCCTTCAGCAACTACAGAGTTAACTCTTCACCTTCCCTTAAAAATCACTTGCTTTTCCCTTAAATCACTTGCTTGCCTTCCAAGAGCCACTTACCGATTCAAATCACCATTCCAAATATCCTTCTGAGTATTTGAAATTCCCATGCTTATACTCACTTACTACTTCTTTCCACTACACCTCAAAAGTTTCCAACCTGTTCTCCAATCTCTCTGTCTGTTGCCTGCCCGCCTGGGCCCGATCCTGCTTTTCTCGCTGAACCGTCCCTTTCATGGACACCAACTTGTTCCACTACCAGTTTAGCTAGGAGGGTGGGCTTCTCAACTAGCCCCCACCCTTCTGGTCTTTTCCCTAAAACATTTTTACTTACAAGACTACCCGAGTCCTCCCTTGTGAGGCTTGCCACCTGGGCAAAAATACATGGCCATTGGGTAAAGGCCATTTACTTAACACATAATCCAAACCCCTTTAGGGGGTCTACCCAGAGACCCACCCATTTGTCTGCTGACACTTAAACAGAAAAGAAAATTACACAGAGAGCAGAGAAAATTACAGTCTAAGCCAGATTTTTCCTACTTCTATTACATTGTCCGTTACAGGGGGCGGGACAGAAGGATCTCAATACAACCTCAGAGCTTCATCGCACACATGGCTTCCACCCTGAGGAATTACGAACGAGAAGTTCAGTTCCGCCCACACACCTAACGCCCAAATGAGCAGAAAAACAACAGTAACCGGTTAAACAGAACAGAACCAGAACCAGATAGTGCACCAAAACCAGATAGTGTTTCCTTATTCTATTAGGGCTCACCTTTAATCATGCAATTCTTATCACATAACACCAACAATACCAAACAAAGCAAACATAAAATAACAAGGGTAAAACAGATAGATGGTGTAAATTCTGCAGGGCTCCCCCATTCTTAATTGCTCACCAAACTGTGACAATTTCTGTTACCAATTTATCCCTCATGTCAGGTGATCAGACTGACACTGCAGGACGGTGGGGGAGGATAGAGAAAACACATCATATAATCAAATTTTAAAGCTTCATTAAAAATAATAAAACAACAATGGAGAGTGTTGGGAATGCTCCCACCTCACTCAGGAAAAATATGAATGCCCCAAGCCTTAAGCCACTTTAATACTCACACATGTCTCACTGGAAAGTTAAGCTTTGCAAATGTAATTTCAATTCTGTAACTTGTACTGCCTTTGGTTTGCCTGTCTCTATTTTTCCACAACCAGCTGGGGCTGAAAACAGTTTTTCTTTGCACTTAGCATAGTCTGCGCTGGTTCTTGACCTTGAACACAAAGCAACTTTCCCTTTATCTCTGGGACAAGGTGAATTTCAAATTAACCCGTTCCTAGACAAATTGCTCACACTGTTTCAGAGGCTTTTCTTTGGTGATTAAAAGCTCCTCTGAGGGTACGTCTACACTACAAGACTATTTCGAATCTACTTAATTCGAATTTGTGGAATCGACCTTATGAAGTCGAATTTGTGTATCCACACTAAATACAGTAATTCGACTGTCTGAGTCCACAGTAACGGGGCCAGCGTCGACTTTGGAAGCGGTGCACTGTGGGAAGCTATCCCACAGTTCCCGCACTCCCCGCTGCCCATTGGAATGCTGGGTAGAGCCCCCAATGCCTGCTGGGGGAAAAAATGTGTCGAGGGTGGTTTTGGGTAACTGTCATCATTGAACCGTCAATCACGCCCTCCCTCCCTCCCTCCCTCCCTGAAAGCGCCTGCGGGCAATCTGTTCGTGCACTTTTCTGCTCAGTGACAGCGCGGGCGCCACAGCACTTTGAGCACGTATCCCGCTGCAGTTATGGCCGTTGTCAACTCCTCGCACCTTATCGTCCACCTCTTCCACAGTCAGCTGCTGAGAAATAGGGCTACTTTTCAATGGTGCTGCGAGCACTGGTGGACCATGGGGGACGTTTTACCAACATCAACGTCGGGTGGCCAGGCAAAGTTCATGACGTGCTTGTTTTCAGGAACTCTGGTCTATTTAGACGCCTGCAGGAAGGTAGTTTCTTCCCGGACCACAAAATAAGTCTTGGGGATGTGCAGATGCCTATAGTGATCGTCGGGGACCCAGCCTACCCGCTAATGCCCTGGCTCGTGAAGCTCTGTGCAGGCGCCTTGCACAGCGACAAGGAACTCTTCAAGTACCAGCGAGCAGTGAGCAGCGTGACCTGTGACTGTTCAGTTTCTTTACAGAGAAGCTGAACCTGCCCCTGTTTCTTTACCAAGTTACTGTTGACTAGCATCTGCAGTTACATACCCCGCCCACCCCGCTTCCCCAACTTCCAACACACGTATAAAAATAAAATACATGTTCCACTGTAACTTTACAAAGGTTTCTTTATTGATGACTTTGCGTTACAGGGTTGAAACTGGGACACGGACTGTGCTGGGTAGGGTGTGCGGTGATGTAAAGACCGCCTGTAAACTCGAGGAATGACAGGCTCCTGCTCCCAGAGCGGTCTGCAGTGCCGGACTGGATGTTTCAACGGAGCCTGCCATCCCTCCTTTTTGGGACTCTGTGTGCGTGGGCTATGTGGCCTTTTGGCGGGGGAGGACGGATACCGATTCCTCTGCTGCGTGGCTCTGTGGTCCAGGACAGGGACCGTTGCATGAGATCTGTAACCCCCCTCCCCCGCTACAAAGTCACGTACCCCCCCACCCACACAGAACCTGCAAACCACCTCCCATACCGACCAGGGTGCGTACTGACTGCAGTGTCTGTGTGACCTGCTGCTGATCCTGCCCCCATGTCTGTACCCTGGTAAAGGTGATTGTCCTGTCAAATTACCAACCCCCTTCCCCCCCTTCAAACACAGTCTCCTCTAAAAGAACATGACGGAAAAAGTAATTAACAGAAAAGTATTTTTTATTATCAACTAGACAGTTAGGGGATGAAACTGGGATGGGGGCTTGGGTGAGGCGGGAAGGAAAGGACTTCTCAAAAATTAGGCTATGAGAGCTTTTCGGTACTTGAGCACTCTGCTGGGGTGCAGTGACAGTTTACACGGCCTCTGGCGCCCCTCCTTCTGGTTATTTTGGGTGAGGGGGGTATGAGACTTTGTGGCGGGGGAGGGCGGTTGCAGATACACTGCAGGGGGGCTCTGTCCTCCTGCCTGAGGTCCTGCAGAACATGCACAAGGCGCAGGAGCATGTCCGTTTGCTCCCTCATTAGTCCAAGCAGCGTTTGAGTCGACTGCTTGTCTTCCTCACGCCACCTCTCCTCCCGTTCGCTGTGTGAGCGGTGGTACAGAGAGAGGGTCTCCCTCCACTGGCTCTGCTGGTCCGCCTCGTCTCGGGAGCACCCCCTAACTTCAGCGAACATCTCGTCCCCTGTCTTTTTCTTTCGCCGCCTAATCTTTGCCAGCCTCTGTGAGGGGGATGCTGTGGCAGGTCTGGAGACAGTCGAAGCTGTGTGATGGGAAAAAGGGAGTGAATTCCTTGCAAAGATAAATTTTGGCGAACAATGAACACAGTGTAGTCTGTCTCTGTGAATTCTGGGTTGAGATCCCAGTGCCTGATGGGGCAAAAACCATTTTCGCGGGTGGTTCTGGGTAAATGTCGTCAGTCATCCCTTCCTCCGGGAAAGCTACAGCAGACAATCATTTCAAGACCGTTTTCCCTGGATTGCCCTGGCAGACGCCACAGCGTGGAAACAATGGAGCCTATTTTGCCTTTTGTGCCTGTCACTGTATGTGTACTAGATGCCGCTGACAGAGGCGGTCCAGCAGTGCTACACAGCAGCATGCTTTTGCTTTTGCATGATAGCAGAGATGGTTACCAGCCATACTGTACCATCTACCATACCATAAATTGGTAATAAGATGGGCATGGTTACCAGTCCTTTTGCACTGCGCCATTTGCTGCTGTCATAAGTGCCCCTGGCTGCTCTTAGCCAGGGGCGCAAAAGCCAAAATTGGGAATGACTCCCTGAGTCAATCCCTCCTTTTTGGTATGTAAAAATAGAATCAGTCCTGCCTAGAATATGGGCAAGTGTACTAGAGAAACACTGTATCAGAGAACCAGAGAGCACAGCTGCTCTGTGTCAGATCCTGAATAGATTATGAGCTGAATGCTATTTTCAGGGGGTGCTCCTGCAACAACCCCACCTGTTCATTCCATTCTTCCCCAGCCTTCCTGGGCTACCATAGCATTGTCCCCCCACTTGTGTGATGAAGTAATAAAGAATGCAGGAATAAGACACAGTGCCTTGTTAGTGAGAAATGAGTGGAAGGCAGCCTCCAGTTGCTATGATAGTCCAGATAGGACATTAAGGAGTGTGGAGGAGAGGAGCCCAGCATCCTGCTGCTAGTCCAGGGGCAATTGAATCTTTTCTTTACACATGAAGGGTGGGGGCTGATGAAGCTCAGCCCCCTGTTGCTATGATGAGGACGGTTACCAGCCATACTGCACCATCTACCAGGAAAAATTAGGGCAGGCGCCCTTGATCGACCTCACAGATGCTAGTACGCATGGTTACCAGTCCTTTTGCACTGCCCCATGTGCCAATAGGCTGATGATGACGATGGATATCAGTCTTATTGTACCATCAGCCATCCATAGCGTGGGGGGAGCAAGGATGTTGGTGTTGAGTGCTGCACCATCGCGTCTATCTTCAGCATTCAGTAAAGATAGGGTGACATGTAAAAGAGTCAACAGAGGATTGTTTTCCCTTTCACTTCTGGGGGTGGGGGTGGGTGCATAAATTGCCGAGCTATGCCCTGACCCACCGCGGACACTGTGTTTGACCCTAGAAGCATTTGGAGCTCAGCCAAGAATGCAAATGCTTTTCGGAGACAGCAGGAACTGTGGGATACCTTGCGTCCTCAGTCCCCCCTCCCTCCATGAGCGTCCATTTGATTCTTTGGCTTTCCGTTACGCTCGTCACGCAGCAGCGTGCTGAGTCTGTGCTATGCCGTCTGTCCGGAGTTTTTTGAAAAATACTCTGGACCAGGCGTAACATTACAGTAATTCCCCTAATTAGATGCAGGAGTCTCCGAGCGAGATCACCCTGAGGACGGTCACTGAAGGAGATAGAGAGCGCATGCTGCGTGAAAGCCAGCACAAACCAGGGCCCTATGCAGCCGTGCTCGGGGAGGCAATGCTCCCTGAGTACCTCATGAAAGCCTGGCGCGGAAAAGTGTGCTGCCACGGAGCACCCAATAAGGCAGCTCTCCCCAGGAACCTCCTGCGGAGGCTTTTCGATTACCTCCAGGAGAGCTTCGTGGAGATCTCCCAGGAGGATTTCTGTTCTATCCCCATATATAGAGAGACCTCCTTTTCACATACTTCAGATTCCTGTTATATTAAGAATAAAAGTTTACATGGTTAAAGCACTTACCGACTGCTCCTTCCCCTGATTCAGGGTCCGGGTTAATGGCCGGGGACGGTTGGTAGGGGATCTCCGTGACGGTGATGAAGAGATCCTGGCTGTCGGGGAAACCAGCGTTGTAAGCGCTGTCGCCTGCCTCGTCCTCCACAAACCCTTCCTCATCTTCCCCGTCCGCGAACATCGCCGAGGAACTGGCCGTTGACACTGTCCCATCGTCAGAGTCCATGGTCGCTGGTGGGGCAGTGGTGGCAGGCTCCGTAGCGTCCGTTTGCCGGTTTGATTTTTTGGTAGCCTTGTCTGAGGTCCTTGATTTTCACGCGGCGCTGCGTTGCATCCCGGCTGTATCCTCTGTCTCTCATGGCTTTGGAGACCTTCTCGTAGGTCTTTCCATTCCGTTTTTTGGAGCGCAGCTCCGAAAGCACAGACTCCTCGCCCCACACACCGATCAGATCCAAGAGTTCCCGGTCAGTCTATGCTGGGTCCCTCTTTCTATTCAGAGATTACATGAACTCCTCTGCTGGAGAGCTCTGCATCGCTGCCGGTGCTGCTGGGCTCGCCCCGATGTCCAACCACGAAATGAGATTCTAACTGTCCAGACAGGAAAAGGAATTCAAATTTTCCCGGGACTTTTCCTGTGTGGCTGGTCAGAGCATCCAAGATCGGACTGCTGTCCAGAGCGTCAACAGAGTGGTGCAGTGTGGGATAGCTCCCAGAGCTAGTAAGTTCGATTTGCATCCACACCTAGCCTAATTCGAGATAGCCATGTCGAATTTAGCGCTACTCCCCTCGTCGGGGTGGAGTACCGAATTCGAACTAAAGAGCCCTCTAGGTCGAATTAAACGGCTTCCTAGTGTGGACGGTTGAGCGGTTAATTCGAATTAACGCTGCTAAATTCGATTTAAAGTCCTAGTGTAGACCAGGCCTGAGATATATGATCTTATCTAGATTGAAGGTACCTTGCATTGTTTAAATGGATTTTCACGCGTGTGAAGATTCCAATTCTCTAAATACCTGCAGGTTTTAGGACCATAATGTACGTACATGTAATATGCTGGGGTACCCTTAGGGGGTGAGGTGGAATGTTTAGACTGTCCCTTACCCATTTTCCACTTACACACACAGAGAGGGTGCCCTGTCCGCGCTAGCGGCTCATAAACTAAGGATCTCTCCCTACAGGACACTCACACAGGAGAGACTAACGAGGATGACTATGACTCTCCTACACCTCCCTTCAGCAAAGAGTGTCGGCTAGTCTCTGGGAGACTGCGCCGCTTACTCTGATTGCATCCAGTGAGATGATCAGACTGTCAGTAGCCCACACGGAAAGGAATGGGGGGGAGGGAAGATGGGTTCACACATTCCTAGACCCAGGTAGCTTCCTCGCCGGACGATGCCAGGCCGAGTCAGCCCACCGTGGGTCGGATCTCCTAAAGATCCACTAGTTACCGGGCTTGCGTTAGAGTAGTCCTGATCATGAGCATTTGCTTCACAGGGTACTCTGGGCGTCTTCCGGTAACAATTACTCACACTGGTATATACACACACACACACACACACACACACCAAGGCCATTATTTCCTATTACCACGATGCATCTTATCTTGCTGCACAGTCAATTAAGTTCAATTTTTACAAGCGCTCTCCATACAAACAGCTTCAGAAGCTACCCATTCGCTGACAAAACAGAAGTAATTGAAGGATCATGTTGTAATTAAGTGATCCTTCTGGTGGCCACCTTTCCTGGTCCTCTAACTGATACTGAGGCCAGTCTACTGTACAGAATCTTTTCAGTTTACTTTTAGCCATTGGATCCAAATCAAATACCTTCCAATTTGCTAGAATGCATTCTAGGGGCGTACACCTTGCCCTACTAACCTTACCCTGTCCTTGCCCCATACCATGGGCTTGCCCTTGTCCCACTATAGGACGCTCTCTCATCTAGTGGGAATTACAACGGCTGGGCGTCCCGAGCCTCGGGCAAAAGTCCACACCACTGGACTGTTCCTACCTTATCCACGGGACCGGTTCCTCACCGTCGCCCGCAGCTGCTTCTCCACTATCTGAGTGCGTTGCACCGTTGTGTCTTCCAAGGTCAGCCTGACGCGTCTCTGCCGAGGCCCCCGGTAAAGGCACCGGTGCGCACTGGGCGTCGGCTGTGACCATCGTCCACCGGCCATTGGAGGAGTCCGGGCAAGGCACAATTTTGCCTCGAGCCCACCCAGGGACGCCAAAACTGTTGCCGGCTCAAAGGGCCCGAGGAGGAGCAACAGCAGTGTTCGTTGCCCGGTGTGCGTCGCACTAATTAACACACCAGGGTGGAGAAGCAAACCAAGTTTATTTGAGCCCAAATACGGTGCCAGGGAGAAAAAGCATTCTCAAATCCTGCACACCCGCGTGCAGGCGGAGTCCCAGCATTTATACCCCCCTTGTTTGTGTAAGCCTTTTGTTTGGTTTTCCCCCTCACCCCTCCCTTCCCAACAGCAGTTACTTTAAACATTACATTTCAGCGTGTTAGAAAAGTTCCCATTTGCATATTTATCTATGGCCTTCACAGCACAGACACATGCAGATTTTCCTCGCCCCTCTCCCCCTCCTCCCCACCGCTTTTTGCTGTTTCAAACTGTCCTACAGCTGCAAACTGAGACAGCTGACAGTTACACATTTTGCTTGCTGTCTGTTAGCATCATAGGCTGGTTAAAGTTCACAGCATGGAAGACCTTTGGTTCACTCAGGCCTTCAGTCACAACTTTGGTTTATTTAGGCCCAGTGACACCAACACCAGCCTTGCACGCCTAATGGAGTATAACCCCCAAATTATACTGTCTTGTACTACACAGGAGTCTGCACGGTGCAAGCTCTTCAAATTAGTCCACTTCTCCCTCGATGTGGGGAAGATATGCAACAGCCTTTGTTACCAGAGCTGATTTCCAAACACTTCACTCAAAGACACACACAAGTTTGTTCACTTGATAGATAGATTTTAAGTAGGGCTATTGATTAATCACAGTGAACTCATGCAATTAACTAAAAAAAAACCCCTACGATTAAAAAAATTAACAGTGGTTAATTGCACTGTTAAACAATAGAATACCAATTGAAATATATTAAATATTTTGGATGTTTTTCTGCATTTTTCAAATATATTGATTTCTATTACAACACAGAATGCAAAGTGTACAGTGCTCACTTTATATTATTTTTATTACAAATAGTTGCACTGTAAAAAATGATAGAAGAAATAGTATTTTTCAATTCACCACATACAAGTACTGTTATTGTGAAAGCATAACTTACAAATGTAGATTTTTTTGTTACATAACTGTACTGAAAAACAAAACAATGTAAAACTTTAGAACCTACAAGTCCACTCAGTCCGACTTCTTGTTCAGCCAAGTGCTAAGACAAACAAGTTTGTTTACGTTTGTGGAAAATACTGCTGACTGCTTCTTATTTACAGTGTCACCTGAAAGTGAAAATAAGCATTTGCCTGGCACTTTTGTAGCCGGCATCGCAAGGTATTTACGTGCTAGATATGCTAAACATTCATATGCACCTTCATGCTTCAGCCACCATTCCAGAGGACATGCTTCCATGCTGATGATGCGTGTTAAAAAAAAATAATGTGCTAATAAATTTGTGACTGAACTCCTTGGGGAAGAATTGTATGTCTTTTGCCATATGTTTCATGTTACAGCAGTCTCGGATGATGACCGAGCACTTGTTCATTTTAAGAACACTTTCACTACAGATTTGACAAAACGCAAAGAAGGTACCAATGTGAGATTTCTAAGGATAGATACACCACTCAACCCAAGGTTTAAGAATCTGAAGTGCCTTCCAAAATTAGCGAGGGAGGAGGTGTGGAGAGTGCTTTCAGATGTCTTAAAAGAGCAACACTCCGATGTGGAAACTACAGAACCCAAACCACCAAAAAAGAAAATCAACCTTTCTGCTGGTTGCATCTGATTCAGATGATGAAAATGAACATGCATCGGTCCGCTCCGCTATGGATCATTATCGAGCAGAACCCGTCATCAGCATGGATGCATATATTCTGGAATGGTGGTTGAAACATGAAGGGATATATGAATCTTTAGCATATCTGGCATGTAAATATCTTGCAATGCCAGCTACAACAGTGCCAGATGAACGCCTGTTCTCACTTTCAGGTGACATTGTAAACAAGACGTGGGCAACATTATCTCCTGCAAATTGTTTGTCTGAGCGATTGGCTGAAGTAGGACTGAGTGGGCTTGTAGGTTCTAAAGTTTTACGTTGTTTTATTTTTGAATGCAGTTATTTTTTGTACATAATTCTACATTTGTAAGTTCAACTTTCATCATAAAGAGATTGCACTACGGGAGTACTTGGATTAGGCAAATTGAAATATACTATTTTTATTTTTTAGAGTGCAAATATTTGTAATAAAAAATAGTGAGCACTGTACACTTTGTATTCTG
Organism: Mauremys mutica; assembly: GCF_020497125.1. NCBI lineage: Eukaryota > Metazoa > Chordata > Testudines > Geoemydidae > Mauremys > Mauremys mutica. The sequence continues at coordinate 70,163,667 of NC_059075.1, read as the reverse complement.
TGTTGTAATTGAAATCAATATATTTGAAAATGTAGGAAACATCTAAAAATATTTGAATAAATGGTATTCTGTTGTTGAACAGTGTGATTAATCACGATTAATTTTTTTAATCACTTGACAGCCCTAATTTTAAGTGATAGCAAACAGATCAAAG